>NC_081310.1:24226071-24562500 GCF_026419965.1 Kogia breviceps | reverse complement strand
TGGACAGAACAAATCACCAAAAGCCACAAGACCTGCATAGTATCAGCTTCTCTGCAGAGGAAAGGAAGGGATCTGATGGACCTGAGGACAGGAAAATCACAAAATAGCCAACAGTTATTCACTGGAAGACACAGGAGGCCAGTCTGAGAAGAGCATTCTGCTGGTAGGTGACTTCAGGGCCTGGGTTAAGGTCAGGGCTGGAGCACACCAGTCCCTTTGAACTTTTGAAACTGCCCATTCCAGACTCCCTTCCTGGACACAGTCCTGTTTGAGGAGAAACTGCTGGGAGTGGATTCAAAATACAACAAAATAGGACAACAGAGATGCAGAAAGAGAAGCAAAGTGGTAGAGGAAAACAGAACCAGGAAATCTCAGAATAAAAGCCACCATGGCTCCTTTTGTTTTGGTTTGTTTGGCTTTCAATATTACCCAAAACGACAGAGGAGGAGGTTCTTTGAAATTAGAGAAGCTACCTGAATCAAGGCTCCTTCTAACAGTTCTAGAAAATTTAATGCACATAAAAATGAGCAACAGAAAAGGATCAAATTTAAGTCCATACAAAACTGTTATAAGAAAAACAGAATATGGATCATGAAATCATGCCAGGAAGGCATGCTCAAAAAGCAAAAAATCAAAGCAGTAGTATATTTTTTTTCAAAATGAAATAAAAGATGCAATAAAATGTCTTATATTTGAAATAGAGAAACGGAAATCAAAATTACATAAGCTCAGAAATGACATGACAAAACTCAAGAACTAATTAGAAATAAAAAGAAAAAAAATTGAAATAAATATCATAATAGAAAGACCACGAAAGCAAATTAAAAAAAAAAACCTTAACAGAAATAGAAAGTAAAAAGGCAGAACATTTTTAAATATCAAAAAGTAATGGGGGGGCTTCCCTGGTGGCGCAGTGGTTGAGAGCCCGCCTGCCAATGCAGGGGGCACCGGTTCATGCCCCGGTCCGGGAAGATCCCACATGCCGCGGAGCGGCTGGGCCCGTGAGCCATGGTCGCTGAGCCTGTGGGTCCGGAGCCTGCAGTCCGCAACAGGAGAGGCCACAGCAGTGAGAGGCCCGTGTACTACCAAAAAAAAAAAAAAAAAAGTAGTAATGGGGCTTCCCTGTGGCGCAGTGGTTAAGAATCTGCCTGCCAATGCCGGGGACACAGGTTCGTGCCCTGGTCTGGGAAGATCCCACATGCCGCGGAGCAGCTAAGCCCGTGTGCCACAACTACTGAGCCTGTGCTTTAGAGCCCACGAGCCACAGCTGCTGAGCCCGTGAGCCACAACTACTGAAGCCCACGCACCTAGAGCCTGTGCTCTGCAACAAGAGAAGCCACCGCGATGAGAAGCCCACGCACTGCAACAAGGAGTTGCCCCGGCTTGCCGCAACTAGAGAAAGCCCGCACACAGCAACAAAGACCCAAAGCAGCCAAAAATAAATAAATAAATAAATTTGTATATTAAAAAAAAGAAGTAATGAAGAAGATAAGGATTTGAGAGAATGTTACAAATATTTCAGATTGGCAAAAAGATACAAAATAAAGGTAATGGGAGTCCTGAAGAAGAAAACCAAAGCAAGGAAACTAAATACTAAACACTATAACTTAAGAAAATTTGCCTAAATCGCAAAAAAAAAGAAAAAGAAAAAAAGATTTTAAACTACATATTGGAAGAGCATATAATGTGCTGGAGAATAAAACATATCTTAGTAAAATTTTTAGATTGTGAAGAAAGTGAAATGAGCATGTTACTTCTAAGGGAAAGAAAATTCGTTTATCATCAGACTTTTTCACAGCAATGTATTATGCCAGAAGCAAATGGAGTACCATTTTTAAGGTACTCAAGGAAAGTAAATATGAACTGAGGATTTTAAATCCAGAAAAATTTACCTTAAAATAGGAAGGGCCCTGACAAATCTATCAACATGCAAAAGCTCAAGGAATATTGTACCCATGAGCCCTTCCTAGAGAATTTTCTAAAAAATGTGCTTCAGACAACCACAATGACTTAGGAATAATTAATGTAAGGACTGTTGATGAGTATTAAATATATAGTTACTTGTAGAATTAGATTAAATGAGAGTTAAAAGGCGTAGGGCATATTGTATGTAATAGCTATATGCTCTGACACCGTAAATTTAATATAACCATTAACAAATAAGAAAGAAGAGAATAGGAATGGCATCAGCAAAAGTGATTGAAGGGCTGGGGTGGAAAAAAAATATTCTTACAAAGGAAACTATGTCCTTTCTACCAGTTCTCAGGAATGTCTCCTACCCTAGCCAGTCTTCTATTTTCATCTATAAATGGGCCTGACTGAAAGGAGGTTTGCTTTTGCAGTGAAGTTCAAACAGCCACCCACCCACATTTTTCTAGCCCACAGGCTGTTTCCCTGCCCAACAAACATTGTCCTGTGTCACTACACTGCTGTCTGTGGCACTAACAATATCCTGAAGACATATCTTAGACAGTTCAGGAGTTCACATTTTTATGAAGTTTCTCATTTGCCACCTGTGTTCTTTTTGGCCTGGCTTAACATTCCCCAGCCCTGGAGAACAGGCTTCAAGGAGATCATGCGGACTGATTTAAAGCTAGAGGTCCTTGTTCTTATTCTCATTAATCTGTGTCTGTTATCCCTAGCAATCCTGACATGGCATGTATCCTCTCACGATCTCCTGGGTCCCCAGCGACTTCCTGGCACAGATAGACTCAGGGTCCCCAGGACTACCACCTCCCGTACCCTCCACTGCCCTGCGCCTTGCCTCTTTCTTTCCTGCCCCTGGAGCTTCAGCCTGATGTCCAAACACGCAGAATCTGACTCGTTATGTAAGTTTCTTGGTCCCTGAACTGGGTGACTCAGCACCGGGTGGTGCCCCGCTCTTTCCCAGCCTGGGGCAGCACACTAGCAAGCTGCAGTGGAAAACAGGCCTGCTGATGGGGTCCAGCCCTGCAGCCTTCCTTCCCAGTGTGTCTGCTGAGCCCAGGATACCCATGGGAACCACCTGAGGGCTGTAGCACACTAACCCATGGGTGGAGCTCTCCAGCTCCCTGCCCTTTTCCTGTTTCCTCCCCTCTCACCTTTGGCTGAGGGTCACAGAAGCTGCACATTTGGTTCCCCTCTGCCCTGAAGCTGCCACTTTCCGGGGTCCTTGTTAAGAAATGAATGTTTGTGTCCCTCCAAAATTCGTATGATGAAGCCCTAACCCCTCAATGTTAAGAGGTGTTAAGAGGTGGGCCTTTGGGCTTCACTGGTGGCGCAGTGGTTGAGAGTCTGCCTGCCAATGCACGGGACGCAGGTTCGATCCCTGGTCTGGGAAGATCCCACATGCGGCGGAGCAACTGGGCCCGTGAGCCACAACTACTGAGCCTGCGTGTCTGGAGCCTGTGCTCCACAACAAGAGAGGCCGCGATAGTGAGAGGCCCGCGCGCCGCGATGAAGAGTGCCCCCCCGCGCTCGCCGCAACTAGAGAAAGCCCTCGCACAGAAACGAAGACCCAACACAGCAACAATAAATAAATAAATTAATAAACTCCTGCCCCCAACAAACAAACAAAAAAATAGAGGTGAGCCTTTGGGAGGTGATTAGTTTAGATGAGGTCATGAAGGTTGAGAGTCCCTCTCTTTCTCAGCCGTGTGAGGACACAGCAAGAAGGTGGCCATCTGAGAGCCAGGAAGAGGGTCCTCATCAGAATCCCACCATGCTGGCACCCTGATCTTCAACTTCTAGCCTCCAGAACTGTGAGAAAATTAATTTTTTTCAGCCACAGAGTATGTGGCATTTTGTTGCAGCAGCCTGAGCTAAGACAGTCCCACTGACCTGAGCCCTCACCTCTGAGTTCTATCAAGGCTCAGGCAGGCAGCAATGTTGGTGCAGGAGGATGCACCCTTGGGTGCGGTTCGCCTGGACCCAGACTCTATCTCTCCTCTGCCCCAGGTCCCAAGCAGAAAGGAGGAAATCCACTGGGAACACTGGTCATAGAGAGGGCAGACTTTGGCTGATTTTGGTGTTGGGTCTAGTTCTTCCGCATTTCCCTTTCCTGCAGGCATGTAATTGAGTTTTCTTTCCTTTCTAGGACAGGGACAGGTGCCGGCATCCTGCTAACTGTTGGACTAGGAGCCAGAGACGCCAGATTCTAGTACAGGTTTTGTCACTAATCAGGTGTTCAGGGTTAGGCAGCACACTTTTTCTCTCTGTACCCCAGGGGTTCATCTGAGCAACACCCACCTTAGAACTGTCGCTCGTTCATTAATAAAAACTGTGTGCCGGCTCTTCTAGTGTTGGGATATGGTGTTAAACAAGATAGCTGTGCTTACTGCCCTCCTGGAGCCTGCATTCCAGAGTGAGGGGGCACGAAGGAAATAGGTAAATAAGACAATCACTGATTGTGACAAATGCTCTGAGGGAGATAAATAGAATGATGAAATAGAGAGCCACTGGGAGGAGGTGACATTTATTTAAAAGACTCCTCCACCTGCAAACTGAGAAGGAGCCAGCCCTGCCACCAGGGAAGAGCATTTCAGGCAGAGCTCTGAGCTAACAAAAGTAAACATGCTCTACAAACTATATAGTGCAATGCAGATATCAAGTTTAATAGGAGTTAAATCGCCTTCATCCTCTGTGGCTTTGCGGCACATTCCTTGATCACAGCCTGGAGTTGGCACCACTGGCCAGTGTCTGGAAAGCAGTGTGAGGACAATTTAAGTCCCAGAGTGTGGTGGAAAGAAGGGTGGACTGAGTTCAGCTCTCTCTGAGGACATGATGATCCAGTCTGTATAGGCAGACCCTTCTCCTCCCACAGACTCATGTCCCCAAATGCTTCAGTTCTCTGTCACCGTGCTTGCAACATTCAGCTGGCATTTATGGAGCACCTTCTGAGAGACAGGGACTCTCCCCTCCTCCAAGCAGGAACTCAGGCCTGTGGGAGGCCCCTTCTCCCAGCCTGTCCATGTTTGGGTCCATGTCGCCTGCTGTCCATTTTGTTTATTATTTTGTTGTCTAGCTAGATCCCAAGCATGGGGCTCCAAGCGTGCTGCGATTGTGAACTGATGCCATTTACCACCCAGAGGGGCCATTTGGGGCTGGAATGTTTCCACGTGTGTCTTCTCTCTGTGGACAAATATCCAGGGACATGTGGAGCAGTCATGCAGTGCATCTCCCTCAGGGCACCCCGGCAGAAAAGTTCCCCAACTGACCGAGTGAGCCAGCCTCAGCACAGTGGCACAGCAGGGCCGCTGCTTCACATCCTTTCTGGGCACGTCCCCTCAGAGCCAGGGACACTGGACAGAGTGCCACAATGCCAGGGTCTCCACCTGCTAAGCGTGGAAGCTGCTCTGCAGTTGTATGTTCCTTTGGTGCTAACATTCTCTAGCTGTGTGACTTTAGGGGGACGGTGGTTTTCAAACTTCAGCGGGCGTCAGAATTCTCTAAGAGGTTATAGAAGCATAGCTCCTTCGACCTGCTAAATCAGTAGCTCATTGAGTAGCAGTGCAGGAATGTTCGTTTTTAACAGGCACTGAAGAGCGATTCTGACTGCAGGTAAACTGCAGCTGAGGAAAGTGGCTGTTTAAAGGCGTAATTCAGTTCACTCCTCCCTTAAAGGACTAATGGTTCCTCAGGGAGCCCTGAAGCCAGGCTGCCTGCCAGGGTTTATGCAGGCAGCAAAGGTGACAATGCCTCCTCTCAGGTGGCACCCATGCTTCACAGAGTGTGAGGCTCAGAGTGTGAGCTAATGTTGGCTGAATGGATGAAGGGCCCAGAGACTCAGAGAGATGGGAAGGGCAGTTGGGGTGGGCTGTTAATTATGTTTGTGCTGCAAGAATGCAAGTTCCAAAAAAGAAGGGAAGTAAGGATAATAATTCTTAATTATTCCCAGGGCCTGATCCATACTGAGAATGCTAAATGAATTAATGACACCACCCAGTTCTCTCTCCCTTGGGAAAGAGAGACTGTCTAAAAGCCCAGTGAAATAGACCTATCATATCTAACGAAATTCCCTAATTCCCCAAATACCTGATTTAAATAGACTCCCATAGGATCGGCATTGTGTGATTAAAAACCAAGTTCAGGGGACTTCCCCGGGTGTCCAGTGACTAAGTCTCTGCACTCCCAATGCAGGAGTCCAAGGTTCAATTGCTGGTCAGGGAACTAGACCCTGCAAGCCGCAACTAAAGATCCTGCATGCTGCAACTAAGACCTGGCACAACCAGGTAAATAAATCAATAATAAATAAATAAATAAATAAATAAATAAAAATTTAAAAAATCAGGTTAGGACTTCAAGGTTTTTAAAATTTATTTATTTTATTTTTTGGCTGCGGTGCGTCTTCATTGCTGTGCGTGGGCTTTCTCTAGTTGCGGCGACTGGGGGCTACTCTTCGTTGCAGTGCACGGGCTTCTCATTGGGGTGGCTTCTCTTGTTGCGGAGCACAGGCTCTAGTCACGTGGGCTTCAGTAGTTGTGGCTTATGGCCTCTAGAGCGCAGGCTCAGTAGTTGTGGCGCACTGGCTTTGTTGCTCCACAGCATGTGGGATCTTCCCGTACCAGGGCTTGAACCCGTGTCCCCTGCATTGTCAGGAGGATTCTTAACCACTGTCCACCAGGGAAGCCCCAGGACTTCAAGATATTTTTGATACCCAGTGACAGGCAAACACATCAACTGGGCATAACAAAGTGAGTCATGCAGTTTCTATTGTAATGAGAAAGGATGGAGTAACTGATTTCCCTTTCTTCCCCTTAAATGCCAGGGCCAGAACAGCTGGGCCATTAGGAAAATTTACTAAATAACTAATCTCATTAGAAGCAAAGAAAGAGCAATTAAACTGATAATGGAAAACCATGTTAGAACCACCAGGTGGGCAAAAAGTAAAAAGTCTGACAATAGCAAGTGTCAGCAAGGATGTGTAGTATGATAAAAACTAGTTGACTGAGGATGGTCAACCACTTTGGAAGAAGAGTAGACATCCTCAAGCAAAGTTGCAAATGTGCCTTCATGTTTTATGACTCAACATTCCCACTTCTAGGGAGTTACTCCATTCTTGCAAGTATACAAGAAACATATAAGAATGCTCACAGCAGCACTGTTTTATATGGCAAAGACCTGAAACAAGCAGCCCAAACGTACATCAATGGATAAAGAAACCATTAAGCACATACAATGGCAAACTATATAGCCGTGAAAATAAATGAACTACTGTTGTGCATCAATATAAATGAAATTCAGTAGTATAGTATTGATTGAAAAAAGCCAAGTCACAGAAGAATTTACACTATGATTCCCTTGATTTAAAGATCAATAACAGGACTTCCCTGGTGGTGAAATGGTTAAGAATTTGCCTGCCAATGCAGGGAACATGGGTTTGATCCCTGGTCCGGGAAGATCCCATGTGCCGCGGAGCAACTAAGCCCGTGTACCACAACAAATGAGCCTGCACTCTAGAGCCCACGAGCCACAACTGCTGAGCCCGCATGCCACAACTACTGAGGCCCGTGTGCCTAGAGCCCATGCTCTGCAACAAGAGAAGCCACCACAATGAGAAGCCCGTGCACCACAGAGAAGAGTAGCCCTCGCTCTCCGCAGCTAGAGAAAGCCCGCACACAGCAACGAAGACCCAATGCAACCAAAAAAAAAATAAATAAATAAAACAGATTCTTTAAAAATAAATAAATGAAAATCAATAACAGAACAAACAGAACAGGTTATCAAATTTGGGCAAAACTTTATGTTCTAGAATCTTTGGGGTTTCTTTCCCTGGAATTCCCTTCCTTATTTTATTTAAGAACTTCTTATTCTTTCCTCAAGATAAAACTTAAGTCACTTCCTCTATGGTGCCTTCCCCAAAGGCTCCAAGTAGTTATTGCCCACCTCTCTGTCCTGACATATCTTTCCCTTGCACATACACTGTCACAGCTCTTGTCACATCATCTTGGCACAAATGTTGGCAATGTCTGAGCCAGTCGTGTGCTGGTAGCTGGTTACTAACTGGATTTCCATGGCTATCTATCTTTCTATCTATCTATTATCTATCTATCTATCTATCCATCTATCATCTATCTACCTGCATATAAATTTATTACAAATTTTAGTGATATAAAGGATATATAAGACATAATCTATAAATAATAATAAAATATTCAGTCTCCTTATGTGAATTGTATGTAGACAAATTGATTCTCACAGAATGTTTTTTATTGTCTGCAGAATCTTGAATGCATAGCCAGCCTTATGCTAATTAATAAGAAAAAGTAAAATAATAAAGACATTAGGACTTCATTTGTTCGTTTGCTGATGACTTTGCTGAAATGGATGATAACTTTTGAGTACTAGAAGAATAGTTCCTCAATTTTCTGCGCCATTTACAATGTAGTAGCTATAGACATGAGACACATCTGACACTGAGTTTTTATCTGCATTCTTAACATTTTCTCCATCACTCAGGTCTGACAGTCAACAAAACAAGAAATCAAGCACTGATTTGTAGTGTTTGCCAATTTCCATGGTGTAAATTCTCCCACCATGGAAAATTCAGGGTTTTAGGGTGATGTTGAATGAAGAGTTGGAAAGAGATGCATGGGAGCATAGCATTATACATACTTGTACCACATAGACACAGTACAGGTAAGTCATCACAGGAGCATAGATAACAGTGAAATGTAGTAAACAGTAAAAGACCAAAATGAAGCAATGAGTAATTAGTGATGAGTACTACTTTTGTTTGTAATATAATTTACTTAAGGGTAAGTTTATATAATTTTATTATTTTTTAAAATTTATTTTTATTTATTTTTTTTTTTGTGGTACGCGGGCCTCCCACTGTCGGGGCCTCTCCCATTGCGGAGCACAGACTCTGGACGCACAGGCTCCGGACGCGCAGGCTCAGCGGCCATGGCTCACGGGCCCAGCCGCTCTGCGGCATGTGGGATCCTCCCGGACCGGGGCACGAACCCGTGCCTGCATGGGCAGGCGGACTCTCAACCACTGTGCCACCAGGGAAGCCAATATATAATTTTAAAAACAATGGCTGTGTTTAACAACTGGCTCTTAAAATTACTGAAAATGTAATCACCAGCATTTGTATAGCATTTGTCTGCATGAGTCAGCTCCAGCAAGTGTCACTGCGTGTCTCCCAACCAAAATGTAGCTCCTGTGTGGTGTGGATGTGCCTTATTCGTTTTGTCTCCCAGTGACTCTCATAGTCCATGGAACATAAGAGTCATTTAATAAAAATTGGAGAAATGAATGAACGAACTCATACATACACTGCAGGCCATTTTGCAAAAATTCTGGGAGTGTAAGGGGCTTGGTTATGATGTCACACAACATCTAGGACTTCTGAGTCTCCTTTATGTTAAGGGTCTCCCAGCTCTAGGAAGCATTCTCATATGCTCACACCCAGAGAACAGTACTGGTGTGCCCCTGACTTATATGGCAGGGAGAAGGGTTTGTAACTGGCAGGGAGTAGGGTTTGTAACTGGCAACGAGAAGAGTGCAGGAAGAGCCCAGGACTCTACCTGAAAGAAAAATTTGTAAGCTATAAGTTCAAAGGCAGGCTGAGCGCCATGTGCTGAAAAATGCGTGTTGAAGAGTGAGAGGTGAAGGGGAAGGGGTGCCATCTGAATTTCCTCTTGTGGCTTTGAAACACAGCATGGAAGGTTTTCCCCCTACTGATTTACTGTGCTCATAATCAAATTGCCTATTCGGCTTCAGTGAGTCTTAAAAGAAGCTGTTTACCCTTGGCCCATCATAGCAAGAACTAAGGAAAGTAGTTTGTTCCTAGAAGAAACCCATCTGAAATTAAATACTATGTTTTGGGCTTTTTGTCTATTTTAAGGGTCAGACCCAGGAGCAAAACCAAGAGCTGAACACATCCTTGGTTCTTGCAATGCACCCAGAACAGAAACCAGCCTGCATGAAAATCTAACTGCAATCTGACTGCAGCCGACCGTGCCAAGCCCCTATCATATTTCTACCTCTCTGTCTTCTTTCTTGTCCTCTGAAACCCAGCGCTCTTTCTTTCCTCGGTGGTTTGACATTGCTGCCTCTGCTATCTGAATAGTTCTTCTGGTTCCTTAAAAGCATGGCTCATCCTCACGCTGCAGATCTCAGCTTAGATGTTACCAACTTAGAGAAGCCCTTGTTGACCTAAGTCACCCCCCTCATTGATTTGCCTACCAGCCTATTTATTTCCTTCATCACGCTCACAGCAGTGTTTAATTATCTGGTTTATTTGTTTATTGCTGGTTCTCCCATTAATGTCCTTTCCTTCTAGTTAAGGACCTTGTCTGTCTTGAACATTACTCTAGCCAAGGCCTTCAGCAAATATTTGTAGAATGAGTGAATGAAAATGTAAAAGAGGATTTCTCAAGACAGAGGTTCTCAAACTTCAGCATGTAAGGGAATCCATGGAAAGGCTTTTTAACACAAGATTGTTTGACCTTCACTCCCAAAGTTTCTGATTCTGAACATCTGAATGAGTTGAGGGGTTTCCAACAAGTTTCCAAATGCTGCTGATGCTTCTGGTCCAGGGACCATAGTTTGAGAGACACTGTGCACCCCCATCTGAACCCCATTAAAATGTATCTGTTGACCAGTCACGGGAGGAGCCTGGGAGGGGAGAGTTCATGTTGAGGGAGAGGAGAAATCAAGACAAGTTGACCTCAAAGGTACCGTGGAAAGGTAAGGGGCTCCAGGACAATTGTTGGGTCTCTTTCTACTCAGAGATCCTGGACTTCCGAGATAAAAGGCTACTTTTCCAATGAGGAAGCCATGGTGGATAAACAGATCTTTCCTTCCTCAGCTTCCAGAACAAGCAGAGCTAAATAATGGTTTGTAGGCTCCCAAACTGAACACCCATCATATTCTTGACTTGCAGTGGTGATTTGTGCTCTAAATGAGTTCTCCCTCCAACAATCCCAAAAGACTAATCCAAAGGTTAAAAAGTGGAAAAATGGGGAATTCTCATCTTCATCCAAAGTCAGCTTTTCCCAAAGTGTATTCTGAAGAATATTTGTTCCATAGTCACACCATGACAAAAGCCTTCCATAGTCAGGTGAAATGAGAGGATTCTGAAAGCCATATCCCCTTCTCAGAGATCCACAGGACATGTCTGAGAAGTCTTGTGGTCAAGAAACCAACTTAAGATTGTTAAACTCAGTCGTTAGAAATAGGACCAAAGAGCATTTTTGCTTATAACACATGTTTTGTGGCATATACTTAGAGAAGCACTGCTGTTGAATGCCTTCTTTCTTCAAAGGGAGGAATTTTGTTTTGTTTGGAATGGCAACTTCATGTAGGCGTACAAGACCAATCTGATACACACACATACACACACACACACACACACACACACACACACACACACACACACACACACACACACACACACAAGGCTGCCTCCAGCCTCAATCCCTTGATAGGCAGGAGAGGAAGTATCCAGAATGACCATTTCAGTTCTCTTTCCTTCCAGATGTGAAGCTGCCCCAAGGTATGACATTAATTGCTTCCTGGGTGGGGCACAGGGGCTGCTTTTTAATGGGGAAGTTAGGGTGGGTGGAGGAGGAGGAGGAGGAAGCTCTGGGAATAAGTGATAGGCAGCCAGGAAAGTGCTGGCCTAGGGAACAGCAAGTGGAATTTTCCTCTGGAAATCCTTTTGAACTAAGTGGATTTGAATGTTGCACCCCTGGTTGCCTAGATCCCGTGGCTAAGTGATTTTGTCTTCATTTTCCAGTAATGATTAACATTGCTGTAGTCACTGCAGTTTGGGGACAGTTTATTTAACTGTGGTGATGGAAACGAGGAGAAAACCCTTCCCCAAACCCCTCAGCAAAATCTGCTTTCCACTTCTGACTGTTGGCGGGAAGAGGAAGGACACTAAAATGTTCCTGTGTTCGGAAGGATTGTTCTGCCTTTTCTTAAATCACATACTTCTCAGTGTCTTATTATATTCTTTTAACAAAGCACCCATCTGGGGCTGATGGGTGATGTTTCCATTAGTCATCCTAGTGAAACTCCGCTAGGAGATGGTGTTTTTAGATTAGGAAGCAGAGGCTGATAGGCCCAAATCTTCTGGGGGCAGGAGTGGGGAAGAATGGGGTGCTTTGTCTCCGAACCTGTTGGAGACCTCTGACACCACCTGGCAAGTTGTCTGGGTTCCACATTTCACTTTGAATAAACAAGTGGGATGTGATAACCAAGTGAGGTCAAAGAGTCATGGCTATAGGATGTAATGCCACTTACCCAGCCCCTGAGTTGCAGGGGAGCACTGTACCCCCTACCCCCAGCAACCAACCAACACTAAAAAACATGGCTCTGTTTTGTGATTTTTTAATTTTGTTTCCAAGAGCTTTTCTCTCTCTTCCTTCTCTACCTCCTTCTCTCTCTCCCTCCCTTCTTTCTTTCCTTCCTTCCTCCCTTCCCTCTCTCCTTCCTTCCTTCTTTCCTTTGTCTCAATGAAAGAGGAAAGGATAACAATATATTGCTCATTTGAGAGAGGTAACAATAGAAAGCCATCAGAATCTGCATCTGTGATTAAGGGGAGAGCTTCCTCTTCCATGACACAGTGGATGACTAGAATGTCAAAATAAAGAGGGACCTCAGGCATTGTCCTTACCCATCCTGTCAAAGAAGATGGAGGCCAAATGTTGAGCTCTTGCACAGGACTCTTCATCACAACACTGCCCCTTTCTACTGCTCCAGACTAGAAGTGGGAATAGAGTTTGTTAGGCAATGTCACAAGTTCTGCTGCAGCTCTCTGAAGCATGGCATGCATGACATGACGCTTTTTGGAAACTTTGAACTGGAGCATCCTTTGGATCGTGCTGAGGACTTGGTCAGCTTGGTCATATTCGTGGGTGGACAGGGTGGGCTGAGATAGGGATGAGATGACCAAAGTGCAAATAAAGCCTGCTTATCCTAAAACCTAAAGGTATTGAAAACATGCTTGATGCATTTCTGAGCACTCTGTCAAAATAAGTTTGCCAAAATTACAATGTTTGAGGGTTCTATGATGGAGAAAGAGGGACATGGAGCAAGGTGTGGAATACCCCAGGCACAGGAAAACCCACCAGGACTCCGACATCATTTGAAGCCCCTGTGTAACTCCATCTCTCATGAGGTGATGGCTGAGTTTAAATGCTGGGCTTCTCAGCCATGCTGTGAAGAGTTGTCTCCTACAAAGGATGACCACCATGTAATTCAAGGTCTGTAGCAGAAACAAAACCTACCCATCTCAATCCTCCTTCAAGGGGGAATCTCCCTGTTCATAGTTTCATGTCATTCGATGCTATGGAACCCCTGATGAAGAGCATGGCAGTGTTTGTTCTAGACCGTTTGTTCCTTATTCTTGTGACAGTGGGATAAATGTAGACTTTTTTATGATTGGCAATGTTATCAAGTATCAGTTATTTGTTAACCACATTCTTAAAGTTAATATGCAATGACGGGGACTTCCCTGGTGGTCCAGTGGTTAAGAATCCATCTTCCAATGCAGGGGATGCGGGTTCAATCCCTGGTTGGGGAACTAAGATCCCACATGCCGCGGGGCAACTAGGCCCGCGGACCACAACTACTGAGCCTGCGCACTCTGGAGCCTATGCGTCACAACTAAAGAGAAGCCCTCGTGCCGTGATGAAAGATCCCACATGTCACAATGAAGATCCCATGTGCTGCAACTAAGACCTGATGCAGCCAAATAAATAAATTAATTAATTTAAAAACTCTTACAAAAATATGCAATGACGGGAACTATTAATTTTACCTGTGACTACAGTAGTAAAAATCATTTTTAAGGTAGAGTATAGAGATCGAGTGATGGGGGGATAGGGAGGATAAGAGCAAGGAAAGGGGAAAAGACACAGAGACAAGATAGTTTTGCAGATAATGGAGGGTGTTGAAGTTTGTGTCTCTAAACTCTCAGCCAAGTCCTCATCTAATCATGTATGTTGTTTTCTTTGGATCTAAAGTAATAACGTATGAACAAGAATTAAAAAGCCTGGGAAAGTGCATTTCCCAGAGTAGGGGTATGAATATGTGGTTTAGAGCCTCAAAGTGAATCCCCGTGTTGGGGCTGACTCATACCAGGTAGAACACAACTTGACACGTTCCTCAGTTACAGCTGCAAAGAAGGGTGGTCATCAGGAACCTAAGATTGCTCAGGACATAGACACCGCTAAATGCTAGGGCTGGGAGGACTTTGTAGGTCATCTAGTCCTTTCTTCTGCCTTTCAGCTCTCAGACAATGAGTCAGTTGGTGGAAGGGGTGGGGTAGGGTAGGGGGGAGCTCCTGCCTCTGATTTTGTCCTAAATATCTCAGAAATGAGAATGATGTCTTGGCCACCAAGATGCTATCGATCTGTTCTAGTGTTTATTTATTTATTATTATATTTTAAAGTATTTATTTATTTTTTTGGTTGTGTCGGGTCTTTGTTGCTGTGCGCGGGCTTTCTCTAGTTGCGGCAAGCAGGGGCTACTCTTCGTTGTGGTGTGCGGGCTTCGCATTGCAATGGCTTCACTTGTTGAGGAGCACGGGCTCTAGGCACACGGGCTTCAGTAGTTGCAGTACGTGGGCTCAGTAGTTGTGGCGCACGGGCTTTGCTGCTCCATGGCATGTGGGATCTTCCTGGACCAGGGCTCGAACCCGTGTCCTCTGCATTGGTATGTGGATTCTTAACCACTGCATCACCAGGGAAGTCCCTAATGTTTAGTTTTAAAGGGACGCAGTGCATGGATAAGAGTGATTCATATTATTGAGGGCACAAAATGTTTTGTCCGACACCCTGCTGAGCACATGCATTGCATCCTACCTCATTTAATACTCATACCAGCCCTAATGAGGCAGGCACTTCATTATACTGATCAAGAGACCAACACATAGAAGGAGTAAATAACTTACTCTAGATCACAGTTAGCAAGTGGCCGAGCTGGGGCTCATACCCAGTTTTGCCTGATTCACACTTCAAACTCTTAACAGTCCTATTCTATTCCCCATTGGCAAGGAAGTCCTACCATTATGAAAAGGTTCTCTTTATATGCTGAAAAATTGGTTTTGATTTATGGGTCAGAAGACCTTTCCCTCACAAGTAATAAATGGTTCATTATTAGGGTTGCCAGATTTAGCAAATAAAAATATAGAATGCCAAGTGTTTCTCATTTTCTTTTAATTTTTTTTCTATTTATTTTATTTATTTATTTGTTTTTGGCTGTGTTGGGTCTTCGTTGCTGCACGCAGGCTTTCTCTAGTTGTGGTGAGTGGGGGCTACTCTTCGTTGCAGTGTGCGGGCTTCTCATTGCAGTGGCTTCTCTTGTTGTGGAGCACGGGCTCTAGGCGTGCAGGCTTCAGTAGTTGCAGCATGCAGGCTCAGTAGTTGTGGCTCAGGGGCTTAGTTGCTCTGCAGCATGTGGGATCTTCCTGGACCAGGGCATGAACCCAACTCCTCTGTGTTGGCAGGTGGATTCTTAACCACTGGGCCACCAGGGAAGCCCTGAATTTCTGATAGATAATTAATTTTGTAGTTTAAATATTTTTAGTATAAGTACGTCCCAAATATTACATGGAACAGGCTTCACACTAAAAAACTATTCTTTATTTATCTGAAATTCAAATTTACTGGGGATCCTGTGTCTTTATCTGGCATCCATATTCATAATGAATGAGAGCAGGTTGGTGAGTTTCGTCTCTCTCTAGGACACTTTGTGTTGCTCTGTTCCATGGCTGACCCCTCTCTACTGGGAACCTCTTCATCCAAGGCTTCTGTGAACCCCCTCAGTCCCATAGTCCCTTATTGTCTATGTATATCATAGATTAATTTATTTATTTTAAAATATTTTTATTATTAAATGGTTGATACATACAGAAGAATATATGTAACATGTTCTAGTTAACAATTGCTGAGTCAAAGGTTATAGGCACGTTTAGCAATGCAAGATAAGGTCAATTGTTTTCCAGCATGATGGTACAAATATTATTCTTCCATTGGTGTACATTAGTTCCCTTTGTTCAGTATCCTCACTGCACATGGGGCATCAACAGTCTTTTAAACTTTTGCCTTTGTAGTGGGTGAGAAGTGCCCTCTCACTGTGATTTCAATTTGCATTTATTTCCCTGATTTCTAATGAGGTTGAGCATCTTTTCACAAATTCACTGTCTCTTCTTCTTTTTCTTTTCTTTTTTTTTTTTTCTCAGATTTTTGCATTCCAACTATGTGCTGGGGTCTGAAAGTCCATTGTTTTCAGGAGGAGACTCAGAGATAGTAACTCAGGAGAAGGTTAAACAGAGAAGACTCCAGATACAGAGTGCACACTGGTCCTCAGTGAGGAGAAGGAGGAAACTGTGCTTTGTATGAAACACTACCTGAGGCCTAGAAACCCCTCTGTTGCCCAACCAGCACTTAGTTCCTGCCCACTGGCAGCCAGGTATTGTAGAAACTATTTCCAAGCCAGACAGACGTGGATTTAAATTCTATTTCCTCGCTGTGTAACAGCAAGTTACTTTCTTTCTCTGAGTCTCAGTTTTCTTATCTATAAAATTGGTATGGAAAAACGTGCCTTGCAGGGTTGCTCTAGGATTAAACAAGATAGGAAATGGAAAGGACTGTCAGGTAGGGCCTCAACCCGTGGCGCTTTCTACCAGGTTTCTTTGTTTTAAGAACTGACCAGAAGAAAAACACCTCAAGAGAACCAATATTCTGTTCTAAAAAATTAGAATAAATTGTCAGGAACTTTGCACTTAAGATCTTATTTGTGGCAAAGGTAAGCCTAGGCTTTCTCTAAGAATCAAAAGGTTGGGTAGATTTTGGAGACATTCTGACTTGATGACTCCTTTCCAGGCAGTACTGGGAGTAGATCATCGGAGAGCTGCGTGTCAGCCATCATCCCGATGCTCCCTTCAGAGGGAGATTCCACCCCCCACCCCAGATGCCTGACTCAGTGTCTCACAATCATTCTGTAGTTTAGAGTTCTTCCCAATGTCTTACATAGAATCTCTCCTGCTTCAGCAGGAGAGACTGTGCTCTCCCCAGAGGGAGGGACTGTGCTCTTCCCAGAGTGAGGGAGCCCTGCCATGAGACAGATGTTTGAACTACATAGCAACTCTGCCAGCTGCTACACTGGCCTGGTTTACAAGTTCTTATATTATGGGATGTTGGGCCTAGGCCACACCTCTTAATTCACCTGAGAAAACCAAGGCCCAGAGAGATCTGTTATGGCTATGATACTACAGTTAGTAAGGGGCAAGACCTGGGTTTCAACTCAAGTTTTCTGAGTCACAAACTTAGGATTATTTTGTTCCCTTTCACCGAGGGTCTCTTTTTACTTGGTCTGTGTCCAAAGGTGACCAGAATCCTTTGGCTATCCAAGGACCACTTTCAGACATCTTAGCCCAGGAGTCAGGAGACCCTAGTCCCAATCTTGGTCCTCTTCAGAATTGCTCCTCTGGAGAAGGCAGTGACAAAAGAGCTTTTGTTTATCTGCTTTTGAGGGATATCAAGTGTTATGGGTGATGCAGGAATATCCTTTGGAAACTAGAGTCTTTACATGGTACGATTCAATTATATGTATAATTTTTTTTAATGGAGAGAGGAGTTATAAATTTCATCCAATTTTTTTTTTCATCCAATTTTTAAAAAGGGGCCCAGGACCTTAAAAAAGGCTAAGTAATGCATTCATTAATCTTTCATTCAGCAATATTTTTCAAGTGCCTACTGTGTGTGAGGTACTCTACTAGGCCCAGAGAATATAATAGAAATATAATAGATGTGAACCCTACTCTCATAGCACTTACATTCTAGTGAGGGAGGCAAATGATAAATAATAAGCAAATAATAACATGAAATAACACCTGAACAGGTTCAGAACTACTGGTCTAGCTAGACTTTGTTCTTTCTCTCTGGACTCAAATATAGAGGTTTCCTCAACTGAGAAAGCCAAACCCCACTGGAAGCAGACTCAGTTTGACTCCTCAGTTGTAATTTGAAGGTATGTAGTTAAGGCCCTAAGTCTCCTGACTCTTCTCCACGTTAACAGGGTTCCTTTGTGCAGCCAGGCTGATTAGATTAACCCTTCATTCCTCCCTGCCTCCCAGGCAGGCAGGATAATTCCAGGTCTCTAGAAATGAAAGACAAGTAAGTCTGGCCAGGTTCAGCCACTTTCCCCTTGTAGAATCTCCCTGCTGATTACAACTGCTGCTTGTGCAAGACTAAATGATCTGAAAGCCCCAGAAAGGCAAGCCACCAAGAAGCATTGGTGAATTTTTAAACTTTGTGGATTCTCATAATGAGGCTATTGTTCACAATTTTATCTCAGATCAGGTTTTTGTGCACTGCTGAGTGGATTTTCACGTGTGCACCTCTATTGTTTAAAAATGCAAGTGAATTGGACTTCCCTGGTGGTCCATTGGTTAAGACTCTGCCCTTCCACTGCAGGCGGGCACAGGTTTGATCCCTGGTTGGGGAAGTTCCTCATGCCATGTGGTACAGCCAAAAAGAAAAAAAAAAAATGTACAAGTGAGTTAACCCCCCTGCCCCCATTTCCAATCCTGAACAAACTCACAGAATTGTTGCTATTTTTGAATTGGTGTTTTCCTAAATTCAGCTTTGGGGGTGGGCAGTAGAAAGGAGTGACCTGCTGAAAGTGTTACAACTCAATGGCAAAGCGGCAAAGCAGCAAAGCGGCAATCCGACTCTAGGACACCTGATTTCTGGGTCCCTGTTCTCCAGGCACTAGATTAGATCCAAGGGCCTGGCTCAGGTTACACATGCATGTGCACACAATATTATCAGAATGCTTTTGGAGGGGGGTCAGTTGATTAGAATGTTCAGTCCTTACTAATTCTAGGGAAAGTGTCACACTGTCAACTGAAAGGCCAATTCTGATTAAAAGAAAAACAGACTCTGTCAATGAAACTGCAGTGCATGGTCATTACACTTTGAAAACACAAGTATAGGAAATTTAAAAAAAAAAAGAAGTTGGGGAAGGTTATGGATATCATCTGGAGGGTGTATAATGAAAAGTTAATGATGCTGTATGATTAAAGTTACCAGGTCAGTACCTAAAGTCCTATCGGTGGTCCAAAGGGAGTCTGAATTGGTTTGAACTCGTTGATGGCTTCTCTGCTCCTTTCTTTGTACCTCATCCTCTACTCCATGTCTCCCTCCCATCCATTCATATCTTGGATCTGGTAGGGAAGTGACATTCCCTTTTCCTGAGAGTCTCTCTGGGGATGGACTTCAGGTCATGGTATTATTAGCCTTAGAAATGAGTTAGCTTTGGGGGGGTCTCCCTTAGACAATATCACCCTCCTCAATCCCCCAGCAAAAGCATGGGAAAGAGTCAGAAAAGGAGGGACTTCCCTGGTGGTCCAGTGCTTAAGAATCGCCTTCCAACACAGGGGACTTGGGTTCCATCCCTGGTTGGGGAACTAAGATCCCACATTCCACGGGGTAACTAAGCCCCTGTGCTCTAGAGCCTGCACACCACAACTAGAGAGATGCCTGCATGCCGCAACGAAGATCCTGTGTGCTGCAACTAAGACCCAATGCAGGGCTTCCCTGGTGGCGCAGTGGTTAAGAGTCCGCCTGCCTACGCAGAGGACATGGGTTCAAGCCCTGGCCTGGGAAGATACCACATGACGCGGAGCAACTAAGCCTGTGCGCCAAAACTCCTGAGCCTGCGCTCTAGAGCCCGCATGCCACAACTACTGAAGCCCGCGCACCTAGAGCCCGTGCTCCGCAACAAGAGAAGCCACCACAATGAGAAGCCTGTGCACCGCGACAAAGAGTAGCCCCTGCTCGCCGCAACCAGAGAAAGCCTGCGCACAGCAACGAAGACCCAATGCAGCCAAAAATAAAAGTAAAATAAATTTATATTTAAAAAAAAAAAAACCAATGCAGCTAAATAAATATTTTTTAAAAGAGTCAGAAAAGGAAATGGGCCTGAACTGGAGAGAAAGTCAGACTTCCTTCCCAGGAAGCTATTGGCTATTTCTGGAGAGCCAGGCCCAGGATTTATGCCCATTGCTGAGAAAGTGTCATGGCACGACTGAAATAATTAGGCACAGTGTCCTCCCATCTCGTAAGTCCGTGTGGCATTGGTTCCTGGACTAGGGGTGTGTGTGTGTGTGTGTGTGTGTGTGTGTGTGTGTGGCTATTGTGACTCAGTCAATTCCAGGATTTAAGCTCAGGCCCACTATGCCTCCTATTGAGTTTTCCTGGAAAATGCCATCTGTTGGGGGTACTTATTTCTGGGCAGCAAAAATGCTATTAGTTCGATTCTGGTGTAGCTGCTATGTGGCATGCCTCCCACTAGCCTCATCCCAGGCGGCAGGGAACAAGGGTAGGGCTCAGGCATTTGCCACCATCCAGTTCACCCTCTTTTTTATGTTGTGCCTATTAACCCAGCTTTCTGTAAACACCCCTCATTTCCTTGACCCACACATATGCAGCCAAACCCTCCCTTAGTTTTCAAGCCATGACATGATTTAAATGCTTCTGTGAATTCCATATCAAGTGTAGTAAGGCTTAACATTTGCTTGGAGTAAATAAGGAAGTGCTGTTAGGAAATTTGTTCCTTAGGATCTTATTTTTATCTTAAACAAGACCAGCACCTTTTGTTATTACAGCTGTTCTTCAGTGCACATGGGCTTGCCTTTCTGACCCTTTTTGTTTGTTTGTTTGTTTGTTTGTTTTCTTTGCTTTGGCCACAGCTGCTCCCCTTGCTTGGCTTGAGGGCTCTTAGTTCCCAGACCAGGCCCAGGCCTCAGGCAGTGAAAGCGCAGAGTCCTAACCACTGGACTGCCAGCGAATTCCTTCTGACCCCTTATTTTGAATGCATTGTTGGCTGACACTCACCCCTAGAAGAAATTTCTACCCTTTTTCCAATCGTTAGGACAAATTCACGTGCCAGTTTAGGCCGGTTCACCTGCTTAATACTGAGTGATTTGAATGGGGCCGTCTTCTCTGCACTTCACTGGCCACAATGCACAGACACACTCCACTCAGGAAGGTAGTTCTGGGAATTCCCTGGTGGTCCAGTGGTTAGGACTCTGATCTTTCACTGCCTGGGGGGGCCCGGGTTCCATTCCTGCTCGAGGAACTAAGATCCTGCAAGCCCTGAGGCACGGCCGGGGGGAAAAAAAAAGGGGGGGGATGTAGTCCTGGCATGGGAGCTCAGGAATTCCTTAAAGATTTCAGGAGTACATGAGCACAAGCCAACAGAGAGGAGAGATGCATATGCTGGGTTGAAATTCTGGAGACAAATTCCTGTCCAAAGCCCAGGAAAGCTAGTTTTCTGGCTAAAGTCTTAGGGAGATGGGAAATTCTGGGGATGTGGGTTAACAGAGGCCGCGGCTATGGATGAGAAGGGGAAGGAAGCCATGTGCTCAAGACAAAGTCATAGGTGACATTCTTGATTTTCCTCTCCTTCTCACCCCTCATAACCAGTCTCTTAGCAAGTCTGGCAGTCCCACCTTCGAAGCTTGTCCTGAAGTCACTTCTATCTGTTTACCCTCACTGCTGTCACCCTAGCCGAGCTTCTGCCATCTCTCACCTAGTCGACCAGATTACCTCCTCCAACCAGTTTTTGTGCATCTCTCTTGCTAATTTCTAATTAATTCTCCATGCAGATGATAGAGAAATCATTTATAAGTGCAAATTATATCATATTACTTCCCTGCTTAAATCCCATCTCAGCTAGAATTATATCCAGCTCTCCTCCAAGGCCTACAAGCCCCATGTGCTCTGGGGTTTGCTCACCTCTTCCAAGTCCTCTCACTCCACTCTCCCCCACTGACATTGCCCTCTAGCCACACCTTAAACATTACCTGCCAAGCATTTGATGCCTAGGGGCCTTTGCTCTGACAGCGTTCTCTGCCTGGCCTTCTCCTGCTCACTTCTTCACCTGGCTGGTCCATTTGTACCTTGCAGGTACCCACTCAAATGCTTCCCGTGAGAGGCCCACGATGACTTCATCTAAAGTAGCAATACTCCCCAGCCCTACCCCTCAGTGGCTATTTCATCACCATTATTTCACTTCTAGCATTTCTCATAATCTAAAATCATCTTCTTTATTAATCTCTTTACATATTTATTTTCTAACTTTCCCACGTGTATGATGGCAAGAGAGATTTCTATCTAGATCTGTGTTGTCTAGTATGGTGACCACTAGACCCACGTGTGGCTACTGGGAACTTGAGATGTGGCTAGTCTGAATCGAGATGTGCTTAAAGTATAAAATACATGTCAGAATTTGAAGATTTAGTATGAAAATATCATATTGATAAGTTTATACTGATTACATGTTGAAATGATAATATTCTGGATATACTAGTTTAAATAAAATATATTATAAAAATTTTTTTAACCTTTTTTTTCTTTAATATTTATTTATTTGGTTGCACTGGGTCTTAGCTGCAGCAGGCAGGCTCCTTAGTTGTGGCTCATGGACCCTTTTTTTGTTGTGGCTCTAGGGCTCCTTAGTTGTGGCATATGAACTCTTAGTTGTGGCATTCATGTGGTATCTAGTTCCCTGACCAGGGATCGAACCTGGGCCCCCTGCGTTGGGAGCATGGAGTCTTAACTACTGCTCCACCAGGGAAGTCCCTGTTATAAAAATTAACATTGCTATTTTTTATCTTTTTTTTAACTTTATAATGTGGCTACTAAAACATTTTAATAGCATTCATGACTCACATTATACTTCTGTTGGCCAGGACTAATCTGGATCACCAAAAGGCTCCTCAATGTGCATTAAATACTTGTTTACTGAATGGTTATTTGCTTCTACTCTCTCTTTGAAATTTACCAAAGATAAGTCAAATGTTTTTCATTTCCTCCTTCCATCTGTTCCTAATTAGGAGAAAGACAAAACAAAGCTCAATACCAACAACAACACCATCAAGGGAAGAAATCTGCCTGAGCCATTTAGCTCCTAGCAGCAAGCCAAGGAAGGCAAACTGGGATTAGGGAACAAGAGGGTAACCTGGGATGGTGGCTGGATGGCGTGAGCAATTTCAGCAGCCAGAGATCTTCCCTTAGGCCTAGGAGGTGACACAGGCAATTTTCCCAGAATCATCTTGACACAAGCAATAAATCAAGTTAACAAGGCAGAAGGTCACTGAACCTGGTCTCAGCCAGTCCTGGTGCAACTCTCCCCCAACATGTAAGGGAAGGGGCTGGCAGAGAAGTCTCATTCATCGGCCCACCTCACCTGCATGTATGGTGGGAGGAGTTGCAGAATTTGGAGAGTCCGAGTGGAGCAGGGGAAGGGAAGTAACTGTGGGGATAGGAAAAGCCCTACTGATTTTTTTCCAGCTTTCCTTTTAAGGGCTTCTGGAGACAAAAGGGGATTAAAACTTCAAGTTAGGGAGAAGTAAAAACTCATAGTTAACTGATTAGGTGGGTTTATCTGATTAATCCTGGGGAGTCTGGGTCATAATTCAATGCAACAAAATTTACCGAAGTATGGAAATTTTAAAAAGTTTTGAAGCCAGATGCCCTACCCTGACAGGGTAATGGGTGGGAGAGGATGGGAAGGAATGAGACAGAGCTAGGAACTGCCTTGTTCTGGGAACAAAAAAGCTGAAAGAGCCCCCGGGCCAAGTGGAGTTGGACTAAGACTTTGCCCTTACTTTCTTTCAGTTCCACTCATTAATTCATTCATTCCACAAATATTGAGTGCCTACAGTGTGGTAGGCCTTTGCTAGCACTATGAGTTGGACTTCTAGAGTTGTTGACTGTCCTTTGAGAAGCCGCAAATATTGCCTGAAAATCTTTAGGTAGGTAAGAAAGTGCTTCAACTGAATGATCAGGCAGGTGGATCTTACACTTCCTCCTTTTATCCCTTCTCCCTAGTAATCTGCAACCACAACCACTCCATCCCTCTGCTATTTGCTGAAGTTGTTTCCACTAAATTTCCCAAAGACCTCCATTTTGCCAAATCCACAGCCACTTGCATCTGTGGAGTATTTTTTAAAATAAATTTATTTATTTATATTTATTTTTGGCTGCGTTGGGTCTTCGTTGTTGTGCTCGGGCTTTCTCTAGTTGTGGTGAGCAGGGGCTACTCTTCGTTGCGGTGCACGGGTTTCTCATTGTGGTGGTTTCTCTTGTTGCAGAGCACGGGCTGTAGGTGCATGGGCTTCAGTAGTTGTGGCACACGGGCTCAGTAGCTGTGGCTTGCAGGCTCTAGAGTGCAGGCTCAGTAGTTGCGGCGCATGGGCTTAGTTGCTCCACGGACCAGGGCTTGAACCCGTGTCCCCTGCATTGGTAGGCAAATTCTTAACCACTGTGCCACCAGGGAAGCCCCCACCTGTGGAGTACTAACATCTCTTGAAATTCTGCCTTCCTTTGGTTTTTTGTGACACCTCTTTTCATTGGTTCTCCTCCTTCATTTCCAGCTGCTCATCTTTTAATCTCTTTCACCTCCTTTGGCTGACTTCTAAAATGAAAAGGAGTCCTCAGGAGTCCTTGGCTTTCTCCTTTTCTCACTCTATTCATAGTTCTTGGGCATCAATAACCAAAATAACAGCTTCAGCTACCTTATAGACGTGGATTGGGCTCTCAAAACTGTATCAGGCCCTTATTGCTGATCTCACTTGTAGTCACATGTGAGAAACTGCCTGCTAGATCTTCACCGGATGAACTTAACCCCTAAGCCAGTTATCCTCCTGTTATCCTTATCTTGGGGACTGACATTACCAAAACCTGTGGCTATTTAGACTTATGCTCCCTGTCAAATCATTCATTCAATGGATTGATCCCTTCCTTACTAGATCCTAGACACTGGGCCCTGTGCTAAAGGGTACAGAGATAAATAAGACACAACCCCTGCCCACAAGGGACTGGGCACTTGGAGACAGGTAAACAATCAGAGAAGTATACTGTAAGACATCATCAGAGGGAAGTGAAAAAATAGAAACACATTTAAGATGCAAGACACTTCCCTGGCGGTCCGGTGGTTAAGACTCTGAGCTTCCACTGCAGGGGGCACGGGTTCAATTCCTGGCTGGAGAACTAAGATCCTGCATGCCACCTGGTGCAGCCAAAAAATTAAAAAAAAAAAAAAAAAAAAAGATGCAAGACACAGAGAAAGCACAGTAGAGGGACTAACTGGGAGATGGAATATGAGGAAGGGCTTCCTTGAGGAGATGATGCCTGAGATGGGTTTTGAAAGACAAATGGAAATGTAATTCACATGACAAGCAAGGGAGTTATGGTATTTTTAGGCATTGAGAATAGTATGTAAAAGGCATGAGTACGTGAAACCAAATAGCATATCTGATAACACATGAGCAGTGTGATATCGATGGGAATGTAAAGTACATGGCAAAGGGATATTTGGTAGGAGGTGGACCTGGAGTAGTAGGTAGGGACCAAATCATAAGGGATCTGTATAATAATAAGAACAATAAAGGCTACAACTAACAAAGCAGACTTTACCTACAGGACCACTAGTGCTTAATCGGCTCTATGTTATTATTCACACACTACAGCAAGGAAACCAAGAGGCTACATATCTGGTATGGTTTAGCTGAAATCCACACCCCGGATTCTTTGACTCCAAAGCCTAGGCCCTTGGTCATACTTCTTGCTGCATGTGCATGATGCTAAAATGTCCTTACCTCATGGAGCTTATAACAGAGTGCAGGGTGAAGGATATGTTGAGGCAAGGATGGGAGATGGCCTCTGGGCCTGTTTGCAGGGTCAGGAACTAGGATGAAGCTGCCTTAGCCACAGCCGGTGGTGGGCTGGGTCTTGCTTGCTCTAGGAAATCCACACCTCTGGGTGGTGTACAGTTCTGAAGAAAGTCAAAATATTCTCATTTCTATAATAGTTCTTTCCCTTGGCTTCCCATGCCTTCCTCACCTGCTTCCTTACCACCACTCTCCCACCCTCAGCAAATGTCTTCAACACCATCCAAATCTGACCTCATCCATTCCTACTTAAAATCCTCCTCTGGATTCTCATTGACTTTGCTGACACACAAACCCTTCCTGGTGAGGGTTCTGCCTACCCCCTTTAGCTCCGTCTTCCACCTGTGACTCAGTCACACTGCATGGTCTGCTATCCCACCCTTCTGTATCTTCCCAGGTGCTATAATTGTGTCTGGAATGCTTTCCCCTTACCTGACTTCCTAATTCCACACCTAACCTTCAGGATGGTGTACATATCACCTCCTCCAGGAAGCCTTGCCTGACTTCCCCTGGCTGGTCTAAAAGCTCCTCTTTGGTGCCCCCAGCATAATTTATATATTCTTTACTATCTATGTACTTGTTTCTATTGCCTTCTAATTGTGTTAGATTCAACTCTTAGTCTGGCTTCTTCCTAACCACTTGAGCTTATGCAAGTTATTCAAACTCTTGATTCCTCAATTTACTAATCTATAAAAGGGGGTGAAAATGTCGTTTCTCATAAATGTGCTCTGAAGATTCAAGATATTTAAAACATTAAAATGTATTACATGGGGCTTCCCTGGTTACATAGAGGTTAAGAATCTGCCTGCCAATGCAGGAGACACGGGTTTGAGCCCTGGTCTGGGAAGATCCCACATGCCGCGGAGCAACTAAGCCTGTGTGCCACATCTACTGAGCCTGTGCTCTAGAGCCCACAGGTCACAACTACTGAGCCCACGTGCCTAGAGCCTGTGTTCCGCAACAAGAGAAGCCACTGCAATGAGAAGCCCGTGCACCGCAATGAAGAGTAGCCCCCACTCACCACAACTAGAGAAAGCCCACGCACAGCAACAGAGACCCAACACAGCCAAAAATATATATGTATAAATAAATAAAGTTTATTAAAATAAGTGTATTACAACGTGTTAAATATATTATATATCAGAATATAGTATTTTATGTTAAATATATTATATATTATATATCAAAACATATATTAAAATTCTTTGTATAGTGTAAGCACTAAATAAATGTCACTGTTATTCTACCTGTTATAATTGCTCATCCATACTAGACTCTAAGTGGCTTGAGGGCAATGATTTATTTAATATCTATTATACTGCCTGGCATCTGGTAGGTGTTCAGTAGATATTTGGGTTTTATATCCTTCTCCTGTTTTCAATGTTGGCTTTGCCACTTCAGGTTCTCAATTCAATATATTTTTTTTCTTTTTAAAAATTGCGTAAGATGAGAAGAAAAGGAGGAGGGGATATTTGCATTTACATATAGAGATTTCTTAACCCTGGGCTGTGGTCCAGCCCCCAAGGGACTGCAGGGAGATGTTATTTCTGTAGATACGAGAGCTTTGGCGCCTGCCCTAGTCTTTCCCACTGGTCCACCTCCTTCCCTGTAGAGATCCCTTCCTACTTATACTGCCTTCTCTGTCCATTCCTGGCGCTTTGAAGATTTTCAAAGAATGTGGTGGTAGTGGCGGTGTATGGGGAGAAGGGGAGTTTGTAGGTAGCTTGGAGGGGAAATCCAACTTTCTGAGGCAGTCCCAAGAGAGATGAAAAAAGATGAGGTTGTACACTTTCCCTAAGGGCCTGGAGGCTTGGAGAGCGTTATCTGAACCTGATCTTGTAAGGCAGAGGGGCAGTCATTCTTTTCCATGTTTTTGTTGAGCATTTGGAAGTCCTGAAAATAGAGAGCTCATTCATCAGATAAGGACTTAGGGTGGGTGGGGAGCTGCACTAGATGAAGTAATCATTGTAAACAAATTTTCAAAACCAATATAGGACAAACTATGGCACAAAAGAATTGTGTAAATTCTGATTTGTGATTTTATTTATGTAAAGATCATGAGAAGATATAAAACAATGAAATTGCCTTGAATGGTCTTTATTAAGGACCATAATTACACAAAAGAAAAAAGTACAGTCCAAAATATTTTAATGTTGGTAACATTTCATAACAAAGAAGACTTAATTCAAGTCTTTTGCTCACTTTTGCATTGAGTTGTCTGTTTTCATTCTTACTGATTTCCAAGAGTTCTTTAAGAATTCTGGCTATGATTGCAAATATCTTTTCTCAGTCAGTGGCTTACTTTTTCATTCTTTTAATGGTGTCCTTTTATGAACAGAATATTTAAATTTTAAGGGAGTCTACATTATCACTCTTTTTCTTTACGGATAGTCTTTTTTTTGTGTTCTGTTTGAGAAGACTTTGCCTGTCACAAGGTCATGGCAATATTATATATCTTCTTCTAGAGGCTATATTAGAGAATGTTCCGATGGTTAACAAGCTTGTGAAAAGATGCTTGACATCATTATTCACCAGGGAAATACAAATGAAAACTGTAAAGAGGTATATCTATACTAGAATGGTATATATATATATACATATAATGAAAAAGTACAATACCAAGTATTAGAGAGGATGTGTAGCAACTGGAACGTTCTTGCTGTACTGGTGGGTGGGTAAACTTACACACTAAATTAGTACAATCACACTGGAAAACTTTTACTGAAGTTGAACATAAGCCAACCCTATGATTTAACAATTTCACACCTAGGTTCAGACCCAACAGAAACTCAGACATAAGTGCATCCAAACAGAAAAGTGCTCACAGCAGTTTTGTTCATCAAAGCCTCATATTGGAAACGACCCACATGTCTGTCAATAGTACTGTAGAATGGACAAATTCATGTAGCATATATAGTCAATGGAACATTATACAGAAATGAAAAAAAAAACCCCAGCAAACTATTATTGCATGCAAAAACATATATGAATCTCAGCCACATAATATTGAGCAAACATATCCAGACATAAAAGAGGACATACTGTATGATTGCATTTGTATGAAGTTCAAGAACAAGGAAACCTAATCTGTGGTGAAAGAAGTCAGGATACTGGTTACCTTTGGTGGGGGTGGGAGCAGGGGTTGATTAGAAAGGTGCAGAGGGAGGCCTCTGGGTGTAGAGAATATGCTCTTGCTTGATCTGTGTGGCAGCTTTAAGGTTGTATATGTTTGTAAAAATTGATCCAGTGTCACTCAAAGACTTGGGCATTTTACTTCAATATAAAAGTTAAGGGACTTCCTTGGTGATGCAGTGGTTAAGAATCCGCCTGCCAATGCAGGGGACACAGGTTCGAGCCCTGGTCCAGGAAGATCCCACATGCCGCGGAGCAACTGGGCCCGTGAGCCACAACTACTGAGCCTGCGCTCTAGAGCCCGCAAGCCACAACTACTGAGCCCGCGCTCCAGAGCCTGCGTGCCACAACTACTGAGCCCATGCTCTAGAGCCTGCATGCCACAACTACTGAGTCCGCGAGCCACAACTACTGAAGCCCGCACGCCTAGAGCCTGTGCTCTGTAACAAAGAGAAGCCACCGCAATGAGAAGCCCACACACTGCAAAGAAGGGTAGCCCCTGCTCACCGCAACTAGAGAGAAAGCCCACGCGCAGCAACGAAGACCCAACGCAGCCCAAAATAATTAATTAATTAGTCAGTTAATTTAACAAGTTAAGAAACAATGTTAGTTAATAAAATATTTGAGTTGTGATTTTTACCATTCATTGACAACAGAAGTTGAAAGAATATTACTTTGATTATAGTTGTGTGTTGAAGAATACAGGTTGCTCAGTCATAATATTTACTGATGGATTCATTCAGATATTGTTGGCAGGACTCTATGAGGGCTGGGATATTTAAATTCTAATATAGCACCAGAAAATACAAGGACTAGAGTTGGAGGACATCTAACATCCCTCTGGAAGTAAGGTATAATGAATTGTCTGAGATCACATACAGTAATAATAATATTAGCCTTTGATTATAAAAGCAAGAAGATCTAAGACTTGTTTGAAGTATGTATAATAATAATAGCATCGTCCTTTGATTATAAAGGCTACAGTATGGAGAATATTTTGAGTTTTTTTCAGAAGTGTTGACTGAATTGAAATTGACTTTGCAATTTTCTGCATAGAACATTCCAAATACTTGGTTCTTGCATTATACTTTTCGAAAGGTTTTCCATGTATTATGTGATCTACTACTTACATGTTCAGTGAACAAATGAATGAACAAGTGAACAAAAGAGCACACCATTCACTTTTTTGTGCCTAGTACTAGGATGATAGTAGTGAAAAGTCAGACCCGTTCTCTGCCCTGATGGGCACCTAATCTTCTAGGAGGAGAGACTGACCTTAAGCAAACATAGGCATGGAAGTGCTAGGAAAGGGACATATCGTCTGATCTAGGAGGTCTAACCTAGCCTCAGGGATCGCAAAGAGTTCTGTGAGGCACCTGGCACATTAGCTGAGATGAGTTGAAGCTTGCTAGATAAAGTGGGGAAATGGAGGTCGTTTGGGCAGAGGTTTGGCATATTCCAAAGTTACAAGAATACAGAGCAGCATGCTTTGGAAGAAGAAAAAGCTCAGTGGGTCGGAAAGGAGAATTTGAGGAGTTATCTGGGAGGCATTAGATGTGGAGTGCCCTGTTTGCCCCGTTTAAAATATGGGACTTAATCCTAGGACAAGGTGAAGCCACTCCAGGTTTTAAGCAAACTGATATTTATAAATTTAATATTTATATTTTAGGAAAGTCAGACTAGAAGAGGGACAACGCTCTCCTGTTGGTTCGTTCTGTGGCTAAGAAGTACAGCTGGAACAAGATAGCAGCTCTCCAGGGGCCTGGTCTCTTACCACCCTCTATTCTCTGCTCTTTGTTGGTCTCAGACTAAAGTGAAAAAGGGACCTTGGGTTAGAAGTGAAGCTTAAGAGCACAGCTGGCCCCCTTTTCCTTCTTCACTTGTATCAATACCATGCCATAAGCTGGAGAGAAAGGAGGGCTGACTTCTTGCGTGGGCTCACGGCAGAACCCTTTACAGAGGAACCCATCCTTGTAGGTTCACACACAGCAAGACTTTTTAATCCTTTTCATTGATTTTATCTAGAAATACTTTTGAGGCAAAAGCAAAAATCCCTCAAATAGTGTTTCTGTAAGGCCCACTTGGAATTCTGTGAAAGGATAAATGTCACCTAGGAGAGTTGTAAAAGTCACTTGGTCTATATCCAGAACAGTGTCCAGGGTTAGTAAATTGGAAAGCAGAGAGATTTTCCAGGACAGACAATTGTTTTTTGAGAGGAAAAAAAAAGTTACCGAAATATCACTTCTTGAAAGTCCATTCTATGCTCCTCATCCTTACTTCTTCAGACCCACGGACAATTGCACCCATAGGAATTTGCTTTCTGTTCTACTGCTTTATGGAAACTGCTCCTGTCCAGCTCATCAATGACTACGTTTCTTTTGCAAACCCAGCAGCTTCTTTTTGGTGCTCATGCAAAACCAATTATGTGTCCTGAAAACTACCTCTGCTTTTCAAATCCTGTGCACTGAGCTCTGGAAACAGACAGATTGATTTGTATAACTCTCTGTGGTGACACTTAGTGTTTCACAGGATTCCAAGTGGGGCCATGGGATCCCATTATTTGAGGAGTTTTTGCTCTTCCTCTGTGTAAGAGAAACTTTCACAGTTCTCTTCTCCACGGCTTTGGTGACGTTCTTCATTCGAGGTCCTCCTTTTATTTTCCCATCTCTGGTTTCTCTAGCTTTGCACCCCATTAAATGCTAGTACCCCCCAGGGTTCTAATTGTAATTTTTTTTCCTTTCATATTTGCTGAATAATGTCCTCTACTTCATACATCATTGACTGATGATTCTTTCTTTCTTTCGGGCTGCGTTGGGTCTTCGTTGCTGCGCATGGGCTTTCTCTAGTTGTGGTGCGAGTAGCGAGGGTTTCTCATTGCGGTGGCTTCTCTTGTTGTGGAGCACGGGCTCTAGGTGTGCAGGCTTCAGTAGTTGTGGCACGTGGGCGCAGTAGCTGTGGCTTGCAGGCTCTAGAGAGCAGGCTCAGTAGTTGTGGCGCACAGGCTTAGTTGCTCCACAGCATGTGGGATCTTCCCGGACCAGGGCTCGAACACGTGTCCCCTGTATTGGCAGGAGGGTTCTTAACCACTGCACCACCAGGGAAGTCCTGACTGATGATTCTTTTTTTAAACCCCACACTTGTTTATTTATTTACTTTTTGGCTGTGTTGGGTCTTCGTTTCTGTGCAAGGGCTAGTTGTGGCAAGCAGGGGCCACTCCTCATCGCGGTGCGAAGGCCTCTCACTGTCGCAGCCTCTCTTGTTGCGGAGCACAAGCTCCAGACGCGCAGGCTCAGTAGTTGTGGCTCACTGGCCTAGTTGCTCCGCGGCATGTGGGATCCTCCCAGACCAGAGCTTGAACCCGTGTCCCCGGCATTAGCAGGCAGATTCTCAACCACTGTGCCACCAGGGAAGCCCCGATGATTCTTAAACGTTTATTTATAACCCCTACATCTTCTGGGCTCTCGACTTAGAGTGTCAATGATCACCTACTGGATTTCTTCACCTGGATGAACTAAAATCGTGCCATCTTCCACAAGTTAACTATGCCCAAGGATCACCCACATCCCAAGTAGAACTCCAGCATTTTCTGTTTCAGTTAATGGCATTAATATCTGTCTAGGTACCACTCCAGAATCCCAGGATTTGTTCTTCAACTCCTTTCTCTACCTCACATAAGAGCTCAATATGTCATGAATTCCTGTTACCACTACATCCAAGATCTTTCTTCCTGCCACACTGCTCCAACACCCATGACTTGTTTTGTTTTGTTTTTAAACTTTTTATTTTATATTGGCGTATAGTTGATTAACAACTCATGACTTGTTCTTAACCCAGGATCTCTCTATACTAGTGCATCCCTCCCTGTTGCTACCAATAATCACTTTTTTTTTTTTTTTGTGGTACGTGGGCCTCTCACTGTTGTGGCCTCCCCCGTTGCGGAGCACAGGCTCCGAACACGCAGGCTCAGCCGCCATGGCTCACGAGCCCAGCCGCTCCGCGGCATGTGGGATCTTCCCGGACCGGGGCACGAACCCACGTCCCCTGCATCGGCAGGCGGGCTCTCGACCACTGCGCCACCAGGGAAGCCCACCAATAATCACTTTTAAAGAGCACATCTAATGATCTCGCTCCCCTCTTTTAAGTCTCTGAAGTATCTGAAGGCTACCCATCTAGAATAAAGTGTTATCCCCGACTATGGTACATAGTGTCATCCGCACTCTAGTGCCAGCTTATTTCCCATGGGTCACCCCCTCTATTGAACATGCCCTTGGTGCCCTGCCTCTGCTTTTGCCCTTGCTGTTCTCCTGTAACCTCACGACTTCACACTTTCTTCACACCTAACAAACTCTTCTCCACTCTTCAAAGCTGTCACCTCCCTGTGACTTTTCCTGATGCTCCTCTTCAATATCCCAATAGATGAAATCATTTTCTTTGCTCCCTCGGTACTTTGTACACACCTCTATTATAGCAGCTATTGCATTGTTTCATAACTATTTGCCTTATTGTTTCTCTCTTCCTCTCAGGGATCTTTCCTTATTCACCACTATAATCCCCAAGTGCCCGGCCTATAAGCACTCAACAATGTATATGTTTTAATGCTTCTTCCCTTTTTTGTTTCTGACCTCTTTCCAGTAAACGGATTAAAGGTATAGACAAAGCCCAACTCATATTTTCCCAGCTGAGCCAGAGCTAATGGACACAGCAGGCATGAGAAATAGTAATAAGAGTGAAAGATCAAGGGCTAGGAGAACAAAGAACACATTGAGTCTTTTCAGTAGGGGTGACTGGGATTGCACCACCCCCAAGTGCTTGCTCAGAAAATAACAGTAATGCTTTATTGCCGGGTCCTGTCTTAAACTTTCCAGCATGCAGGTCAGCTGGTGTTAACAACACACGGTGAATGAGCCAAATGGTGTGTATGTACTCTGGTGGGCATTTTTGTGGTGACAGAGGGAAAGGTATTATCTCTAGTTGGGAGGCGGGAAGCACAGCTGGAATTGGGCTACTGATCCTCTAATGCACGGCTGACCAACTTTTTTGTCTTTTAAGCTTTGTGGGTCCTTTGCAAAAGCAGCTATAGAAGATACGTACTAAATGATCGTGACTGCATTCCCGAAAAACTTTACTCATGAACACTGTAATGTGAATTTCGTACACCGTTCACGTGTTGTAAAATAGTCTTCTTCTTTTGATTTTTTTCCCAACCATTTAAACATGGAAAAACCATTCTTATCTCTCAGGTCATACAAAAGTAGGCATCAGGCAGGATGTGGCCCACAGGCCACAGTTTACTACTACTGCTCTGGTGCTTAGCCCACTCTACACTACCCAGAGTAGCTTTATTGGGAGCAAAGCCACATGGAGAGTGCTGACTTTATCATAGGACCATAGTAGCCTCACCAAGAGCTGGGCTCTGCGCTTCATATGCTCTCTCATTTATTTCTTACAAAAATCCCAGGAGGAAGGAACTAGGATCATCCCTACTTTACAGGGACTCAGACTGGTCACCCAGCCCATTAACTGTCAGAGTCAGGCTTTTGAAGGTCTGTCTGGTTCCGAAGTATGTGTTCTGACCACTGCATCAGACTGCCTCCTGTGGCAAAGTGTCAGTGCTATGGAAACCATATGTGAAGGCTTATGTTTTTCAAGAACACAGATATATTTTATCAAAAAGAGGTCGGGTTTCCCAAAGAAAAAATGGGGGACAAAGATGGCCATGGGAAGATTGGCTCCGAATCCCCCAAGACTTTAATGACTTTTCTGAATTTGATATCTAGTTCTTTCCCCTAGAAATTTGGAGGAATGCCGCAATCATCTCAGTCTCCTGAGGGACCCTCCCCTCATTGCTTCCCACTACCTTCCACTAACCCCCCCCTCCACACACACACACACACACACACACACACACACACCATCTTGAGCGTGCATGTTAAACTGCTGTCAAGCAATCTATTTGGCATTAGTATCCAAAGAACAGATGTCAACCTATTGCCACTGCTTCCAGTGGGCCCTGCCAGGTGAGGGCAAAGGTGGGCATCACCCAGCAGTGCCTGCACTTTCCTGCCTTCTGCTTCCATAGTTTCTCTTCCTTGGACACCCACCCACTTGGAACCCAACACTGAGGGCAGCTCAAGGGTGGGCCACACTAACAGTGTAATGGGGGTGGTGTGGAGCTGGGTGCCCTCAGCTGCCCTCTCCACACTGCTGAAAAGTCTACTCCAAGCTTTTTCCCTCCTCCCCACCCAGCACCCCCCCACACCCACTTCCTCCCTGACCTCACAAGCTACTTCCCTCTGCAAGAACCGGGTGTGGCTGTCACCCTCACAGCAGGAGCTGCAAGCCCTGGAGAAACAAGCTCAGATTGTCAGGGGGTGATGGAATTAAGTTGGGGGTGGGGGTGGGAGCTAGAGTTTGGGTGAGGAAGATAAAAGGAACACAAAAGGGAATTTAAGATGTCTGACCATGAGTAGAGGGGGTTGGAGCCAGCGGAGGAGGTGGAGTGTGTCTGAGCTGATGTGAACCATGCCTCCTGTCCCTGGTTTTCTCCCAGGCCTTCTCTTCGCATCCTTAGAGGTCCTTGGAAATCTGCCAGCCCTTGAACAGGGCAGTTTCAATTCTGTATTAGAAATCCCCTTCTTGGCTCCTTTGCCTCATTCCCCTCCTACTCTTGATCTCCTCCCTTTCCCATTTTGCTAATGAATCTTTTGGGAGCAAGCTCTCGGGGTGCGCTGGGGGTAGGGGCACAGCTGTGGGGCCATTGGTGACCTTTTGGCTTATGTGTGAACTTGGTTCCTACAGACCTATGTGCCTGAACTACCTCTGTCGTGTGGTTTTCAACTCACCATCTGCCCTTAGATAAGGGTAATGGCCTTTGCCGGATGCTGTGCTGGACAACAGGAAGGAGGGCTGGGCCGTGAGGTAGGAAGATCTGAAGCCTTTGAACTCAGGTCACTCAGCTTTCAGCGAGGCTTCTTGATGGGATCAGGTCAAGGCAAGGTGATCTACATTAAAAACAAATTTAAAAATTCATCCCATACACCATTACTAGAGTCACGTTTGCTCATAGTAAAAAAACTCGAACAGCACAGAAACATAAAGACAAATAGGAAGCAAAATCACCCATAATTCACAACCCTGGGAAAACTTCTCTGGGCATTTTGAAATATTTCCTTCTACTCTTTGCTCAATGCATATCTTTGTCTCTATCTCTACCTATAATATATGGTATCTACCATTTGAAAGCCTTCTTTTTTTTTTCCTGTTGGCTTTTTTAAAAGTATTTCCCCATTAACAATTCTTCTAAAGCAACGATTGACATTTAATGAAGAGATATTTGCCTTCCAAGACTAGACAGTGTTCATATGCAGGAATTCATTTTGAATTATTATTGAAGACATTAACATCCCCACTCAACACTACACACACACACTTCTGTCTGAAAGTTTATCAGGAAGTCAGGTGGATCAAATACTCCTCACTATGAGGGGCAGACTCTCCAGATGGGATCTGTAGGCTTGGGGCGGGGTGGAAGACCGGGGGTGGGAGGTAAGCCCACAGGGATTGTTTATAGCTGCTCAGTCCCCCTCTTGAAGGCCCCACTCCTTAACCAGAGAACTTCATCTGGGATGGACTGTGCTGGGACCAGGGCTCAAAACTATGTGGGTGTATGATTTGAAGCTCAAGCAAGCAAAATGATTCGACATGAACTCTGCCTAAATAAAAATGGATCAGACAGGGAGTTTTATCTGTTTTCCTGGGAGGGCTCCACAACGTGGTTTATTTTCCTGCTTCCCTGGACTTCCCTTAATCTGTCACACGCTCCAGAACAGAAGCATCCTTTCTGTGGAGATGGTGGCCAGCACAGCCCTAAAGGCCACCAGCACAGCCTATGTGTCCAGTCCCCTAGGGCACAGTTCTTGGTAATATTTTGGATTTGGTGGGGCGAGCAGAGGGTAGGGGAATGGGGATATAGGTGGGAATTATGGCCAACAGCAGCTGTGAACCCATCTGCAAGAAACCTGACACAAGCAGCAAGTGAGAGTTCCCGAGGAATGGTTCTGAGGGCCAAGTTTCTCAGCATGGAGGGTCAGCAGCTCATTTATGCAGCTTTCGACACCACTGGAGGTTGGAAAGAAGTGAGAGGAAAACTGAGAGTAAAGGTGAAGGAATAGGAGCAGGGCTTGATCACCAAGAAGCCAACTATCATGCTCAGGTATCCAAAAACAAGGGAACCCAATATTTAATATTTCATAAAGAACATCCTTGTATTGCCTAGAGGTTAGGGGAAGGTGGACAAGGGGTAGGTGATTAAGGCCTTAATTATTTCCAGTTATTAGGACCTCAACAAGTCCTAATGGACAGAAAGGAGATGGGAGAGGAGGAAAAAGAGAAAGTTGCAGAATAAAAGGAGAGAAAGAAAAGCAAGGGTAGAGTCCATTTACAAATATGTATTAAGTGTTACTTATGTTGTAGGCTTTGTGCTAGAAACTAGGAACATAGAATTAAAATTTTCAAACTGTGCCTTCAAGGGATAGCATACCACAGAAAATGTGTTCCCTAAGCCCCTACCCTAGTGATTGCTTCTAGAGATCTTTGTTGTTTGCATGAGTCATATGGAGTCAGAGGCTGTGTACAGATTTCTGGGCTCCAGATACCATGCCGGTCGTATTCACTGGGGTGGCTCCTGAACTAACATCCCTTTATGGCTGCCTGTTCTTCAGGAGGAAACCCAATCTCCATCTTTAGATGGAATGTGTTCTAGAGCCATGAGGAGGGGCTACAACTCTATAAGGAAGACCAAACAAATGTCAAATATCTTCATTTAAATAGAGTCTGGCATGTTCACCATTTATTTATTCATTTGTTCATTTTTCAAACTTAGAGATCACACCTTATTGCTAAAGCTGAGGTTAAAAAGAATATATCCAGCCATTTCTTTTCCATAGCACTTTATTTTATTTTATTTTTGCCTCACAGCACGTGGGATCTTAGTTCCTTGACTAGGCATCGAACCCATGCCCCCTGCAGTGGAAAGATGGAGACTTAACCACTGGACCACCAGGGAAATCCCTCTATAGCACTTTAAAACACGGGAAAAGCTGTTATGACAGCCTCTCCCTGTGGCATTAATTATCTTAGTAACAAGTTAGACCTTAGACCAGATTAAGAAGGGAGGTAGAACCATTCTTGAATCACTGAACACTGGGGACTATATAGCCTCAGGGTGAAACCCCTCAAGGTTGAGTGTTGGGGACAGGTGTGGGAAATGTGGGAAATCTGCTTAGAGCTTCTTATTCTTGGCTCTGATTCGTATCCAATGGCTCATTACCTGGGCAGAATCACGGAAGGTGTGTGTGATGCTGCTGAATCCATGCTCTGCACCATCAGCTGCCTTTACCATCAAAGGCTCTTGGGAGACTGGGCTGCTGTCACGTAAGACTTGAGTTATAGAGATGAAGAGGATGCATTCCCTGCCCTTGCGTTACAGCTTAGGAGAAAAAGCAGGAAGGTAAACAAATGATTGGAATTTGAAGCAGAATAAAGTGAGTTCTGAACTGTGGAAGGGGCAGTGGGTTGTGGGGACTCAGACATAAGGGCATTTAATTTAATTATCATGCAGGATTACAGAAAATTTCATGGAGATGATATTCATTTCAGGTGGACCTTCAAGGATAAGTAAGATTTCACAGGTAGAAAAGATGGAAGGACATTTTCCAAGGGAGTTACATGGAAATATGAAAGCATGGAATGGGTTCCAGGAGAAGCAACTCTTGGGAGGTAGCTTGAAGGGAGAGGGAATGCATGGAGTGATGAAGTGAAAGTCATGGGTAAGGCATGAGACCCACAGGAGGAAACTCAGCAACCTTCCCGTGGATGTTCAGGTGGAAGGCAGTTCAGGACCATTGAAAGAGTGTGGTATTCTAAGTCAGGCACACTGGAGTTTGCCTCTCGACTCTAGCTCACCATCGCTGACTGACATTGAACAAATTATCTCACATCTTTGATCCTTATTTTCATAACGTATAAACTGAAGATGTTATTCTTACCTCTCAGACTGATGTGAAGTTTAAATGATATGATGTTCAGAAAATGCCAAACAAGTGCACATGATAGACCTTCATTAAATGTAGCCCCTTTGTTTACCCCCTCAGGTGGAATAAATTAGGAAATGTAGTTGCGCATCAAAAGGTTGTCTGTACTGTCATTCACTTTACAAATTATCGACCACCTACTATGTGTTAGGTCCTGTACTAGGTGATGCAGGATATCCAAGATGCAAGCTCTCAAAGAGAGAATAATACAGCTGGGAGATGATATACAAAGAGTCAACATCAGGCAATAGTCTGAGATAACTAGCTGAGAGCCATCCTAAGCTGTCTGTGATTGATGAATGAATGAGCGTCCAGAAAGTAAGCACTGTGAGAGAAGTACAGGTGGACAAAGGACGGTGTGAGGTCACTGAGGGCTGGAGGGTTGGGTGGCTGGAATGGAGTCAAGGAACAGAAGAAATGTGAGCCAGACCTCAAACACGGTTAGCATTTGGTGAAGCAGAGGAAAGGAAGAATTGTGCTACATGGTAGAAAACCACCTGTGGAGCAAGGTGAACTTAGGGTGCAGTCTGGTTGGATTGTAGAAGAGGAGCCCTGGGAGGTAAGGCTGAGATGTGGGTGGAGATCAGATTATGGAAAACACTGGAAGTCAGGCTAGGGACTTCAATTTCCATTATAGACAATGTCTTTTTCATTGTGTGCACTATATGATCTGCCCACCAGATGTACACTGATCTGTCCCCAGCCACAACTTGTATTTTTTATGCCACTTATTCTCTAGTGTTTATATATTGCCTTATCTTATTTTCTCTGTTGGATATATGTGCCACACTGTGCACAAAGCAAGACTAAGTTTCGTAGGACAGGTCACATAAGGATTTCCTAACTTGACATGACTCAGAGTGGTAGCACACCTTAGAAGCTGAGAGGAAAGGAAGGCTTAGGGACACCTATCGAGAAGCTGAGGTCATACGGTTGTGACAGCTTGTAGGAAGTACCAGCCACCGCATGGGCAACATAATCAGTGCATTTGTCATCTCCTCAATGTTGATCTTAATGCTCTTGGTGTTGCCTTGATGGTTTGGTCCTGTAGTTTGAGCAATATCTCTATGGACTATATTTGATGTACTTCCCATCCATTAATACAGAATCCTCAAATACAAGTGGAAGGGGCACTTTTATGATAAAGGGTCTTAGACCTTACAGATTCTTTTGAGTTTTGCCTGGTCAAGCCCCTTGACTTTCTTGGAAAAATCAACCAATCATTTAACAAGAGAACTGCTATGTGACCCTAACCCTCTTACCCTCTAGAAAGCCCTGTCCTTTGATATTCCCAGCTGCCTTTCTCAGCTTATTCCAGAGGAGGAGATCAACCAGGAACCTTGGGAATCAGATGACCAAGGGCGGACAGTAGAACTACAGAGCAAACGTGGCCTGCACCAGTGTTTGCTTTGGGTTAAAGAGTTACTGGGGAGAGTATACTAATCTTTTGTTTTGCAGGAGCTTTGCTTTCCTGGTAAATAGCTGTTTTTTAATAGCAATTTCTCCATGTGACCAGTTGAACAGATTCTTAAAATAGACCTGATTCACTTCTTTGTGGATCAGCCAGGATGGCAACAGTGACATCTGGGTCACTGGTCCCACTCTCATGCCAGAACAATGGCCAATCAGGAGTGCGTGGGTTCTTTATGCAGGGCACAGCTGTTCCTTCATCTCACTGCCTCCTGAAGGTGTAGCCTTTGGTAGCCCTGATCACCACCAAGGGCTAGAGTCCTCAGATGAGTGTTTGCTGCCCCAGACACTGCTAGACACCCTCACTATGGGGCATGCACATAAGTGGTCTCTGGAGTAAATTACTTTGGCTCTACAGACACTTTTTAACTTGGTTTTCCATGAAACAACGGCAGCTAAACTGGGGTGGGGGTGAATATGGGACCAGAAAGAGGCCATACCTAGTTGTTCCTATAAGGAACAAGGACGTTGGGAGGTAGGGGGAGTCTGTAGCTGGTTGGTTGATTAGGTCACAGCCAAGCTCTCAAGGCCCAGCAAAAGGTGACTATCATTTTTTCCTTCCTCTTCCCCTTATACATATTTTCACTGGAATAAGACTAGCTCTTTACCGACACCCCCAAGTCACATTACATACATGCATCTTGTGCCAGTTTTCCCCTCTGGTCTATGTATTCTATGTTTGTGCTGTTCTTTTCTCCTAATAAGTTCTTCCCTTTCCTCTGTATCTATTCAAATCTTTCCCATCCTTCAAAGTCCGACACAAACCTACTCAACATGACCCATGAGCCTTATTTTGGATCCTTGAAAATGAGGGTGTCTAAAAACGTAATGGCCTTTGCGTGCATTTCTCTTTCATTTAGTTGCTGACCAAGGAGGTCTGACTTTAACCTCTCTGATGTTTAGTTTGAACAAGTCAAATTAGTAAACATTAAATGAGCATCTGCTAAGTACACTTCACTCTGCTGGATCCTGGTAATGGGACCCGAGGCCCTGAAGAAGCCTTTATTAGTTGCCTTCTTAGCCCTAATGGGAAGTGACCATGATAGATAAGAGCAGTAGCCACAAGTTGTTCAGGGCAAGAAAAAAAACAAGGAAGGGGTACCAAGGGGTCAGAAGCGGGAATGAAGGACTTCAGCTTCCAAGAACGCAAACTTGTTGGTTCTCAAACTGGTTGGCCTGAGGTGACTCAAATGACCAATTACGCAGTGACGCAGTAGTCACCAGAACCAGATGAGACCTCCAAGTGAGGGGAGCCAGCCCCAAACTCTTTCTGGGGAGCAGCCAAACATTCAACAGTCATGGAACCAAGTCAGCAAAAGTCCTCGAGAAGAGCTAAATTTATCCAGGTTGCCGGAGATGCTTGAGGGCATGAACTTCAGGGAAAGAAATACAAATGAGGAAACACCTATATGCCAGGGAGAGAGACCAGAAAAGATGATACCCATGGCAGGTGAATCACAGAAGCAAAAGAGGGAAGTCTCATAAGTGCTGACCAGTATACATCACAGTAAGTGGGGGATGGGGCTGGGGTGGGGTGAGGGAGGGGTTGTCTTTAACTGACACACTTGAGCCTTCCCGGGGGTTTAAAGATTACAGAAGACCAGGAACCTCATCAAGCTTCCACTACCTCTAATGACAGATAGAAATGCAATGTTTTCTCAAAGAACCGGGTGAACAGCTGAGAGTAACAAAAGCATGTCAGCTCATACCCAATGATTGACGCATGTAATGCTCAGGGTGCAGTATCTTGGTGACATGATGGTAGAATTCCTGCTAATGGTCCACACAGAAAATGCTGAGATCATTGTCAGCTTGGGCAATGTGTCTAATTTGCAAGCAGTTGGAGGAAAACCAAGATTATTAAGTGTTACCTTGCCCACTCAGGGGTGGCTTTCAAGGGGAAGATGAACAGAAGGAAGTAGGAGGTGAGAGAGCACTTGTTGAGTACCCACTGGGACCTTTTTGTAAATACTATCTCATTAGGTCCTTTGCGGTAAGCATCTTCCCCATTTTAAAGATGAAGAAAGCAAAACTCATGGAGTTTACATAACTCTCACAAGGTCACATTGATTAATTATTAAAGTCAGAGTTCAAACTTAGACTGTGTAGCTCCAAAGCCTGGGCTCTTTCTTCTCCACTACAGTGCTTTCCAGCTCTTCTCTACTCCCTTTGGGTATGAAATCCCAGCCAGTGAGAGCCTCTAGGGAGGGCCTAGTGTAATTAGGACATGGGGGAGGAGATCTGGAACTCCTTGCTCATAAAACCTACTGGATCTTGGATCAATCAAAAACTAACAATCAAAAACAAACAAACAAACAAATAAAAACTAACAATCAACCAACAACCCCTTCTAGGCCAACTCAACACTTTCCTACTTAGAATTTCTATTTTTTCTAAAATGACATTGCCCTGAGAAATACACTTAACTAGGTGAAAGGTGCATGTCATTGCCTTTTTTCCCTTTGCTTTTAGCATATGATAACCTTTTTTGGTCAAGTCCAGTCTCCTTGGTCGTTCTCCTCATCACAGAGCAAGTGCATGTTTACCTGACCTTTATACCACATGGCTCTGAGCAGCACATGCTCTGATCTGGACCAGGTTCATTTGGCAGAGGGGTAGATGGCCTTCCACTGACCCTTCCAGGAAACACCTGTCCTCCCCAGGTTTCCCTGGGGCGCCTGCTAGTGGCAAGAGTGCTAGGATGGGGACAGAGTGGGCAGCAGCTTACTTTTCCACAGGAAGTCCAAAACCGGTTCCACCAACTTCTCCAGGATGAACCTGGAGAAGATTGAATGCCTTTGCTCACCCTTAAATCCTCCCACTTCCTTCCTTCTATAACTTCAAGAATTGGTTAAAAATACTTATGACACACGTTTAACACTCAGGAGAAAAACAAGCAATGAGTTCAAGACGTATAAGATGGTTACTCAGAGACAGGTATAGGTTCCAGGCACTCTTTGTATTCTCCTTTACTCTTCCTGTCCTAAGGCTGGTGTTCCTTAGGATCTTGTCTTGAGCATCTTCTCTTTTCAGTGTACTCATTCTCCCGAGGCAATCTCATTCTTCAGTGTGACAGTGATCACCACCTAACTTGTCGATGACTCTGAAATCTCTCACCTCACACCCCAATATCCACCTGTCCACTAGACACCTCTCTCTGGAAATCCCTCAGGACATAGTGGGTGCTCAATAAGTCATTGGTGAATTCATGGACCATCTAAACCCTAAAGGTTGCCAGCTCAGGGAGAGGTAAGCCTCTGACTTGTTGGATTTTATAGCTCCCCTTTTACTGTTGTTGCTTTGTGAGGCAGTCTGGAGTGGTGGAAGGATCACAAGTCTCAGAACTACAACTGTGTCCAGATCCTGATCTTGCTCTCAAATCTGTATCTATTTATCTATCTGAAGGCTACAGGTCAAACTCTGAGGTCGGCAGTATGGAGTCCCATCCAGGGTTCTAGATCCAGTTCTGATATGAGTAAGCTGGGTAGCTTTGGGCAATCTCTTTGCCTCTCTGGTTCTCCGGGGACAGTTGAACTGGATGATTTCTAAGGTCCTTTCTAACACTTACCTTTCAGTGTAAAGCATTCTGTCACCTCTGGGTAGGATGTTTTTTTTTCTGACTAATTAGCTGATAGTTTTTGCTGTTAGGGGATATTATAAATCTCAGCAACTTGGCCAATTTCATTCTGTTTTTCTATAGCTTTGTGTAGATCTCTCTGAATGAGGCTGAGAACTAGCTGTTGGCTTCAACACTGTTCAACATTCAGGCTTCTGTCATAGTAGATGTACACGTAGCTGGCTTAAAGATCAAGGTAAAAATATCTCTTCCCACACAGACACCTATTTTTGTCTAACTCATCCCTTTCCTTCCTCCCGAAATAAGGACTGGCAGAAGCTGCTGTTGCCTGAGCCTACCAGGTGAGGGTTTGTCTGAACGGGTGATGGAGATAAGGAGCTGTAACTCCAGGTTGGTAACTGCTTGATAAGATGCCAGATGTACAAACGACACATCTAAGTGAGTTGTTATTTTTCCAGCATTCACCTTGGTAGGTACAGTTATTCTAAAACTGTCTGGGGGCTACTATATATTTCGGAGAGTAAATTAATTTAAAATTTAATCGAAGCGACATAGGCCCTGAGTTGGAACAAGTCAAAAGTGCTAAAGATACTTATCAACCCAGTAGTCCAGTGGCCTCCTGACCACCTTCCCCCACATCCTGCTCCCTAGAGGCAATTACATTAATCTTCCAGCTCTTTCTTGTGATATGTACTTCCATATTTTAAAATAATATACACATCTTGCTGTCACTTGATTTATGATTTAACATTATTTTTAAATTTTTACTGTAAATGAGATATTAGATTTCTCATACCCTCTTTTTTTCTCTAATGCTTCCAATTCCTATTCCTCCAACAGAGAATTAAAAACAATATTCAGGGTTTACATTATTATTGTCACTGAAAGATTGTGCATGCCAAGCCCAAGCACTATGATTTCAACCTTTTGCTTTTTCAGGTAATTCACGATAACCTACTCCCTTCTCCTCCTCCTCCTCCTCCTCGTCCTCATCCTCCTCCTTCTCCTCTACTTCCTCTTCCTCTTCTTCTTCCTCTCTTCCTCCTTCTTCAATTATCTTGGTATCTATGGCTAAATTCCCCTACACCGTTCAATATCCTCTCTATATAAATTTCCATGTGGTCAAACCAGGTGTCAGTGGAGGATGGAGATAATTTTGCATTTGTCTTGAAGCTTGCTATGTGTCCAGCTTCATTTTTTTCTGTAGCTCTTCCTCCAGGAGGCTCTGTCCTCTGACTCCTCTTTGGGCTCAGGCTCACTGAAAACCTGACCACATGGAAATTCCCTTCATAGTCATCCTGAGAATTTCCTTTATCTTTCTCTTCTATTGCATCTCCTATTTCCTGGATCCCATGCCTTCTTCTCGGTTTACATCTTCATTTTGGTGGGGCACATTCACTAAAAATTCCTGAGAAAGCGTACATCGGCAATGTTTTGAAATCGTGCTTATATGAAAATGTCTATTATATGCTCACATTTAATTAAGACTTTTAGTTGGAAATAGTTGAAAATAATTTTCCTTCAAAACTTTTTTTGTCTACTAGCTTAGTCTAGTGCTGATGTTGAGAAGTTTACTACTGTTCTTATATCTCATTTCTTTGTCTGTAACTTACTTTTCTCTGTAGAAGCTTTTGTTTATCCCTAGTATGTTGAAATTCTATGATTTTATACATTAGTGTGAGTCTTTTAAAATCCATTATGTTGTGCACTTGATGGGCCCTTTCAGTCTGGGACCTCGGATTCTTCAGTTTCTTGTATTATATCTTTGATAATTTCTTCTCTATTATTTTTTTTCTTTTCTTTCTGGAACTATCATTGGTCAGAAAAATAACTCCCTGGATTCTTTTATTTTTAAAAGATCTTCTTATCCATCACTGTACACATTTTCTCTTACATTTTTGGAGAGTCCTGCAATTTTATTTTTTACATCTTCCACTGAGTTTATTGTATCTTTAGTTCTCAAGCACTTTTTCTTATTTTCATGGTTCCTTTTGCTGTTGTTTTGCATCTTCTGCTTGTTGCATGGATATAAACTTTCCCTTACCTCTCTGAAGATACTAATCATGTACTTACAGTAGTTTTCTGTTTTCTGAATTGCCTCTGCTTCCTCCAAGTTGCTTTATTACTGTTTGTTATTATTTTCATCTTTCATGTTGGAGAGTTTCCTTAAGCATCTGAAGTTTCCTGGTTGTCGGCTCTTATTTAAGAGTGTTGTCTGTTAACTGGTAGGCTACATTTTACAGTCATCAGGTGACAAGTGGGCTTTTTCACACAGAGCTGGTCATACTTAGAAGACAGAAAATGCAGTGCAAAGGCCACAGGGATGGAATTAAAACAGAGGTCAATGAATTAGTATGGTAAAAGTTCAGTGTTTTTCCCTTTCATTTAGGGTGACTGTTTCATTCTTGAACTTTAGAAATCATCAAAGGGATTAATAAGTTATTATCCCTTTGAGGTCATTTTTAAATGCTGTCCAAATCTTGGAACTGGATTCAAGGTTGGAACTGCAGCTCACTGAGCCTGAAGAGCACCCTCTTTGCAGGGTGGGCACAAACAATCAGCTGGAAAAGATGAAAAGAAAGATTACTTGGATATTATGACTATCCAGGGAATTGGGATTGATGCAACTGTGGCAAGCAAGAGTGAGACTATATAGATATAAAATCCTAATGTTATATGATCTTTCTGTTTGACTTTCAAGGGAGCAGCTTATTGCAATATCACTACAGGATCACTGCTGTTGAATAGGAAGCTGTCTACAGTAGGACAGTCATATGGGAATGGAGAAATTACAGATACCACTGTCTTTAAATAAGTTGAAGTTTCTTCTCCCTGCTCCGAAAACAAGTTTTCATATTTTAAAGGAAAAGTGCCACATCTGTTCTCCCTCAATTCCAGCCATGGCATGCCATGAAAATGCATCAAGTCCATCCTGGAACCCAAGGGAAATGCTTTCCTCTCTTTCATCTATCTAATTATTTATCCATCCAACCACCTATCCTTATCGTATCTACTTGTCGAGACCAAGTTTGAGAAGGTTTGCTTAACTGTTTAATTCTACAGATTTCTCCTTTCCCTGAATACCTGCAACATAGCTATCAGCCTCATGCATTCTAGCACATAGTAATTCATGACTTAGATTGTCCTCAGGAGTGGTCACGAGCACAAATGACTCCCAAGGGCGAGCAAATAATGTAAATGACGTCTTCTCAATGAGTCAGCTAACAGAGAATTCTGGGGACCGGAGTGAACTGCAGAATGGGTGCTCTCAGTAATGGGCAGTCACACCTTCACTCCAGTCAATTGCTGCCTGGCAGTAATGCAGGTTAAAAGTCATATACCTTCTAGTTTTTCGAGAGAAGCCAGATATCCAGCTTTTCATGTGATCTTTTAAAATAATGGTTCAATTTTACAAAAACACCGTGTAGGACAAACACTGTGGGTGTTTCGTACTGTAGGTTTGTTTCCTCTGACATAAGTTTTCTCTTTTCAGGGGGTGATGAGCTTCTTGAGCTCATTGTTTCTGAGTCTCCCCACAGCAGCTCATAAATTAGCCAGCATGCATAATAGGTGCCTGATAAATGACTGTCCAACTTTGCAGAATACCACATTCAAGCCAAGCAAATTTTTACCTCAGCTGACTCTCTGTAGCCTGTAGGTGGTGCAAAGAAAAATCTTCCCCTAAAACTCATTTATGTATTAAAGCTCTCCACCCTGCCCCCTGAATCTGGTGAGTCTTGATGTATTTGTCTGGCAGGTTTAAATAAGGTATTAACGTGTTCTCTGCCATCTTTACGTAAAACCCTCTCTCAGCCTCAACTTTCCATTCTTCTATAGCTACCACTAACAGTGTAAACTCACTACCTCTATTTTATCATTTCATTCGTATCCTTCCACACTCCTTAGGAATCACTCTCAATAGTAAGTGACCTCTTTGATATTACATGCAGTGATGCTAATCAGTGCTTCTCATCCTCTAATCTGCCTTGAATCGGGCTATAGCATTTGATGCTGTTGATTATTTCCTATTTCCCAAAACTCCTTTGTCCCTTACACTACGGGGGCTCTACTGCCTCCTGAATTTTCTTGCATCTTCCTAGATACTCCTCATCAGACTCCTTTCCTGCCCAATTCCCCAAATGCCAGTTTTCTGCAGGTTTCATTCCAGGCCCTCTCCCTTCTCCCTCCACACATTCACCCCGAATGACCCTATCCTCTCCTATGACTCTCCCCCACCTCCACCCCATGAGTGCTGATGACGCCCAGTTCTACCATCTCTGCTCCAGACTCATCTCATCAGCTGCCTTCTGGCAGTGTCTGCCTTTGTTGATACTTCAAACTCACACGTCCAAGGCTGAGCTCATCTCTACTTTGCCCCTGCATATCCCCTTCCCGCATCCCTGTTCTTGGTGAAAGGCATGCCATCCACCTAGTGGCTCACACGTGAATTTCACAACTCCCTCCCAGTGCTGGCTTGTCCAATAAGCATGAAAAGGCATGTGCGTGAAACACGAAGAAAACGAAACCAGGATGCCAAAGAATTATTTGGAAAAAGTTTAGTGCTTTCAAACAGTATCAAAGTAGCCATTCTAGAATAAAACAGAAACTTTTTGGAATGCCATACACCTATTTTATTTTGAATGATGTATACACAGGAGGCTGATTGGGCATAAATTTTTCAGGGCTGAGAACCAGTATGTAAGTTCTTACTATAACCCTGATCATGCTCACCCAACCCCTCTCCACACCCAATTTGTTCCTAAGCCCTGTTGATTATGTCTCATTAACAACAATTGAGCCAACTCTAATGGAATGTTGGGGCTCTTGCTGTCTGCTGCCCCGCTTGCTACGGTAGCCTCTTAACTAGCTCTTCCTTCCCACCTGTCCCTCACAGACGACAGATCTTCTTCACAGAGGAAATATCTGCTTCCTGTGTGTCACTCTCCTGTGTAAAATCTTTTCACTGCCACTTAGTACCTTCAAGGGAAGTTCCAACTACTTGCCATGGCCCCGCACATCCCGCTTCCCCTCACTTGGCCTCCTCAACTCCATGCGCTACTTCACTTCTAGCCTTGGCCCTGGACTGTCCATGGTTACTCCACCCCCTGCACCCCTCCACGTCCCTGAACCTGAGGAAAGGGTCTGCATGAGGAGTGGAAAAAAAAAAAAAATCAGAAGAGTCTAAACCTCTGGTCTCCAGAAAAGAAATGAACATCCAGCCCCCTCCATCTCTTCAACGTTTCTAAAGAAGAAATGAGCAAACATAGAGAAAGACCTCAGCCAAGAAATCATTTCCTTCTTCCCTTGGGATTGTCTTGCGGTCAAGCTCTTGCTCATCAAATGCAGTTAGATGCATTACTGGGGCCACATGCAGAAGAGGGTCATTGTCTTCTTTCTCTCAATGCCCTGCTCAGTGTGAGCATCTTCACGTCACCAGCCACGAGCCAGCCACTCAGCTGATAGAACTCGTGTTTGCTGTAAACAGGGCCTGGGAGAACACTCGCCTACGGCCAAGGCTCAGCCTTGGCTGGGGAGGATGGCATTACTCACTGGAGCCCCATCCTCTCCTCTCCCCAACATTGTTTGCCCATTTTCACCAGGGGACGAAAATGGGGATGGAGGGGGAGGCGGGAGAACACAGAGGAATGGGGCTGTTTGTTTTCTTCTTGGTGTTAACAATACAACATGTGTTCCCCAGCCTGGCAGCTGGACCAAAGTGAAATGATGTGAGCATTCATTGGCCTCTGGATCAGGGGGTGGAGTGGGAGAAGGAAGGAGGGAGGGGTGTGGCAAGGGTCAAAGCCCCCCCTGAACAATACCAACAGCAACACTAATGAGAATATCTTCCATACCACTTGGCAGGCGGGTCCGTGGAACCCACAGAGCTGGGTAACTTGATGTTCTCGCTGATCCATATGCTGTAACTAATGTACCTAAGAGCGATCTACGTGCCTTTTAAAAAGATCACCCAATTAAAAGGATAGTGTTTACCTGGGAAGTATCTGTTTTGGCTCATGCACTTTGACAGAAAATGTCTTTGTTTACCTAAGAGCGAGGCTGTGGGAGGTGAGGCTGAGAGAGGTGGAGAGCAAAGAAGGAGAATGAGAGATGGAGGGAGAGCAGCAAGGACAACAAAGGACCCACATCCTCCAGCTTTCCCCCCTCCCTTCCTCCTGCTCCTTCTAGTTCTCTGATGCTGAATGCTGCCATGCTCCACAGCTCAGGCAGTGGGCCTCGTCTCCCTTCTACCTACACTTGCCCTCAGTGTTTTCATCTAGTCTAGTGATTATACATCTCACCTAAATACTGACCATTCCCAATTTATACCTCTACCCCCTGCCTTCCAGCCTCATATATCCAACTGCCTGCTTGTTATCTCCAGTCGGATATCTAAAGGTACACCCAGCCAAGCATCCCCCAAATGAGATTCTGATGTCCTCCATCTCCCAAACTTGCTCTTCCACAGTCTTCCTCTTCTCAGTTAATGGCAACTTCATCCTTTCTTGACTCTCCTCTTCCTCTCACATCCCACAACAAAACAGTTGGCAGGTCCTGTTGACTGGACCTTCAAAACGGAACCCAGAACCCAATCACTTCTCCCCACTTCAACCACTGTCACCCCACTCCAAGCCATCATTAGTTCTTATCTAGATCATGATAACAGCCTCCAGACTGCTCTGCTTCCCCCTATGACCTCCTTTCCCAGCCCTTCCAGTCTGTCCTCAACACAGCAGTCGGAGCCCTCCTATAAAAACTGTAGTTTAGATCAGGTCACTCTTCCACTCAGATCCCCCCAACAAATCCCCTTCTCACTCAGAGTAGAAGCCAAAATTCTTTCAGTGGCCTGCGAGGTTCTCTGTGACTTCTCATGCTGTTAACTCTGCTTCAGGCTGGGCCAGGCACAGTCACAGGACTTTTCCTGAACTGCTCTTCTCTCTGAGTTTTGCTTATCTTACTCTCTCATTTTCAGGCCTTTATCTCAGCATCTTCTCATCTCCTTCCTTAGTTTATTTTTCTCTATAACACTGATCTCATCTAACAAGTTATATCTTCACTATTTATTTTGCTCATTGCCTCTTCCCAATGATGATGCAAATAGCACGAGAGTCTAAGACAGTCACCAACCAGAACTACAAACACTCGCCATTCAAGGTGCAACAAGAGTTTAATTTTGTTCGAAGGAAGAATAATATTCTTTGTTTTGTTTCTGGTTCATGATGATGTTCAGCATTTTTGTTTGACTTTTTTGGACCAAAGCAGTATATTCATCTTATGCTCTCTGCTGGCTCAGAATTAGAAAAATTCATCAGCACACTGAATAGGCTCACAATAGTGAGACAGCTCAATGAATGGCTGCATCATAATCAGGATATGAAAATCAGTATCTGTAAGATTCTTTCCATTGGGTTTTATTATCATACTTTTTATAGCCTTTTATTATAGCAAACTGCCAAGTGATTTATTTCCTTTTAAATTTCTGTCTAAACTTCATTGCAGTGTATAATATAAAATAATATTAAGAGGTAGCGATATTAACTTTACAGTATTAAATCCGTCTTCCTTTCCATCCATAGATCAGGAGAAATAGGAAAAGTGCTGTACTCCCATCTTAGCTAGTCAAAGCAAATATTTAATATAAAACTTATTGGTTCCATCTGAAAAGCTGACAGATCTCTGAGTCATAGGTCTTATATCTTTTTTGTGTGTGTGTGGTACGCGGGCCTGTCACTCTTGTGGCCTCTCCCGTTGTGGAGCACAGGCTCCGGACGCGCAGGCTCAGCGGCCATGGCTCACTGGCCCAGCCGCTCCGCGGCACGTGGGATCTTCCCAGACGGGGGCACGAACCCGTGTCTCCTGCATCGGCAGGCGGACTCTCAACCACTGCGCCAGCAGGGAAGCCCGATCTTCTATCTTAATAGCTCTTGAGACAGTTGCAGGAAGAAATGGTTGAAGGTGGTGGTAATAAAGTAGAGACTCCTTAAAATTAGTAACAGTTTCAAACCGAATGAAATAACAGTTAAGATTCAGTTGGGAGAACATTTTGATGTTCCAGGTTTATTCAGCTTCAGTTGTTTTCAAAAAAATCAGAAATTTTAACACAGCTAAAATGGTTTCTCTAAGTGTTCTTTAAAAATACTTCTGGCATTTTGTGAAGAGAAAGTGTAAATTTATTGCGGCTAAAGGGATGTCAGAGGCTCTTCTAAATTTGATTATCAAATGACAGTCTGTCAGGTATTTGAAGACAGCTGTTATGTCTCATGGAAGTCTGAAATTTTCTTGGGTAAATATCTTAGCTTCCTTCAACTATTTCTTATATGACAGGGCTGCCCTATTCTGGGTATTTTGTCTAGTTGTCATTCAACGTGCTTGTCAATCTGTGAGCGTGGCACCAAGAATTGAATTTACCACTTCGCATGTGGATTGACCTGGACAAAATAAAGTGGTATTTCTACAATCCCTCTTTGGAATTTTTTTGCTGCTATTAATCCTAGCCACATCAACACTAGTTTGTCAGCCACAACACAGTATTGATTCATAATATCTTATAGTCACCTAAAACCTCTAAAATATCTGCTGTTATTTCTTTCTCTTAAACAAGAGTAATTTAAAATTTTTTTAATTTTGAAATAATGATAGATTCTCAGGAAATAGCAAAGATAGTACAAAGAGATCCCAAGTACCATTCCTCCAGTTTCACCCAATGGTTCCTACTTACTTAACTATAATATCAAAACCAGGAAACTGATATTTGTGCAACGTGTGGGCATACTTCTTTGCCATTCTAGCTATTTTTTTTGACCTAAAAAAATCTAAGTTCATCAAATAACAAACACTGTAACTACATAAGTTTCTTCAGATGCCATCCTCTTTCTCCTGTATTGGAATAATTTATATTGTCAGAGTTGAATTTTTTAGAACTTCTCACTTCACTTTCCTCTCTTAACATTTCTTAACACCTCTCCTGACAAAAAACCAACCAACCAACCAACCAACAAAAACAAAACAAAAACAAAAACAAAACAGAAAACCAACCCTCCTCTCTCAGCCTCCTACATCAGTAAAATGGTACCACCACTCACTCAATTACTCAAACTAAAATTCTTGGAGACATTGTTGCTCCTCTCCTTCACTTATACCCTATATCCAATTCATTAGCAAATCCTATCAATTTTACTTTAAAAATTTGTCTTGAAGCTGTTTCTTTTCACACGCACTATGACCACCTTGGTCTAAGCCACCATCACTCTGGCCACCACTGTGGCCTCCTAACTGACCTCTCAGTCCTAACTGACCTCTCAGCCACCCTAGAGTCTATTCTCCACAGAAAACACAGAGAGATCCCTTAAAGAACTAAACTGAGCCATTAACACTACTCTGCTCAACACCTCCAGTGGCTAAATACTTATTTACATATACAGCACTTATTGTATGCCAAGAATGTTAGTGCTTTAAATGTACTAACTCATTCAATCCTTACAACAACCCTCTGAGGCAGGTTCTAGTATGATCTACATCGTATAGATGAGGAATTTCTGACACAGAGAGGTTAAGTGACTTCCCCAAGGGCACACAGCTATTATGTGGAAGAGCCAGGATGAGACATGGGCAGGCCGGCTGGAGAGTGCACTCTGCTATCCCGCCTTGTACCTTTGGAGGAAGACACGATGCGGAGCCCACACTTATGGGGTGGGAGTTATGGTCCACCTCGTTGAGGAGGGATTATTTACATAAATTATTAGGAATTCTTCTTCATGGAAGAGTCACCTCTTCTCCATGTATTTGTTTGTTGAATCATTTACTTATATCAGTATGAACTCAGAGATATTCATTTTACACCTTGGGTTATAATTCAGTACTGCTTTGTTTTTTTGCTCAATTTATTCCAGTTCTGGCCATTGGGAACGCTTTCAATTTGCTTCTGTGTCCCTTTGACATACCCCCATTAGTGTGGGGTTTTTTGTTTTTTGTTTTTAAGCACTTCCTTACTTCATGACACTATAAGATGTTTCAAGCTTATTTTGTATATTTCTTGCCCTAGTTCTAGAATCAGCCATTTCTCCAAAGAGCTTGCTCAAACTAGTTTTAAATTATATACTTATTTATATATTTATATTTTATTCCTCTCTCCCCTGACTATACTGCAAGTTCCATGAGAACGGGAACTTTGCTTTATCCAATGCTGTGTTCTAGCCATAGAGTGCCTAGTAATTATCAGTCAATTTTGTATGTGTTCAGTCCATTTTGTTAAATCACTTTCTGACCATGGGACCAGTGTTCTTTTTTCTCTGAACTTTAATTTGGTCTCCAGAAGTTGGGAATATGCAACTCACCATTTACTTGTTTGCCTCTTCAAGGTTATTTTCCCCTAAATTTTCCCTCATCTCTGCAATCCTGATGACTTTTTACTTGTTGATCACAATTAAGTCTAGAATAGCAGTTCCTTTATTGCTTCCTCATGTGCAAGAATTCAGAGAAGTTCTGTTCTAAGAAAAAGAATGAGGCTAACAGTAGATTTCCAGACAACTGAAAATAATTCCTCATCATGTCTATATTTTCTATGCTGTGTTAGAATAGCATCATTCTCAGTCCAGCCACGTTGCTACTACTGGTTATCCTTGTCTTTGGACTTCCCCAGATGGTCCCCTTTGGGCTTTCATCTTTGACTTCATGGATACTCAAGACTTGCTGTATCTGCTGGGTCCAGGAAATCTACAAAAACATACCCTTCCATGGCCATGTTGCAGTTACCAGACACTGTCTACTAAGTCTCTAGAAAATCCTTAAGACTGCATTACATTCTTTTAATTAATTTAGTAATTTATTTATTTTGGGCTGCATTGGGTCTTCGTTGCTGCGCATGGGCTTTCTCTAGTTGCGGCGAGTGGGGGCTACTCTTCATTGTGGTGCGTGGACTTCTCATTGCAGTGGCTTCTCTTGTTGCAGAACATGGGCTCTAGGTGTGCATGAGTTTCAGTAGTTGTGGCACGCAGTCTCAGTAGTTGTGGCACACAGGCTTATTTGCTCCGCGGCATGTGGGATCTTCCCCGACCAGGGCTCGAACCCGTGTCCCCTGCATTGGCAGGTGGGTTCTTAAACACCACGTCACCAGGGAAGTCCAAGATTGCATTACATTCTTATATGAAAATTTCCAGTTTATTTTGTTATTTAAACTCTGGTATTACTACTGAACTCTATTACAGTCATTCTTCATTACCCACAGAGGATTGGTTCCAGGACCCCACTCATACCAATATCCAAGGATGCTCAAGTCCCTTACATAAAATGGGCTCGTATTTGCATATAATCTATGCACATCCTCCTGTATACTTTAAATCATCACTAGAGTATTTATGATACCTAGTACAATGTAAATTCTGTGTAAATAGTTTCCAGCTCATGGCAAATTCAAACTTCGCTTTTCACAACTTTCTGTAAAATGGAGCTCGTAAAGGTGTCTAGTCCTTTGTATTAGCAACTGTGCCAATGTGTCTATTCAATAATAATAAATAATTTATTTCAAATATATTCCGGGGATTCCCCTGGCGGTCCAGTGGTTAAGACTCCGTGCTTCCACTGCAGGGGGCGTGCGTAGGATCATGGTTGGGGAACTAAGATCCTGCATGCCGCGGTATGGCAAAAAAAAAAAAAAAACCAAAACAGCAGCAAAAAACCAAATATATTCCAAAATACCACCTTTTAATTAATTCACAGAGTTTCCTTTCAAATAATGCAAATTGGTAGAATTTTTTGCATCTATAAAAATAATTTTTTTTTTTTTTTTTAGGCAGACAATGGCGGCAAATTTTTATCTGAATCTATTGATGATGGCATAATGGCCTTTGGTTGCAGCAAGCAAGAATGCAGTCAGACAGAAAGGGGAACTGGATGAAAGTGCAGATAAAACTATTCATGGTAAGTTCCCCTTGTCCCCTGCTCCGAGCTGACCTGACACTAAGTAAGCGTCTGTGGAGACTCCTTGCAGTGAGTGCGGTAAGCATGCTTCTAAGGATATGCCCGTCATATCGTTCAGTGTCCCTTTTATGAGGACCCTTCAGAAAAAGCTTTTCCTAGTTTTAGTATCAGCTTTTGTTCAATTATTCAACCAATATTCACTGAGGCTCCTTCTAAGTTCCAGACTCTGTCCTAAGAGGTACAGGCCAGGTTTTGTGCTCTTGATTTTCTGTAATGGGAGAGACACACAGTAAACATATTATCAAAAAAGTGAGTTAAAATTTTTCGTGTAGTGATTAGGGGCTATGAGAAAAAAACAAGCAGGGTGAAGGAATCTCACCTTGGGCTTAGGGGAAGAGGAGCCGCTTTCAAGTGGGCATTTAGAAATCACTTCTCCGAGGATGGGACTTTAGGCTGAGGCCTGAATGATGGAACAAGTCAGATGTGTGAAGATCTGAGGAAAGAGGATAAACTAGGGCAAAGTTCTTGAGTCAGGAATGACCTTGGTGTGTTCAAGGAACAAAAAGGAGACCAGGGCGGCTGATGTGTGGTGAGGAAGCGGGGGTTGGAAGCTGCTGAGATTGAAGGCCCAGAAGGACCTGGGCATTGGGCTTTCTAGGTGAAGAGGAAGTTGCTGGAGCTGAGAAACACACCTGGGCTGCTCTGTCGTGTGCATCTCTGGGTCCCATGAACGGATATCTTACCCCACTTCCTGTTCTCATCTCCTGTTCAACAGCTTTGGGCCAGATTTGTGACCTTTGGTGGGTACCTTGGAGCCTGAGTTGTGTATTAACTTAATTCACGGCACCATCTCGTGCCCAGCTCTTGTGTGTCCTTTTTCTTTCTAATACTTCTTATTGTAGCTACTTCTGGTTTATGTTATCTTTTGGGTGAGTCACTTCCTGTCTTGTTTTGGATGAAGATGGGTGGGCAGTGCATACACACCAAAACAATGGTGGAGGGAGGGGGTAGCAACATCTCCTTCACGGAGTCTTCAGAACGGGATGGATTTTTATCTATCCAGCTGAACTTAGAAGCTGTCACCCCTGTCTTTGACTTTCTGCTCCTTGGATTTTAGCGTGAGGCTATGGGCTTGGAAGGGACTACTATTCGCTAGCCACCTCTCTAAGAAGGAAAGAAGAAAGAGAGGGAGGGATGCCACCAGGAATCTGTACCCGAGGCCACCTCAAGAGATATAAGATGGGTCCCAACGAAAATGGGAAATGTATTTCAGATCCCAGATACCTAAGAGGCCACAGCAGTCAGTTCCAAGAAAGTGTACATTAATTCCATAAACTCTCTGGAGTAAAGGGACAGAAAGAACTGGGAATGTCAGGAATTTCCCTCAAAAGTTATCTGGAATTGCTGTGGACTTCTCAGAGTGTTGTGGTCTCCATAGGCCCTTGGCTCAGCAGTGATTCCAGGTGTGGCAGAGCCATCCCAGGCTGACCACAGTCCCCTGGTCATCTCTAGCTCTTGGTTAAACCAGACCTGAGGTTTTGAGAAGACACACAGGCCAGGGATCTCATCATGTTGTGGTAACTACCACTTTCTTCCCTGTTAAAGATTATCTAAAAAAAAAAATGGTAAGCACTCAGAGTGGGTGTATGATGGGGGGGTGGGGCAGGGAAGAGTCTCTTACAGATTCTCTCCAGGATAGGGGACAAAGACAAAGGCCTGAGATCATTCTACAGGCAATAAAGTAGCATATCTGTTTTGCTTTACAATAACTATATTTCTCTAAAACGAATGCTAACCTGAGTCAAATTTGCCTCCATTCATTTACTCCATAAATAATTCTTGAGTCCTGATTAGGTGCCAGGCACTTTTCTGGGCATGGAGATACACCACTGACATTACAAACATCTTATCCCTCCAAGCTGATCGGGGCCTTCTGCCTGTGAAGGCCACAATCCTGTCAATGTTCCCTATTGCCCTGAACTTGCTGATTCCCTCTTGAATATCAGATAATTGTACTCAGTGAGCTGTGCAAGGAGCTCTTGAAGGAGGAGCTGGGTGAAAGCAAGGAAAGAATTTGGGTACTAGTTCTTGCAATGCTCTACCACGTAGATGTCTGATTGAGAGAGTTGCACGCCCATGTGGCTAATTCCACAGTGGCTTGGGCTACTTCCAACCCACTCTATGCCCTCCTTGCAAACTTTACATGAGCTTACATGTAAATTTTTCAAGTCGTCACCTCCTTCCCCTGTTCCCGCCCCCTCCGAAAAAAGGTAGAGGGTACATTTCTTCGTCATTATTTTGCCTTTTCATGCTCCTCCTTACAACTGGCCTCTACCACAGCTGGCAGCAGAAGTGCTGACCTATCATGAGAAAGACTTTCTGGGGGATGTGTGGCCCGGGCAGCAGCAGGAAGTACAGGAAATCTCATGAGACTGTCTGTTCTTGAACACTTGCCCGTCTTCTTCTGCAGACTCATGAGGTAAAGAGAAGCATCTGAGTTACTGGGGAGGTAACTGGAACTGAGTCCCAGTTCTTAACTGTTTGAGGTTCACCCATAACTGGCAAAATAACCGCAGGGCACGACCGTTAGACTCCAGCCAAGCCTGCGGCCATGGTGCTGTATGTTGAGATACTTTTGATTCTAACGGTTCTAAGCACCCAGGGAGCCCAGCAGTTAGAACCAGCAGTGAAAGGCATAAAGCGAGGCTTTGTCTGCAAGTACTATAATGTGCTGGCTCATGGTAAGATGCTGCCATGGAGTCCTGGGGTGGTCAAGTGAGAGGGGAGGCATGGTGCTCTGTTTTCTTGAGGAAAAAAAGATAGCTGCTTCTAAGAGGAAAGGCAAGCAGGCTGGGTCATAGATCAGAGCTGACTTCTGTGGAAGACTCAGGACGGGGCCCTGCGACGGCTCTTGTGCTTTTCCGGATGATTTAGCTAACTGATCACACACAAATGTGAGCTCTGGGATGAAGACACTGGCCCCAAGCCCCAGACTTCTAAAAGTTACATCACTTGTTATTAAGAAAAAGGGAGAAAGAGAGAGAGAGAGAGAACAAGACAGACAGACAGAGAGACAGAGAAAGAAAGGAAAGAAAGAAAGAAAAGAAAGAAGCTTTCTCTGCCACATCTTTGGCAAGTGTTGTCTCCTGATACAGCAAGGTCCATTCTTAGAAATGGCCAGGCTTCACCACCAGGGTTTGCTGAAAGCACTGTGTTAAAGCCAGCACAGAAAGACTGGCCCCAGGGTGAATGCTCTGACTCATCCAAATCCACCCAGGCACATGCCCAACTACCACACCCTGTCTTTTGTTTTTGGTTACATCTGATCCTCTGGTGCACACCTGGAGACACTGGAAATTCTAGGATGGTTTGCCTCTGTCTTACATACGCCAAAACCACCAGGCCAGGCACAGCGGCTTCCTTAGAGATAGCATCTAATGAACCCAGTGGATGACTTCTTCAAGACAGTTGGCAGGTCAACCTAATCTGGAGGAAGAAAGAGAAGCAGGCCAAAATATGGCCAGAGATCAGAGATGGGCCCTGGACCAACCATCACCAACCTAGGATTCTAAAACCCCCCTCTACTACTTCTCTTGCCTAAAGGGGAACTCCTCTCTAGGCTGAAAATGTGAAGAGCAGAGCTGGGTATTGTCAGAGGCTGGGTGAATTACAGCCTGGAACAGGGCCGGCCAGTCAGGAGACCAGGACTGGGGTCCCACCATTATGATCAGGTGAAGATTATCATCTGACTCGCCCGATGGCCATGCTGATAAGGACCCCTAGCCTGGTTGTGGCTGGGGTGAGAGGGTTCCTAGTCTGCTCCTAATTTGGATGGAAGGTATCACATAACTGATTTATAAAATGCAATTGATAGGGCTTCCCTGGTGGCGCAGTGGTTGAGAGTCTGCCTGCCGATGCAGGGGACCCGGGTTCGTGCCCCGGTCCGGGAAGATCGCCGCGGAGCGGCTGGGGCCGTGAGCCATGGCCGCTGAGCCTGCGCATCCGGAGTCTGTGCTCCGCAACGGGAGAGGCCGCAAAAAAAAAAAAAAAAAAAAAAAAAAAAAAAAAAATGCAATTGATGCTACATAAGCTCAAAACACTTAATATGTCTTTCTAAGCTCAGATATGGTTATTTCTAAATGCATGCTCTCCTCCCAGCTCCCCACTTCCCATAGCTGACTTGGTGATTGAGCCATTCTGACCACTCTTTTAAAATCTACAGTCAAGTTCTAAAGGTGAGCATTTCTTTAATAGATGTATAACACAGTCAATAACATTAAAGGTGTATTCAAAAGACCTTTTTCCAAAGCCTAGGAGTGCCTCATTTATTTAAGATAAGAGAGGCTGCTCAACTTCAGCTGGGCAGGCGCTAGGAATGCAGGGTTTTTATCACTACCTCTCCTGGGGAAAATACTAAGTATCAACTCTCCCTACCATCATCAACACCACCCAGAACATAAAAACACACAAGAAACTTTGGCCACGTAGATTTTTTTTCCAGGCTGACCAGGTATTTTCTTTTGTCTTTTAAAATTTTATTTGTTTTTGTCTGTGTTAGGTCTTCACTGCTGCACGCGGGCTTTCTCCAGTTGTGGCGAGCGGGGGCTACTCTCGGTTGTGGTGCGCGGGCTTCTCATTGCAGTGGATTCTCTTGTTGCGGAACACGGGCTCTAGGCGTGTGGGCTTCGGTAGTTGTGGCTCGCAGGCTCTAGAGCACAGGCTCAGTAGTTGTGGCGCACGGGCTTAGTTGCTCCGCGGTATGTGGGATCTTCCCAGATCAGGGATCGAACCCATGTCTCCTGAACTGGCAGGTGGATTCTTAACTACAGCGTCACCAGGGAAGTCCCAGACCAGATATTTTCTAATGAGCATCTATTATCCCTAGGGTTATTATTATTTTTTAAGGTGGGGTATAGTTTTACAATGTTGTGTGAGTTTCTACTGTACAGCAAAGTGAAGGAGAGTTCCCTGTGCTATACAGCAGGTTCTTATTAGTTATCTATTTTATACATATTAGCGTGTATATGTCAATCCCAACCTCCCTCATGGCCTCTAGGTTTGAGTCACAGGATAGCACAGCTGGAAATGTACCAGGCCTGATGAGGAAGGAGAGAGCCTATGCCTCAGAGGAGCTGGAAAAACTGAACAGAAGATACTGGTAAAAGCCAAGGGACCTTATGTATAATTAAGCTCTGTGGGTGTTTGATCAAGGGAGCTGAAACATACAGATAGAGAAGGGTTTATACGATTGAGGGAAGCCTCCTGAGATATAAGACTTAACACCCTGGCAAGGAAGCCAGGAGATAGTGTGAACTTGCTACTAGGATGGCTCCTAGAAACATAAAGAAAAAGTGATGGTACACATTGAGAGAAATTGAAATGCTAGAATTGTAGTGGCAGATAGCAGAGGAAGGGATCAAAACGCTATGTGGGGGGGGACTTCCCTGGTGGTCCAGGGGGTTTAGCTCCGCGCTCTCAATGTAAGGGGCCCAGGTTCAATCCCTGGTAGGGAACTACATCCCGCATGCATGCCACAACTGAGAAGCCCACATGCTGCAACTAAAAAAAGATCCCGCATGCCTCAGTGAAGATCCCTCATGCCACAACTAAGACCTGACACAGACAAAATATATAAACAAATAAATAAAGAATAATTTTTAAAAGGCTATGGGGCTGGTCATGTGGCAGTGGGTACAGTAGGTCTTGCTGGATGATCCACTGAATGCTTATGTTCCAGAGGAACGCCCAAAGGACACACCATTCCACAAGGCCATTGGGATATGCTAGAGGAAAGTTAAACAGTGGCCCTCCTCTGAAGGCCAGGGGCTGATGGTAGCAGAAACTGTTACAGACCTTGGCTTGCTCATAGCAGTAGGGATGATGGGACATTGAAATAATAAAGGTCAGGAGACAGCATTTAACTGCCAAAGTTAAAAGTTTGTAATTATTGAAAAGACTGATGAGGTCAGCGTGGCAGCCAAGGAGGCCTGATCCACAGAGAGTTATGGCAACAGTTAACAGAGCATGGGGTTCCTAGGAGAAAAGAGATGGGAAGTTGACAAGGATATTACTCAGACTGTATTAGCAGCAAAAACCCAGCATGTGTGATTGGCAGATTGTGTATGAGAGGAGGGTGGTCATCTGAATACTAAGTCACCACTCTTTGCACAGCCCCTAGACAGGATTCCAGTTTTCAGACCTGGAACACACTGTCTGATGAGGTGGCTGGGTCTCCAGGCAACAATCTGGAGGACCCTGCAACACCATGACAAGTGAACAGGGTATTTCTCTAGTTCTTTTCCAAAAGGATCTATAGCTATTTATTTGAGTAACTGTGTCCCGGGCACAGGGTCTGAACTGACATTGCTCTGCAGAGAGCTGCTGTATAATTGTGGCCCTCCTGGAGGGCAGCTGAGGTCAGCAATACAGTCCTAGCCAAAAGTTCTGCTTAGAGGAGGCCCACTGAGCGTGCAGAACCACCTGTTGTCACTTCCTTAACCCTTAAGTGTAAAATTAGGATTGACATACTTGGTCCGACTCCCACATTGGATCCTTAGCTTACGGGGTAAGAGTTATTATGGTGGAGAGGGCCAAGTGGAAGTATATGAAACTACCGCTTCCCGAGATAGTAAAGAAAATTTTAAAAACCACTATTGCATCCCAAGGGGGATGGCAGAGATAAGTGTCATCCTTAAGTGTCCAAAGGATTCAGGAGCAGTGGTTCCTAGAATATCTCCATGTGAGTCACCAGTCTGGCCACTACAAAACCTAGATGAATCCTGTTATGTTTTAATGGATGAATCCTGGCTATGTTAACTCTCCTGACTTCTGTCCTAACAAAGTCCAAAGAGAGCTCTACTGTCTGGACATTCTAGAGTATCGATCCATTATATTGATGATATTATGTTAAATCAGGCTGGATGAGCTAGCACACGTGCACTTTAGAGAGTAGAAAATAAACCCTATGTAGATTCAGGTGCCTGTCACTTCTGTACAATTTTTGGAGGTCTAGTAGTTAGGAGTGTGCTGGGAAATCCCCTTCAAAATAAAATATAAATTATTGCATCACATACCTCCTACTATGAAAAAGGAAGCACAACACCCAGGGGGCCTTTTGGGGTTCCCGAGGCAGAATATTCCACTCCTAGGAATGGAGGACATGAAAGGATGCCAGATTTGAGTGAGGCTCAGAGCAGGCAAAGGCCCGGTGGCAGGTCCAGGCCAGCAATACAGGCATTTCTGCCACTTGGACCATATGATCCAGCAGACCCAGTGGTGTTAGAGGCATCCCTGCTAAGGAAAGGTGCCATTTGGAATGTGTGGAAAGCCCTAGAAGGAGAGTCACATGGATCAAGGCCATGCAATTTGCAGTAGATGATTATATGCCTCATTAAAAAACAACTCCAGGTGTGGTACTGGGCCCTGAAAGAAATGCTTGACCACGTGAGACCAAGTGACCACGAGTCTAGGACTATTCATCTTGACCTGAACCCTGTTATATCCATGAAGTCATAAGGCCAAGTGGGCCCTCGAATAATTCATCATAAAAGAGAAGTGGTTCATCTGGGGTTGAGCACACGCAGGCTACGTAACAGAGTTCCCCCCGCACCGCACACCCATCACTGTTGCATCCACGCCTCTCCCTCAGCTCACACCCAGGGCTGTGCGGGGTGATTCTTAACAACCAATTGAAGGAGGATCAAAAAGTGCAAGCTTGCATATGAATGGATTGGCTTGGTATTTCTGTGAAAGTTGAATGGTTGAATGTTGATGACAGCTGCAGGACAGTCTCACTCAGGCTTGGCCTTGAAAAAAGGCAGGGGCAAGAGAAAGTCCTCCCAATGAACAGAGCTCTAAGCAGTGCCCATGGTCACTCACTTTGTGGCAAGAGAAGGGGTCTGAGGTTAGAATATACGTGGACTAGTGTACTGGAGTATAATTCTAGGAGGAATGATCCCGGATGTCTCACCCAGCCTCGCTCGCTCGTTAGACAGAGGTTGGAATGTTATTTTCCAAAGATAAGCTCCATTCTTTTGGAGAGAGCCTCCCTTTGTCCCAGGACTGACCTGGCTCCTCTTTGGGGCCCTTCCCAAACTCAGAGGATCCCTCAGAAGTTTAGGAGGCCCACTCTCTCCTTTTAAGGTGTTGCTGATCCCTCATGACAGAGGGTACAGAGCACACATAGAGAACACGTCAAAAACAAATAGCTCCTGAAACTCTATCCCCAGCTTTGGGTTAGGGCCCCTCCTGACACAGACTTCTCAGAAGCCTGAACAGGGTTGTGTGATTTTCCATACCAGGATTAGTTGAGGCTAATACAGATCTAATGTAAACATACTTAGGGATATGTAGGAAGTACACTTAAATTTGCATTTATAGAAACCTGGTTAAGCTTTGGGCAGGGGAAGGAGGATATTGTTTTCAATTAGACACTTGATTGGTGATGCAGCTTAAATATTTCAGATTGCAATTCGTCCACAAGCAGATAGGGGAGAATGAAAAACTGGGCAGAGATTTTCCAAGAAACTTATTTAACCAACAAATACCATTTTTCATCATGGAAAGAAAGACTGGCCTACAGAAGCCTTGCCCCTTGTCCCCTTCTGGTTCTGTAGCTACCAGAAAATACCCCCAAATCCAGGAAAACCTAGTCAAAAAGGACCGAGGGACCCAGAGGAGAATGCCCTTGTCGCCATACATTCTTACAAAATTAAACTGGCTTGTCAACCTGCAAGAATAACGATGAGAACATAGTGATAACATTTAAAATAAAGTAAAACTGTTAACTTTAAACTTTACTTTAGACGAGAAATACTTGGTGGGTGGTGCCTTTAAAAGACACAGTGGGCTCTCTTCCCTGAGGCTCAGAGATGCAATTACTCTGAGGAGGGGGCAGCCTGGTGGGTAAACACCAGAGAAGACCTTGACCTAACCTAGCACCAGGTGATTTCTCTCCCCACAGAAGCATGTACGTTTGGCAGGGGATGGGGTGGAGAGAGGGAGGCCTAAAAGAACCATTGAAAAGAGATCTACAGAAACCAGTAAACCGAAGCCCACTTTAAAATGACAACTCATGAGCCTCTATATTCCACAAAGATCCTGTGAACCTTTTAAAACACATCATTATATTAAATCCACATTTCATGTATTAATGCCAATTTGTTTGCTAATAATTAGACAATAAAAAGTAAGGTTAGTGTTTTACAATGTCTTCGATTTGGGTTCTGTAAATGGGCAAGCAAATTCCTACTGGATGTGCCAATCAGAAAAAGAAGTCTACTGTTCTGTTGATTTATTCCCTCCCAGAGGGCTTCTGAGAAAGCCCAGGCTGCCAGTGCAGAACTACATGTTGGCAGCCCAATAGAGGGATAAGTGTTAGTCCAGGAGCTAGGTGACTTGGATCTTTGTCTGTTTTTGATACCAACTTAGTGAGCTATTTACCCGAGATCCCTTTTCATCTGTAAAATGGAGATAATAATGATTATTTTAATAACTTGAAAGGTAGTTGTTATTTTATTATTACATTATTATCATTCCACATGTAACTTGACCCAGTGAGTCTTAGTCTTGTTTTACAAAAGGACAGTTTGGGAAATTACTTTTTTTACTATAATCTTCATGACGAATGTCCTTATTGTTATTTTGGTTGGCATCGTTATTTCTGTAGCAAAAAAAACAGGAGAAGTGCCAGATAGGTGACCCCAGCAAAATGGTCTCAAAGATACAGTTATCTAAAGGATCCTTCTCTCCCATGTTACACAAGAGTATGTTTTATTACACTGTCTATACTCTTTCTTATACCATGAAAATAGCTGCTTCAAAGCCTAAGGAAAAGCCAGTGATTTCAGTACTCATGAGCCTAGCTGCAGAATGTCCTTAGAGGGTTGTTGTTAGCATGGAATGAAGACACTTTGTAAACTATGAGGCACTAGACATGTGTGTGTGATGGTGATGACGGTGGCAGTTATAGAGATGATGGTGTTAATGACAGTGATAGAGACCAATCGGTTAACCTTGAATAAATAGGTAAGGACATGAACTGCTGGTCCCCACTCGAGTAGTAGGTGTACTAAAGAAGACAGGGCAGCCTCTGGAAAAAGGTTAAGTCATGTAGAGTGAAACATAGAGCTGGCTGGTTATAAAGTCTTATAGTTCTAAAACTCTATCCCATCCCTTTCAAATCTGAGAAATGCCAAACAACTTCCTGGTAGTCTTCATTGGGTTTTCTTTCTAGATAGTTCACTTGAGGCTTTGTCATGCATATCTCTTGTTCAGCAAAGTCCCTCCTCCTACACAATCTCAGTGAGTACCACTCTCCGGACCATAGAATGGGTGTCAACATTGGCCAAAGGGTAGAGTGTAGAAAGGAAGGGGCAGGACAGTGGGGAAGGCTTGTCTACTCATCCCCAGGAAAGTTTCATGAATTACTTGTCCTTACAATCCACTGACTGCTCTCTTTCTAATGGCTAAACTCTTTGAGACAGTAACACAGAAGCTTCCACTTTGGTGGAGAAGATGGACATAGTAAAGCATTATAAAAGTACACAAAAGTACCCCCGGTGCTCAGAACAGGCTGCTACAATTCCATTCTAATTGGAAGATGAAGGGACTTCCCTGGCGGTCCAGTGGTTAAGACTCCGGACTTCCACTGCAGGGGGCGCGGGTTCCACCCCTGGTTGGGGAACTAAGATCCCGCATGCCCCGCAGCCAAAAACATAAATTAATTAATTAAAAAAATTGGAAGATAAAAAAAGATTTCATGGAGGAGTAGGAGTGGGGACAAATTTTAAAAACTGGATTGAAAACTAAATAAATGTGAGGGATTTGTTAACCATCCAGAGGTTCACTTTTTTCCCCAAAAACAAGAAAAGAAAAGTATCATTATCCTTGTCCCGGGACTTCTTCCACATCTTTTGGATCCCTTAGTCTGGCAGTTGAAAATTTCTTTCTCTAATAGTTAGGAACTTTTTCCTCCAGAGAGCCATTCTGTCTGCCTGCTACTGCTCAAGGTATCTTTGACCAAAAGAACCACATAGAGGACAAGATCTCAGTTCTTCAGGATCAGGGCTGGAGGTCAGAGGTAAAAGATCCATAAGTCTATACCTCTCCCAAGCCATGAGCTGTCTCCTTGGATTAGCTCAGAGCCCTGAATGGCCATGGGGGCATGACCATTGGGTTATCCCAGCCTTGTGGAACTTGATCAGTGACATAACTATGCCCTGTTGTTGACAATTCCTCTCTTTAGAAAGACATGGGGTGGTTGTGAGAACTCTTACAACTTGTTGTGGGACCATGGGGTAGATAATTCCCCATCTGCCTTCATCACAATATTTGACCCTTAATCCTTCGATGATGCTTTTATCAGAGATTTTTTTTTTTTTTTTAATCTCTGGAGACTTTCCCAAACTCTACTGAGTTTCATGTTGTTGGTTTCATCTCACCCTGTGTGTTCTAGCCATTCGTGTCTGGCCCTTCTTTTAGAGCAAACATTCTCATGAGAGTTTTGGGCGCTAGAAGTAGACATTCTTCAGATTGACTCTCTTTTCTAGGGAAATTAGGCAGGAGTCTAAGAATGTAAATAGGCCCAAGGGAACGCTTTGTGTATGAGTGGATCCCAGGGCATCATGGGCTGTATTGGGTGGGGGATGGAGCTTGACCAGAAACCTGGTGAAAGTTCATTCTCCCCTGAAGCCCCGATGGCTCACTGCGTAATGAAACGATGGCTCAAAGAGTCTGTCTCCTCCAGGGTCACTATGGCCTCTTGCAGCAGACTGCTCAGGCTTTGCAGATGCAGCCTTTGTGTGAGGCCATGACAGAGGGAGTCACTAGAAATAAGTCAAAACCAAGCTCTCGTTCTATTATGGTACAGGCACTTGTGAAGGTAAACCAAGAAGGGAGGTGAGGGGATGAAGGGTACATCAATGAGGTCAGGGAGCAAGAGGGAAAGAAAGAAGTAAACTGTATCTGGTACTATGTGGGCCCATTCATAAGAATGCTGCAAGGTGCAGAGAGATGGGGTGTCTGCATGACCCTAAAATGGACTCAGATGGCCATTGTTTTATTCTACATCTAAATTTCCCCATCCATAGGAAAGAGCTATACTTTCCTTGTGTATATATATTTTAATATATTGTACGTGCATTTTTAAGTTAAAGGTGTGTGTGCATTTTTTAAATTAAGTTTTAAATTACCCAACAGAGTAACATGCACCTTCGCTAAGTCAGAATATTCATCCTGAGTGCTCCGGGGTGCACTAAATTTATCAGGGTCTATTAATACTGTAATAAAGGTGAATTATTGAAAATGAATGCTATGAGGTATGGAAAGTTGGGTCTTCTCTACAGCTTCTGGAACATTCCATAACAAGAGACTAACTTGGTCCCAGATTCCTAAGGGTTAGCAGATAAAGGAGTCGGGCTGTTTCACCTCAGGCAGACTGAGAGGTGATCAGATTTCACGAATAAATATAAAACAACAATAACATTGCTTCAGATTTGCTCAGGACAAATCAAGAGTAAATGACCTGAAAGAGCAGAAGAGAGAATTTTGATTATTTTTTTTAACATATGTATACATATAGCTGATTCACTTTGTTATAAAGCAGAAACTATCACACTATTGTAAAGCAATTATACTCCAATAAAGATGTTTAAATAATTAATTAATTAATTAATTAATTTTTAAAAAAAACAACCCTCACTTGGACTTCCCAGCGGTTGAGACTCCACACTTCCAATGCAGGGGGTGCAGGCTTGATCCCTGATTGGGGAACTAGGATCCCACATGCCATGAGGTGCAGCCAAAAAAAAAAAGGAAAAAACCCCTCACTCATGCAAAAAATTGTGTTTTATTGTCCTAGTGGGTGAATCTAGACCCTGAGGGTTGATCTAGTGTTGAATAGGGAAAGCTTCTGTCTATGAGGATGCAAGTATATTTAGGCAAACAGACTGAACACCTTGAGATCCAACGAATGTTCTGTTTGTATGAGTCTACACCTTTTCCTTTCTGATCTTACAGAGCCACAGTTGAGGCAGTGCCTGTTTGTAGTTAAGTACTAGCACAGCTCTACCTTTCAGGGTACTCCTACACGGAATCCCTCACGACAACTTCCATTTGACTTAAGGCGACCTGGACTTTCCTCAAAGTAATGGGCACCAAGAACACACTTCCTTCCCATAGACACAGCAGAAGGTCTCAATGCCCTACACATATTTCTGGATTGTCAGGAGTCCATCAAGTGTCATGGGCTGAGACTTGGGAGAACTAGGTCCAACCCTGGCTATGCTGTTAACTGGCTGTGAAACAAGGGCAAGTATCTTAACCTCTCTGGGCCTCGTTTTCATCACCTGTGTCATGAGGACTTTTTCTTTTTGTGTAAATTGAACTTTTTATTTGGGCATAATTGTAGATTCACATGCAGTTGTAAGAAATGATACAGAGGGGTCTCATGTACGCTTCCCCGATGGTACGCTTCCCCGATGGTAACGCCTTGTAAAACTATAGTAAAATATCACAACCAGGATATTGACATAGATACAGTCAAGGCACAGAACATTTCTGTCACTACAAAGATTCCTCACGTTGCCCCCCCCCTTCTGGCTTATTTATTTATTTAATTGATGTAACATTGGTTTATAACATTATATAAGTTTCGTGTGTAAAACATTATATTTCTACTTCTACCTAACCTATAGTGTGCTTACCACCAAAAATTTAGTTTCCATCCATTACCATACTGTTGATCCCCTTTATCCACTTTGCCCTCCCCTCCCCACTTCCCCCTACGGTAACCACTACTCTGTTCTCTGTAACTACGTGTTTATTTTTGTTTGGTTTCTTCATTTATCTTGTTTTTCTGTTTGTTTTTTATATTCCACATATAAGTGAAATCACACAATTTATTTGTCTTTCTTCATCTGACTTATTTCACTTAGCATAGTACCCTCAAGGTCCTCTATGTATATATACAATCGAATACTACTCAGCCATAAAGAGATAAAATCTTGCCATTTGTGACATCGTGAGGAAATCTGACTAGGAAATCTCTAAGATCCTTCCCAGCACTGACATTTATAATTCTATTGTAACCTGTGTTTTCTCCATGGTACACCCAACTCTGGGTCCAAATAGCATCATATCTGTTTTTCCAAAGAAGATATACAGATGCCCAACAGGCACATGAAAAGATGCTCAATATCACTAATCATCAGGGAAATGCAAATCAAAACCACAATGAGATATCACCTCACGCCTGTCAGAATGGCTATTGTCAAAAAGACCACAAAGAACAAATGTTGTTGAGGATGTGGAAAAAAGGAAAGCTTTGTACACTAGGAATGTAAATTGGTGCAGCCACTGTGGAAAACAGTATGCAGGTTCCTCAAAAAATTAAAAATAGAACTACCGTATGATCTACCAATTCCATGCCTGGGTATATATCCAAGGAAAATGAAAACACTAATTTGAAAAGATATATGCACCCCAATATTCAAAGCAGCATTATTTACAATAGCCAAGATATAGAAGCAACCTAAGTCCCCATCAACATATGAATGGATATGAGCTTCCCTGGTGGCGCAGTGGTTAAGAATCTGCCTGCCAATGCAGCAGACCCAGGTTCGAACCCTGGTCTGGGAAGATCCCACTTGCCACGGAGCAGCTAAGCCCATGCACCACAACTACTGAGCCTGTGCTCCACAGCCTGAGAGCCACAACTACTGAAGCCCGTGCACCACAACTACTGAAGCCCACGCACCCAGAACCCATGCTCCGCAACAAGAGAAGCCACTGCAATGAGAAGCCTGTGCACAACAACAAAGAGTAGCCCCCGCTCACCACAGCTAGAGAAAGCCTGTGCGCAGCAGTGAAGGCCCAACACAGCCAAAAATAAATTAATTAATTAAAATATTTTTTTAAAAAACCCAAAAACATATGAATGGATAAAGAAGATGTGGTATATACATAAAAAGGAATACTACTCAGCCATAAAAAGAATGAAATTTTGCCATTTGCAACAACATGGATGTTCCTAGAGGTATTTTGCTTGGCTAAATAAGTCACACAGACAAAAACAAATACTCTATGTTGTCACTTATATGTGGAATCTAAAAAATGAAACGAATGAATGAATATAACAAAACAGAAACAAACGCATAGATATAGAGTACAAACTAGTGTTACCAGGGGGGAGAGGGAAGCGGAGAGGGGCAATTTAGGGGTAGGGGATTAAGAGGTACAAACTACTATGTATAAAATAAATAAGATACAAAGATGTACACACAGGAAGTATAGCCAATATTTTATAATAACTTTAAATGGAGTATAATCTGTAAAACTATTGAATCACTATGTTGTAAACTTGAAACTAATATAATATTGTAAATCAACTATACTTTAATTCTTAAAAATAGCGTTATATTCATAATAGTAATTTCTGTTTCACTGGCTCCTCCCTCCATGCCCTCTTCCCCCAGATTTATTTTTGGGACGCCCCAGGGATCTTTTTTTTTTTTTAAACACAATTTTTTATTTTTGTCTGTGTTGTGTCTTCGTTTCTGTGCGAGGGCTTCCTCTAGCTGCGGCAAGCGGGGGCCGCTCTTCATCGCGGTGCGCGGGCCTCTTCCGTTGCGGAGCACAGGCTCCAGACACGCAGGCTCATCCGTAGTTGTGGCGCACGGGCCTAGCCGCTCCGCGGCATGTGGGATCTTCCCAGACCAGGGCTCGAACCCGCGTCCCCTGCATTGGCAGGCAGATTCCCAACCACTGCGCCACCAGGGAAGCCCCCCCACCCCCAGGGATCTTTTCCACGTGCCCATGTGCTTCCACATCTTATCTGCCATGCGCTTCCTCTTCTCCCATGGACTCTTCAGATGTTCAACGCCTGAGAAGCCACTTGAGGACCCTTCAGCACCACAGCTGCCAGTGCCCTCCATGACAGTGCTGATATCTGTGCAGGTGTTGCTGTCTGCCTCCCTCCCCGCCCTCACCCCGTGTCCCCAAAGCTGTGTAGACCAAGGAGCTGTTACAGTCTCAGAAGACCTCATTCCTCAGTATGTCTAAAACACCGCAGCCTCAGCACAGAAGCAAACAGAATGCTCTTCCTTCCCACTTTCAGTTACCCTAGCATCAGAATCCTACTTTTCATATCTCCGCCAACGTTGAAAACTGGCCGTTGTAGCTTCAGCTTGTAGCTTCTCTTTCCCTGGGGCCAAGGGCGAGATTGGCTAATGTCTGAGATACCCATTCCCACTCCTGCCACATAAATCCCTTCCAAAGTGACTCAGGCAGGTCTGAATCCCTGAAATGGGCACCATTTAGGCTGCAGTGGGGGACCCTGTATGCTATTTAAAGAAACAAACAAAAAAAAGAAACAGAAATCTCAGGAATCTTGAAGCTATTCATCTTGAAGACTATTCATGGAAGCAGGGAAATTAAACATGACATCCTTGAATATATACCCTCCAGAGCGCAGCTTGGCCTATTGTTTCCCTCATAATGACAATTTACCTCTGGGAGGTTGAGAGCAGGGCACTCTGCTGGATCAGGTATCGGGGAGGAAATGAGAACAAAGCTATATTGTCAGGAAGCTTGAGGGCTGACACAAACATAGCAGTGCTCCAGAAAATTATTGTTGAAAATGTTTCCTCCATAGCTGCCTGTGGTTGTTCAACCTAATCTTCAGTCAGACTGGACCTGGAGAGGAAAACTACTCCTGTGTGTTGCCTTTCCATTAAGGAGAGAAACATAAAGACATAAATAAGAGTGGTGTAAGCCATTCCCACTGTTCTGTCTTCCCTTTCTGCTCCCTTTTCGACATCACTTTCCAAGACTCAAGTGTTCTCTTAGCTCTAAGGGCTGTTGTCATTAGGAGAAAATATTGATTTGACTTACATCCCTTTCTTCCTTTGGTGGAGCTCCTACCTGCTCACCTGCTCATTTGATTACCTGGGGACCTGACGAGAACAGAAAATCCCAGAGACAAAACAGGGGCCCAAGATGGAGCGTATAGAATCTTTAGTAGCGAATTGTTGGGCTGGAAAAATTGTCAAGGTGGAATCTAAAATGGGATCTGTCATCAATAAAATCCTTTAGCCCTTCTGCTTCTCTAGATAATCCCATGGATACCCCAAAGTAGATTTAAGTGCCCAACTAAAGGACACAGGCGATTATTGTGGATGTGTGAAGCTCAGCGTGAGCAAGATAAAGCTTCTCTAAAGTCTTGATCTGTCAGCACTTCTGGCTGAATTTTTTTGTGGCAGCTGTAAATCAATTCCTTTCTTAAGAGTGTAGGAGAAGCTGTGAAGAAATCCTGCAAAGGGTGAAGATGAAATATGGAAGGAGAAAAGGGACAGAACTGTACTAATAAGCTAGTCATGACAGATGGCTTTGGGGATTCATTCATTCGTTCATTTTTCATTCATTTATCCACCCAGCCACTCAACACATACTCACGGAACCGTTTACTGTGTGCTAAGCATTATATTGTTGGGGGCAGATCAGTGAATAAAATAGGAAAGATTGCTGCTTTCTTGGAGCTTTTGCCTGGTAAGGGAGACAGACTAATACGACACAAATTATGTAACTGTAATTGTGGTAAGTGTGAGAAAGGAGAGGCACGGGGTGCTATGAAAGCAAATAACAGGGTGGCGATGGTTCAAAAAAATTTCCATGAGGAAAGCTGAGCCCTGGAGGATTAGCCAGATGAAAGAGAGGGGAGTTTGGGGAAATGAACTAATCAGGAAATAATAGCACGAATGAAGGAAGAGTCAGGTGAAAAAAAATGAATCTCAAAAAAACAGCCATCCGTAAAAAGCAAATGAGCAAAACTCAATGAAGAGAAGGCAAAACAAATAAAGCCTAACCACAGTGGGGCACATATCTGCTCCAAAAAGCTGCAGTGGAGGCAGGGGAGTGGGTGCGGGGCCTCCTCCATCCATCTGGCTTCCGTCTCTCCCACACTGATAGCAAAAGGCATTTTGTGGAAGCACAAGGTCAAGTCCTCCACTACTGCATCCCTAAGATGTTACCCTAAGGCAGATAGATGCCATGAATTCTTTGTAAAATTAATATGGTTATCAAATGACAGAATGGCAAAGTTGGAGGTGGGGATAAAACTAAAATTACTGGTCACCCATGATGTGGCAGGTAATGTCTAAGCCCTTCGTGTGTATTTTCTCATTTAACATTCAAATAGCCCTCCATGGTGGATAGCACACATTTTATACTCTAAAGAGAACTGCAGTCTGGAGAAGGTAAGTCACTTGCTCCAAGAGTTAAGGATGGAGATGAACCAGCTCCAGTAGGTCTAACTCTTTTGTCTGATCATACTCCCACTCTTCTTTGCAACCTAATTAGAACCCATAGAGCTTGTCTAGTCCCAGCCTGTTCTTTTGTAAGGGGACCTGGAGCTCACAAAGGTTCAGAGACTCATGTAAGGCCTTGGGATTAGAGGCCAGTGTAGGATTAGACCTCTGGTTCCCATTACTAATCCATACATCTTCCCCAGTTCTTGTTGTTTTGTTAAATGTAATAAAAACACACTGTTGAGAATTATCAGGATAGAATGCCAAAACTACACAAAAATTCATCATCATTTTTCTTGAGTTACATCCCCTTTTCCCTGGAAAGCTTCAGTGTCGAAATATGTAGTGGAAACTTCCTATCAAAAAAAAATAAAAACCCCACTAAATGATGTATTTTGTAATGAAGCAATCACACCTTACTTTTGGATTTTTGTATTTTGAACTATATTAAAGCAGGACGTGTTTGCATTAAGCAGCTGATTTGTGCATTTTATACAATATTCTTCTACATTCATCTAATAAAATGGAAAGTCTTAAATAAAGTATATTTAATCAATTGACTTCTCTAATAAAATCGCATATCCAGAATAATATCTTGGCCCATACACTGAATAATGAAACAATACTGTGGAACAGGAAGATAAAAAATGGTAACCATTTGCTCCAACAGAGAGGAATTCTACATTTGTTATTATAGAGTTGCTTCTAATTAGTTTTAACTTTGAACATGTCACTCACTCTTCTGGCCTTGGATTCTGCTTTGGAGAAATGTAGGGATTAGACCTGATGGTCTGTAAGATTCCTTTTAGATTTGAACTTCAATGAGACAATGGGTCTTGGAGGTATATTTACAACTAGCCCACCCTTTCCTCCTCCACAACCCTCAGCCATCATTCTCATCAGCTGTCCCTTAACTTTTGATTTCCAGCCCTTCCCTACTGGGTCTTAGAAATGCTAAAGGGAACTTCTGACATTTTCAGTTCCTGGGCCTGAGCGCCCCCTAGGCACGCAGAGAAAAATTGTAGCTCTGGGGGAAGACGGTGTCTCACTATGGTCAGCACCAAACCCTTGAACTTCCCTGTATGTACTCTGAGGCAAGAACGCTGGGGCAGGGAGGGAGCTAGGAAGGACAAGAGGGAGTGGGTGGCAAGCTCTGTCATCAGCCAAACATTGCAGGGGCTCTGTGTAGCTGTCCCCCTAACAACAGGTACATTCAGAATGGAAGGAGGTGAGCTAGAGGTGGAGCAGACCCTGCCCCGTGGAAAGAAGTCAGGGGCTACATAGTGAATGTATCAGGCTAAAGAGTAGTTACTGGAAAAATTTACTGTTCAACTCAATCCATTCACAGAAAATGATCCAAAGGTTACTAAATAAGCATCAATTATTTGCATTGCTTCTGTTGCCTTCTTGTTCCTATAAATATCATGCATGCATATCACTGGATTTCATCTTTGTGTATATACCTTTTTTGCTGCTTTTTTCATTTCTGGTACTGTTTTGTATACATACCTCCCACCCTCATAGTCCACATAAACATTACCTTAAATCTTTTGTAATATGGCTAAACCATAGTGAGGCACTTATCGAGAAGAAAATTCATGCCTGTGTATATGTATGCGGTATTAAGTGTTCACTGTGTACGTACGTTTGTGGGTGTGTATGTTTGGGATGTATGTATTATATGTGATAGTATGTGTCTGCTGTGTGTGTGTGTGTCTCGGTGTGTATGTGTGGTATATGTTCATGTGTGTGGTATGGTATGTGTATTTGTATATGTTTGTGGCATATATATTTGTGTGTGTGTGTGTACGTGGTATGTATGTGTGTGCATGTGAATGTCTCTGTGTTTGTGTGTGGTGAAGTGTGTGGAGGGTTTTGTGATGGGTGTGGTGTGTATGTGTGTCTCTGTGTGTTCGTATGTGTGGTTTGTAGTGTGTATGTGTCTATGTGTGTATGTGGTGAATCTCTGTGTGTGGAGGTGTGTGTGGTATGTATGTGTACGTCTGTGTGTGTGTTGTGTACATCTGTGTGTATATATGTGTGTATATTTGTGGTGCGTATGTTTCTGTGTGTGATATGTGGTGTGTATGTTTGTGTCCCTCTGTGTATGTCTGTGTTTCTGTGCCTGTGTGTGTGCTCACTCCTGTATGGGGACTTCAGTCCCACAGGTCTTGGTCCTAGGCCCTTCTCTCAGACCTCAGCATCTGTGCCAGAATACAGAGACTTCCTAGGCACTCACATGGACTGCGGTTTGTGTCCGGAGAGAGTGGAGAAAGCATGTCCTATTGCAGGTGTTTACAAGCCTGCACAGTCGTGTGCTTGGGTGTGTGATATGCCAACTGCTTCTGCAGAGGACAGGTGTCTGCAGTTATCAGCAGAGACATGACCCTCAGGAAGCAATTACCACAGGCACCAGGCTGCTTGAATTCCTGGGGGTCTGTTTTTCCTCTAAGATCATACTTTCATTCTCTATTAAAAGAAAAAGAAAGACAAAAAGAAAAATCTCTTGGGTGAATCAGTCATTGTTATTAGGCCCTTCCATTGCGACATCCTCTGATCCTAGAAGCACTCAAATCCACCAAATGGCCTTTCCCCTATATTCTGGCTTCAGTTCTCTGTGGGACTTGCACACATAGCTCCACCTCCCCCCACCACATGGGCACCTCTTCTGTGTCTCTCTCATCATCGTCGGCCTTCTGCCTTCCTGACCTGGATCAGACCCAGAAGGAGTAGAAGACTGAGGCCACAGTATCTAGGTTTAATTCTCTGTTTAAATCCCTGATAATTAATTCCTCTAATGTTCATTGAGTAGGTGTGGCCACATGCTGGGTTAGGCATGCAAGATACAGTGATGGGTAGAATAATATGGTAGTTAAGAGCGAGGGCTCTAGAATAATATAGAACCTGTTTACCTCCCATCCTCACCTCTTAATCTGTGACCTTTGACAAAGCAACTTCCTTAAGGCTCTGCTGCCTTATTTGTGAAATAAGTACATACTTCACTGGATGGCTGTGAGGTTAACCTGGCATGAAGTACATAGAAGAGTGCCTGGAATGCGATAGTCCACACATGTTAGCTCTTGTGTGGACTGGCTCACAGACCTTCATTCCAGCCTCCCAGGTAGAGGGAGACGTTGGGAAGCCGAGCACCATGTTTTCTGGAGGTCTTTGCAGTCAGAGTTCTAGATGCAGACTGTCTTCCATCATGTAGATGCACTCAGCATAAGAAGTGCAAGGCGGGGCTTCCCTGGTGGCGCAGTGGTTGAGAATCCGCCTGCCGATGCAGGGGACACGGGTTCGTGCCCCCGTCCGGGAAGATCCCACATGCCGCGGAGCGGCTGGGCCCGTGAGCCCTGGCCGTTGAGCCTGCGCGTCCGGAGCCTGTGCTCCGCAATGGGAGAGGCCACAACAGTGAGAGGCCCGAGTACCACCAAAAAAAAAAAAAAAAAAAAGAAGTGCAAGGCATAATCGGCTCCCTTTTGTGAAATAAAATGGAGTCACTTATGTCAAGGGGTCTTAAAATGGAGGTGGGAGGTTATTAAGGAGGTGAACCTTACACATGTCCTCACTGGGTGGAACCATGAAGGTCTGAACTGAAACCATAAAAATTCCAAGGACTCTATAAGAACACCTGAAAACTGTCATAGTAACAAACTTTTACCTTCCTCTAGTGATAGCCTTAGCATGAAATCATGATTAGCCAAGACTAGCTTCCACCTCCAACTGCAATTAAGACTTTGTAATGCAGACCTCCCATCTTTGCCTTTATTTTGTTTTTCTTTATTTATTTTTTGCTTTGACTATCCAGCTTCTAATACTTGTTTCTTAAAAAATTTTTTTATTGAAGTATAGTTGATTTACAATCTTGTGTTAGTTTCAAGTGTACAGCACAGTGATTCAGTTATAGATATAAATATATAAAAATAAATATAAAAATAATAAATAAATATACACACACACATATATATATATATATTTTTTTTTTTTCAGATTCTTTTCCCTTATAGGTTATTATAAAATACTGAGTATAGTTCCTGGTGCTATACAGAAGGCCCTTGTTGGTTATCTATTTTAGTGTGTATATGTTAATCCCAAACTCCTAATTTATCACCTCTCTCCCTTTCCCCTTTGGTAACCATAAGTTTGTTTTCTATGTCTGTTGGTATAGTTCTGTTTCATATATAACTTCTTTTGTATCTTTTTTTTTTAGATTCCACATATAAGCAATATCATGTGATATTTGTATTTGTCTGGCTTACTTCACTTAGTATGATAATCTTTAGGTCATTCCATGTTGCTGCAAATGGCATTATTTCATTCTTTTTTATGGCTGAATAATAATCCATTGCATATATATGTATACACACACACACACACACACACACACACACACACACACCATCTTCTTTATCCTTTCATCTGTCGATGGACATTTAGATTGCTTCCATGTCTTGGCTATTCTGTTCTATTCTATTCTGTTCTCCATAGTGGCTATACCAACTTATATCCCCACCAACAGTGTAGGAGGGTTCCTTTTTCCCCACTCCCTCTCCAGCATTTATTATTTGTAGATTTTTTGATGATGGCCATTCTGACCAGTGTGAGGTGACACCTCATTGTAGTTTTGATTTGCATTTCTAATAATTAGTGATGTTGAGCATCTTTTCATGTGCCTTTTGGCCACCTGTATGTCTTCTTTGGAGAAATGTCTATTTAGATCTTCTGCCCTTCTTTGCCTTGAAAAGCCCCTGAACTTTACTCAGTGTCCCCACTAGGGACACTGGCTTGTTACCGAAATCTGTGTGCCCGAATTGCAATTCTTTGATCTTAAATAATCAAGCTTTTTGCTTGATTATTGCTTCTGAGGTTTATTTAGGTTGACCCTCTTTTAGCCGTTTTTGCTGGCGACCAAAGTTGTGGAAATGTGAGGGTTTTCTTCAGTGGTGCTCTGGAGTCCATTTTCCAGCTTCTTGGGCATTGAGAGGCAGGGACTGTAGCAAAGGTAGCCCCAGCATCAGGATTCTAGCACAGCTCCCGAGGTGCCCCAGAGGTGGTGACTTCCCTGACTGGTCATTTCTGTGTTGTTTTGGAAGCTGTTTCTGAAGCCCCAGCCTAGAATCGGCTCCTTCAACCCTTCTACTAACTTTGCAAGCACATTATTCCTTTATAAACTCCATTTCCAATTATTAAATTAAATCCTATTTAATATAAATAAAGCAATTTCTATTTCCTGCCCTGAATTCTGATGGATACAACTATTATTATTTGTATGTGTTATTAATATTAATATATTATCATGTTATCTTGTCGTAAATAATATACAATATATTATTATATATTATACACATTAATATAGTATTTGTATATATTAAATAATATTAAAATAATAACAGCTACCAAATATTGGTTATACTATAGGTCCAAACGTTTAAAGATGTTATCTAATTGCACTGTCCCAGCAAAATCACACAGTCTTTAAGGGACCCAATCAGGGTGTGAACCTAGATCTTTCTGCCACCTAGATCAGGTGCCTAACCACTGCACCCTACTGTTCCTTCTCTGGTGGAGCTCTTGGTGCAGTGAGGATGGCTACCATGCACTGTAAGAAATGCTGAAAAGAGCTGTGGGCCCAGGGCTGTGGGAGCCCAGGAGAGAAAATGTCTAATTCTGCCTGGGCCTTAGAAGTCCACGATGGTGTCTGCTTTCCACCTTGGGAAGGGGTCACAACCACTAGACTTCTTAATATGTTGGGGGACCCTGCCTCAAAGATCCAGTGGCCTGTTTCTCAAGTAATAATGATTTAATCTGCTTGTTTGCAAAGGTAACTGTCTGCTCTTGCATCCAGGTGAGTCATTGCAGGCCCTGGGACATTCAGATCCCTTTGTGAGACACATTCTAGCTGGCAGCTGGAGAAGCACATAAGCAGAGAGTTCGGCCAGCCTGGGGCAGATGTGTACACTCACCTTCCGGGCGGCTCTCTCCCTGTTTCTCACAAGACTTCTCTGCAGCAACACCTTCTTGCTGGGAATGCCTCAGTTTCAGAGACCTTGCCTTATTCAGGTCTGTACCTCTCGCATGGAGCATATTGCAGATGCTCAGAGAATGAACAAATGAATAAATGAATGAAGAAACCCCAGCCTGCAGCTAAGCCGGGCTACCTGGAGAGCTGGATTCTTTGCATTCTATTCTCAGCTCTTTTCTGCCCCTGCTTCTGGTTGCCATGGTTCACTCACATGCCTGGCCTTGCATGGACTGCACTACTCTCATCCTCTTCCCAGCATCTGAAACACTGGGGTTTGCCTTTAATCGATGCTTCTTTTAATTCCATGAAATGATCTATAGCGTCATGGGTTGTTATAATTTTCCTTCACTCAATTTAGAAGCTTATGTGCAAAAACAAAAGCTTATGGCTTCCAATGTGTGTCTGAAAGGTCTCTTGTTCCAGAAACAAACAAGACCTTTTTTCAGCTGAAGGACTGATGAGAGTTTCTATCTCTAAGTGGAAGGTTCATCCCAGTAGCCAGTTACAGCTGACCTTTCCTTTTTGGGGGTCTGGGGACCTGGGGCTATACAAATCTTTGCATTTGCATGCTTTACAATTCACAACAGGTTTTTTTATTTAAAAAAAAAAAAAGCTCCCATTGATCAAGATATGCAGAGCAGGTATTATCCCTGTTTCAAAAGAGTAGCTTTTGAAGCCAGAGTCACACAGCTTTAAGTGGCTGAGTGAATCCACGACTCTGAATCAGTGCATTTTCCACTTTTCCTTGGAACTAATCTTTCCCAGAGCTGTGGGTTCTACTGAAGGGGGGGGGGCGGGGGTGGAGGCACAGGGAGTCTGACTTCCTGGCTCTCGCCTCCCTCGTTTCCAGGATTCACTACTATCCCTTAATTTTCAGGTTTTGGGTCTTGTAAAATGTTGTAAATTAGACAATTAGAAGCCCTATCCTGGAACACATTTTCAAATTCCTAGCCTTTGGGTAATTGGATCCTCTGCCTTAACATTCAGCCAACACCCATGACCACACCTTCAGCAGAGCCCTGGGCAGGGGTGCAGGGAACTGCAGGAGATTCTGGTCCCAGGACAACTTTTAAATGATGTCAGACAAAGACCGCCACAGACACACACTTCAGATAGTCTTAGGTCACAAGGACCTGAAATACCACGGTATTTTGTAGGGGGCACAAAAAAGGGGCTAAGAAATTATGCAGCTGCTAGAGATGAGATGACAGAAAGTTACAGTGGAGATGACAAAGCACTCTTAAAATAATGATACCAAAGATTGCATGGGCTTCCCTGGTGGCGCAGTGGTTGAGAGTCCACCTGCCGATGCAGGGGACATGGGTTCGTGCCCCGGTCCGGGAGGATGCCACACGCCGCGGAGGCGCTGGGCCCGTGGGCCATGGCCGCTGAGCCTGCGTGTCCGGAGCCTGTGCTCTGCAGCGGGAGAGGCCACAACAGCGAGAGGCCCGCGTAACGCAAAAATAAAAAAAATAAAAAATATTGCATGCATACAGTGCTTGACAATGTTATAAGCTGTCTCATATATATCATTTCATATAATTCTCAGAATGACAGCCTTATCAAGCGGCAGAGCAGACATTAGGACACCAGTTTAAGAAATTAAAACTGAAGCTTGTGGTTGAGGTCTTCTGATCCCAAATCCAGCTCCCTCATGAAAATCAGGACCAATATGATATAAGGTTATTTCAATTTTTTTTAAAGTCTATAGTCCAATTTACCTGCTTCTGCCTCTTACCTGTGTATGCAGGAGTTCAGTCTCCTGCAAATTCCCCCTTGATTAGTTCCGGGGTCCCTAAGTTCTGGGAGTCCCTAAGAGGTTTCTCACATGCGTTCAGCAAGAAGCCCACTCACAGAAGTTTTGCTGCCGGTGACTATTCCAGTTCTGGCTGGACCCCATGACGGTCACAGCACCCTAGGCTACTGGTCAGGACCCACCCCGGCACTGTCGTTGCCTCTCTGGAGCTGTGCTCTTTCCTGCAACTTCATCAGACCCACCAGTCTCTGCTAATTTCAAGTCCTCAGGCGGTCAAGGATATCTGGTGCTCTGTGGCAGTGTAAGGGACCTCCCTCTTTGTGGAGTCATGCTTTGTCAGAGACTCCCAAAGCAGTGTTGTTATGACTGCAGTGTGATACAGGGGTTAACTGAGCAGCTATGTCCGTTTTTATGTATCCGGGGGTGACCTTGGGACAGGTGCATTTAACAGCCACAGAGCTCTACTGGATTCCACTGGGTGTCTCCACGACACCCAGCCCACCCAGTGGGCTGTCTATCAGTCAGTCTGAACTTAGGAACCAAATGGAGTGAAGTACATTTTCAGTTAAACCTTTGTTGTTCAAAACTGAAGACTCAAGCAGATTTGGGTAGCCCATCATTCTTCAATACCTAAGTGCTCTTATTTGGATAGATGGGAATGCTAGTCATAAGCCCTCTGATATGTCAGGCTTGTAGTTGTAGGCACAAGTAATCCAGTGACAAATAAGGTGGATGCAATTCCTACTCTGTTGGATCTTATCCTCTGGAAGGTCAAGGTCATAGCACCAAGTTCTTTGTTTATCTAGGATGAGTTCTTTCCTGGGAGACTTATCTGGATTGTTCACTCTCCTCTTACACACCTCCCTACCATCTCACCTTCCCAACTTGCAAGTAAACATTGTTTTAATTAAATTTTTATTCTGAGATGATTGTAGATTCATTTGCAGTTGTAATAAATAATATGGAGAGATCCTGTGTACCATCTACTTCGTTTCCCCCATCTTAAAACGATGGTACAATATCACAGTCAGAATTGACATCAACACAGCCAGACACAGAAAATTTCCACATCCACCACTACAAGAATCCCTCATATCACTCTGGCATAGCCAACCCCACCTCCTTCCCCCATCCCTGATCTCTGGCAATCTGTTCTCCATTCCTATAATTTTGTCATTTTGAGAATATTATATAAATAGAATCATAGAGCGTGTGCCTTTTGGGAATTGACTTTTCTTCACTCGGTGTAAGTCCCTAATTATCTGGAGATTCACCGAAGTTCTTTTTATCAATAGTTCATCCCTTTTTATGGCTGAGCAGTATTCCACGGTGCAGATGTGCCATAGTTTATCTAGTCACCTACTGAAGGACATCTGACTTGTTTCCAGGTTTTGATTATTATGGATAAAACTGTTCTTTATAGGTTTTTACGTGAATATAAAATTTCATTTCTCTGGGACAAATGCCCAGCAGTGCAATTGCTAGCTTGTATGGTAGTTGCAGGTTTCGTGTTATAAGAAGTTGCCACATAATTTTCTAGAGTTGTGGGACCATTGTCTGTCACCACTAGCAATGTGGGAGGAATCCAGTTTCTCCACATCTTCATCAGAAAGTAAACTTTTAACTGACTACTCCACCAAATCACCAGACCCTCCCAGACAGGTTGAAAGTCACCGAGGGGGCACAGCCTGAGATTGTTTACTTGTTTGTTTGTTTCTCCCAGAGGGCTCTTTAGACTCTGTGCAAATTTGACTTCTACCCAGCATGTCACACCATTTCCCTGGACACGTCTAGACATGCCTGAAGCCTCAGAGGGGTCAGCAAAAACTGTCAGCTCGAGCTACATGTCCCTCTGCATATAGTGAGATGTTTAGGGGTTTTATCCCCAGAGCCTTTTCTAAAGAACTGCCCCTCTCCATATCCCCTACTGGGGAAAGGTGGGCCCCAGATACCAGTTTGTCCCCATCCACTGGACCCAAGGGAGGCTGTCTGTGACTTGTGTAGAGTCAATCCCATTCTTTCCCTTGATGTCTACTATGTGTCAGGCACTGTTCTAGGTGCTGTAGATAAAATAGTGAACCATTGGGACTTCCCTGGCAGTCCAGCAGTTAAGAGTCCACGCTTCCAATGCAGGGGATGTGGGTTTGATCCCTGGTCAGGGAACTAAGATTCCATATGCCACATGGTGTGGCCCAAAGAAAAGAAAAATATGAAGGGGAAATAGACAATAAAGAAGCAGAATGATTTCAGATGGTGATAAATACAACAGAGCCTACACCCAGGGCAACGTGATAGAATGAGTCTCCAAGGAACTCAGCTTTTTCAGTATTAGAATTACTACTTTTTTTCAAAGCTAATTATTTACGTTTTTTCTGTAATATGTTTTCTGATCCTAAGATCCCAGAGTTGACTATTGCTATCAACAATTCCTTTTATCCATTAAAGATCATTTTATAATTTGGTTTTTTGAATTAAAAAACATTTCTCCAAATAGGGAATGGGGCACTACAGATGCAGTGAAAATACTTTCTTCTTTAATTTCGACACCATATTTTTATGAATACAGCCAAAGACTGCAGGCTTTTGGAAGGTTCTGTTCTTGTCCATTTCTTGTTCTGTGAATTAATATTCCCAGGTCCTTTCCAAGAAAATACTGTAAAGTCAAACCCCTCACATCCTGTACTAACTAGTTCCAAGCTATTTACATAGATATACATCAAACTTGTTAGCCTCAGCCTGCCAGATATTTCTGCCACTTGAGTCTGTTTTGAACAAATCAGGCGTCTACCAGGCATCAGGTTATCTGTGAATGTGACAACGTGCACTCTTTGATCAAATTTCATCTTCAGGTGTTAAGCATACAGAACATCGAGGCATGCTTGGCCTTCAGACCGGCATAGCATAGTCCACTTATACTCTATGGGCTTAGTTGCTCAGTGAGTTAGGAAGTCACCTTAGGCTTCCCCATCTTGCCCATGAAAATATTACCCATGAGAGCTTTGGTAAGATATTTTGCTCAGATCAAGCTACGGTACATTACCTGTTTGGTAATCCCATCAGAAAAGCAAATGAGAGTTTGATGAGACTTGTTCTTAATGACCCCATGTTGGTTTCCAGCTTTTCAGTCCTGTTTGTGGTATTACACCATCTGCCTCAAGCAGTTAGCATAGACTTTTTCAGGTTCTTCCTGCTCTGAACACGACTGAAACAAAAATCTTTGCTGTCCTTAAGCTTCTTGAAATCTCGGCTTCTTCTGACCTTGGTCTTTGGAGGCCTTATATTCCAACTTTTGTGCTCATGTTTACAACATCTGAGTGCCCTGAGCAGCCAAATTGTTAACTTCCATGTATTATTTTTGGCATGTTCATGCACAGATGCACAGCAGCTTGAATGACTTACGACTGTATTAATAAAAATGTTAGTTTTAAATAATCTTCCAAATCCCTTGACATGTTCCGTCTTCTGGAGTCATTAGTCACAGAATCATCCTCTCTTTTCTGTTTATTTTATCATACCCACTTTCCTAAGGCTTAATGTGCAAGGCTGATTCTTCCTAAACTTCTCTTTCTTAAGTATATGGTCTTTAAAATGGCATGGTTACTTTTCACCAATCTTAAGAGGCCTGGTTAACAATATGGGTTTCAGAGTCAGGTAGATCTGGGTTGGATTCTCAGGTACTTTATTGCTAGCTAAGTAACCTTGCACTCATTAACTTCTTTAATGCTCAGTTTCCTCATCTGTGAAATGGGGATAGTTTCATAGGTTGTGAGATCATTAAAGGAAGTAATGCTTAACACATAGTGAACACCCAATAAATGATGCTAAGGGCTCAACAAATGTAAGGTATTGTTATTTGTATGATCCTTGTACATTAAGATTGCATCTGGAGTGTCATTTCCTCAAAATGTTACTTCTGCTTTCTTCAGGAAGGAAAGAATTTACCAGATCCTTGCTTTTGGAGTATAAGTCTTCCCGGTGTTCAGATAGATTTCCTTCTCTATTGCTACTGTCCCTTATTATGTTAGTTTTCTAATCTGATTTGCAAAATGCCGTCCACATCCTTAAATGCTTCCATAGTTTGATCATTCCATTTCTCTATTCTTTAATCCTCATCTAAAAGTGTCTATTCTGCTTTGCAAATGTCCCTAAATGTAAATAATTCTATTATATGTTGCAATTTTTCCACCCTTCAATTAGTTGTCCTTCTTTTGGGTGGAGGATGCTATCACATGATGCATGCCTTAACATGGCAGAGAATATACTCTAGCCTAGAGTCACTTTTTAAAAAGCCAAATACTTCTTTTTAAAAGCATAATTTCCTTTTGATACGAATGATCACATTCGCTTTTATTATCTATGCTTAGTTCATATCTAAGATCATATCTTTCGCTGCCACATCTTTCTCCTCTTGTTTTCTCCTGAGATCAGCTGGGAATCTTCACCACTGTTCTTTCCATTTAACACCTGAATCTTCAGTTTTATCTGAATCTTTTTCTCCCTCCTCATCAAATGTTAATGGAAAACCTCTTGGTCAGTTTATGCATTACCTGCCAAACTCTCCCCTCCTGTTCTGTCTCTTGCCAAGAGTCCATCGCTCTATTATTATAAGCCATGGTCCAGGAAAATCAAAACTGTTTTTCAACTCGTTTATGAAGCTAGCAGTTCCCTTCCAATATCTCCCTTTCTCTTCCAAGGTTATTACTTTCAACTGAAATATGAGTTTAAATGATCTTCATTGCCCCTCAAATGCCCATTTCCTGTTCATGATTTTGCAGCTATCTGAGATGCACCCGCAAATGTCTTTGTGCTGTATTTTCTCTTTCCATGAAGATTGGTGGGAGCAGGCAGTGGTCAACAGGCTTGGCGACCCTTGGCAGGCTCTCTTACATTTCAGGTGCCTATGTCAAAAACCAACAAACCTCCAGAGTTTCCTATTGGGATCTCCTTGTTCAACTCCATTTCAGCCACACTGGCATCCTTGCTGGTCCTTAAATACACTGGGTGTGGTTCTGCCCTGGGGTCTTTGCACCAGATATCTCCCAGACATCTGCAAGACTCACTGCCTCACCTCCTTTGTCTATGTGCCTCTGCCCTATGTTTCAATAAGGCCTACCCTGACCACCTTATTTAAAATCACAAACTGCGCTGCTCTGCTACCTCTATGTTACATTCCCTATCTTCCTTACACAGCTCCATTTTTTTCCACAGTACATATCACCTCCTAATATATGAGATAATTGACAAATTTATTATAGTTACTGTGATTGTCTGATACCCCCTCTGCCTCCCCTTCCTACTGGAATATAAGCTCCATGGAACAGAGATTTATATATCCTGGAAACTTACAACAGCCCTTGATACATACAGATGTTCAGTCAACACCTGCTGAATGACACTCAGGATTCAATGGCAAATGACAGTTCAAATCCACCACCTGCCTTCTTTCCTGTTTTCATTCCTTTACTTGTTTTCTTTCCTTCTAAAATAAGATTATTTAAAATATAAAAATAATACTAAAGTTTGGAAGTAAAAATTAGGAAAAAAAGGAAAATCATAAATGGTAAACATAAAGTTAAACATACTCTTACCACCCAGAGGTAAACGTTGATAACCGTTAACACTGAATATTTTTTCCAGTTTTTTAAAACTGGATGTGTGTTTATATATAACTGAAACACGCTACTGTACATGTTATATAAGCAATACTCTACATAGTATTTATCCACACAGTATTTGTATGCAATGTATTTATACATACATTACTATGTAAATAATACTGTACATAGAGTTTAGTATTCTGATTAGTATTTGAGGGAAAGTGGTTTTTTCCTGTTGTCTTGGTGCCCTGCAGGCTCTCAGAACAAAGTCTCCCCATTTCTCTGCCTTTAGTAAAGAAGAACCTAACCTAACCCTAACTTAGCCCTAACCCTAATCCTTAACTGCTCTCCTAGACTAGGACTTCTTCCTATTGGGTCTTGGGAGAACATGAGATGGTCTTAAAACTTTATTTTGTTTCACCCACTAAGAAACTTCTTTGAGATCAACCTTTTAAATGGCTCTATTCTAGTTCATCATTCAGACTTGCCATTTGCCATTCTCCCCCTTTTTCTTTAGTGAAAAAACATAATTTTATTCTAGGCAGCAGTTTACTGAACCAAAGGACTATATTTCTGTCTTCCTTGCAGCTAGTAGTCCATGTTACTGAGTCCTGGCCAATGACATGTAGGCAGAAGTGTGTTGTGGGACTTATGGGATGGCAGCCATAGGCATGGTGGTTGGGGTTGTCACAGCCATCATGAACTTTAAATTGACCTTGAGGATGGAAGTCACTTGCTTGGATGTTAGAACAGAAAGTTATCCCTAGGCTACCTACTTTAGATTCCTTTTACATTGCCCAAGAAACAAATATCTATCTTGTTTCAGTAAGTATTATTAGGGGCATTAGTGAAATTCAAATCAAAATACCAAGAGGATTTTTATCTATTTGACACTTGGTAGGCTGTTTGAAAATCTGTATGGAAAAGTAGAGGGAGAATAGCCAAAACATTTGCGAAAAGTACTATAATGTCGATGGACTATGAGATTATCAATACTTATTATAAATTAGAGTATATAGCTAAAACTGTTTTTTCTTTATGAAAATAGACAAATTGATCAAAGTAATAAAACAGAAATCCAAAAAACAGCCACGAATATATAGAATCCTGATTTATGAGAGAATAGACATGGCTTATCATAGGGGAGATGATGGATTATTCAGTAAACAAATTGGGATGATTAGCTATTCATATGGAAAAATAACAAAGTTGGAGCATTATCTCACACTCTACATACCAATAATATCAATTCTTAGTAGATTAAATACTTAAATATGGATACACATAAAAATTTAAATGTGAAAGAGAGAATCGCAAAATTTTTAGAAGAAATATAGAAGAAACTTTGTGAATTCAGTGGAAGGAAACATTTCCTAAATAAAACAAAACTTGCTAACCAGAAAAGAAAGGATTTCTAAATTCAATTACCTTAAAATTTAAAAAACTTGTTATCAAATAACATCATAAAGGAAAAGACAAGTTATAATCTGAGTGAAGATATTTGTAACTCATCTAATTGACAAAATATTAGAATCCAGAAAACATAAGATAAAGCAATATAAAAAATATAACCCAACAGAAAAATGGGCATCAGACATGAACAGGCATTTCCATTAAAAAATGCAAATATCATATAAACATCTGACAACATGTTCAACAACACTAGCAAATAAATAAATGCTAATTAAGAAAACAATGAAATACAAGATACACCTACTAGATTGGCAAAAATTAAGGTATATGCTAATGTCAAGTATTGATGGGAATGTAGAACAAAGGAAAAGTTTAGACACAGCTGGTGACAGTTTAAATTGATACAACCACTTTTGGAACAGTTTCCCACACCTTATGACTCAGCAATCAATTCCTAACTATATGCCCCAGAAACCCTTATGCACTTGTGTACCAGGGGCCATGTTACAAAAACATTCATATCAGTATTGTCTGTAATAGCCAAAATGTCTTACAGCAGGAAAATGAATAAATATATTGTAGTGTAGTCATACCTTGGACTACTATACTGCATGAAAAATAAAAACTTCCACTCCACACAATAATATGAATTAATTTTAGAAACTTGATGTTTAAGAAAAAGCAGACGCCAGATGTTGACACATGTATGCCCCTCCCCACACTTTTTTCTTCATATTTAAAGACAATTTTTTTAGAGAAGTTTTAGGTTCACAGCAAAAATAAGGGGAAGGTACAGAGATTTTCCATATACCTCTGTCCCCGCTAATGCGTAGCCTCTTGCATTATCAACATCCCAGAGTACTACATTTGGTACAATTGATGAACCTACACGAACACATCATTATCGCCCAAAGTGCACAGGTTACATTAGGATTCATTCTTTTTTTTTTTTTTGGCCATGCTGCATGGCATGTGGGATCTTAGTTCCCTGACCAGGGATGGAACCCATGTCCCCTGCATTGAAAGGTGGATTCTTTACCACTGGACCATCAGGGAAGTCCAGGATTCATTCTTGATGTTGTACATTCTGTGGGTTTGGACATAGACATTCATATAAGATTTAATTTTAACATATATAAATAAAGCTTATCTCAAGAAAAAATCAACAACATTAGCTGAAAGAAAGCAAATGGAATAAAATAGTAAAGATAAAAGCAAAAATTTATGAGTCAAAAATAGAAAATAAGTAAAACTAATAAATTAATAATGCTGGTTCTTAAAAAAGTAAATGAAATAGGTAAACCATTAGCTGATCCAATAAAAAATGAGAAAGCATACTATAGAAAATTAAATGGGAAACTTTTTAAAAAATGTCATTAACTTGAAAAAGTCTGCGCAAATAAATTTGGAAATCCAGATAACACAGATAATTTCTTAGGAAAATACTCTTTCCAACATTGACCTGCATAAAGAGAGAAACCTTAAGCAGACACATTTCCATAGGAGAAAGAAATAAAGTTATCAAGACACTACCCTACAAAAAAAGCACAAGATCTGGATTATATCACAGGTGAATTTTTACCAACACTTTATTTCTAGTTTAGCTCCAACATGTAAAGAGCTGTTACTCCTCGCCTTACAACAAGAAAAATGCTGAATGCACAAACTAAAAATCAATGAATTCTTAGATCCATCAAAGAATTGAAGTCATAGGGCAAACGTCCACCCTGTAATTTGGAGAGACATGCAAGTACAGATATCACAGCCAATATCAAAGTCATTCAAGCCATTAACTGGTAGAAACATTTAATGGTAATTTTGACTAATTGCTGGGGGCTGGGCATAGACTAGCTTGAGAGTTAAACATTCCTAGGGGCCCAAGCTTAGGGAGGATTTCACACTTTTGAGGGATTTATACCTCCAGGTTCTCACATTGAAGACTGAAGAAAAATATCCTTGGGTTTCTAGCAGGGGGAAGGGAAAAGTAACTATTTAAAGATGTGCCCAGGGCTTCCCTGGTGGCGCAATAGTTAAGAATCCAGGTACCAATGCAGGGGACATGGGTTCGAGCCCTGGTCTGGGAAGATCCCACATGTCGTGGAGCAACCAAGTCCGTGTGCCACAACTACTGAGCCTGTGCTCTAGAGCCCGTGAGCCACAGCTAGGGAAGCCTGCGTGCTTACAGCCCATGCTCTGCAACAAGAGAAGTCACCGCAATGAGAAGCCCCCACACCACAACGAAGACCCAACACAGCCAAAAATAAATAAATAAAATAAATTTATTAAAAATAATAATAATAAAAAATAAATAAAAGCGTGCCCAGAGTGAAAGAAAACATTTTGAAATATGCCCAGAGAGCATTCTCCATACCAAAGTTCTGCCCTCCAGGGGAAACTACTTTCCCAGAATCTTATCTTACTGGGAGAGAGGGTAAGCTCCAGCACTCTCTACCCTTTCTGTCTGAGGAAAAGAAAAAAAATGATGAAACACATTTCTGAAGGGCAGAGCCCAGGGACTCAGGCCTGTTAATCATAAGATTATAGAACAATTATCCTCTCCAACACTTCACCACCACATCAACAGGGCTCCAATATAATAGTGGAGTACAACTGAGAGAGCTGTAAGATGAAGACTTAATTTAAGAAGGAGTTCTTAGCGAAACTCAAAGAAAACAAGGGAGGAAAAAAAAAAAAGACCAGGAATTCTCAGTGCTACTTAAATGCCAGCATAGAGAAAAAAAGTCCAAATTCTATATACCTATACCTAAACTAATGCAAAAGTCCTGAACTAAAGTATTAATGAACAGAATCTTTTAGCACATTAAGAAAACAATACATATTTATCAGGTGGAGTTTCTTTCAGGAATATAAATATGATAGGATGAATGCAAGGATGGTTCAATAATATGAAATCCATTAATATAATTCATTATACTATTTGTTATAAGCTAAATATTATTTTAGCATCTCTGTAGATTATTAAAAAGGCTTTTGACAAAATTCAATACCCATTCCTGATGAAAACTCCAAATAACATAGAAATTAATAGAACTTCAACATAATAAAACATAAAACCCACGCCTAGAGTTAAGCTATTCTGTGACCATGAATTGGAAGTCTTAATATTGTTAATTTCCATTGAGGAAAACAATATGGAGTTTCCTCAAATAACTAAAAATAGAAATACCATATAGTCCAGCATTTCCACTCCTGGGTGTATATCTGAAGAAAATGAAAACTCTAATTTGAAAATATATATGCACCCCAATGTTCATAGCAGCATTATATACAATTGCCAAGATACAGAAGAAACCTAAATGTCCAACAACAGATGAATGGATAAAAAAATATATACATGTATATGTATACACACACACACACACACACACAATGGAGTACTACTCAGCAATAAAAAGAATAAAATTTTGCCATTTGCAGCAACATGGATGGACTTGGAGGGTATTATGCTAAGTGAAATGTCAGACACAAAAAGACAAATACTGTATGGTATCACTTATAGGTAGAATCTAGAAAATACAACAAACTAGTGAATATAGCAAAAAAGAAACAGACACACAGATATAGAGAAAAAACTAGTGGTTACCAGTGTGGGGAGGGAAGGGAGAAGGGGCAATACAGGGGTAGGGGATTAGGAAGTACAAACTATTATGTATAAAATAAACTACAAGGATATATTGTACAACACAGGGAATACAGCCAATATTTTGTAATAACTATAAATGGAGTATAAACTTTAAAAATTGTGAATCACTATATTGTACACCTATAACATATATAATATTGTACATGAACTACACTTCAATAAAAAAAGAAATTAGGTTCAGAAAATTTTTAAAAAGAGAATATATCTAGTGTTATAAATTGAACTATGTCTTTCAATAAGATCTGTCCTAATCCCTAATACCTCTGAATGTGACCTTATTTGCCAATAGGGTCCTTGTAGATGTAATTAAGTTAAATGATGTCATACTGGAGTAGGGTGGACCCTTAATCCAATATGGCTGGGTCCTTATACAAGAGGAAGCAGAGACACATATGGAAAAGATAACCATGTGACATCAGAGGCAAAGATTGGAGTGATGCATCTACAAACTAAGGAACACCAAGGATTGCAGGCAAACTCCAGAAGCCAGACAAGGCAAGGATCCTCTCCTACAGGTTTCAGAAGGAGCACAGCTCTGCCAACACCTTGATTTTGGACTTCTAACCTCCAGAAACGAGATAATAAATTTCTGTTGTTTTAAGCTACCCAGTTTTGTTGTAGTTTGTTAAGGAAACCCTGGGAAATCTAGTAACATTTATGCATATATGTATGAATTTTTAAAAACTTACTTGTTTATTTTTGCAAAAAAGAAATTCAGAATGGGTAAACCAGAAACTAATGAGAGTGATTTCCTTTAGGGTGTGTGTGGCTACAAGGTGGAAGGGGTTGGGATGGCGAGAAGACAACTAGAAGCATACCTTTTTAAGCTTTGGCCTTTGAAACTTACAAATGTTTTATATAATAAAAGAATAAAATTAAATCAAAAAGAGTGTAGAAAAACAAACCCAAAAATTGAATATCATCAGAAACCATTAACTACTAATGAAATTGATAATAAAACCACACAAAGAATTATTTCATGTAACTTTGGAACACATTTACTCTAGCTATACATCTTTAGTGGGATATATTCAAAGTACAGAAAAGTAAAGCTTTGTATCCCAGAAGGCAGATTATGAGTGGCATTCTGAGTCTGATCAAAGGGACCTTCTTCAATTTATCTACCTCCTCCTGGATAAGATGCTGCTGCGATTGGAGAATGTTTTGTAATTCAGCTGCGATCCAGATGCCAGGGAAATTAGGTTAACTCCATTTCTTGCAGCTCAGTTGGACTTCCTTGGTTTCCACAAATGCAGAAGCCTGACCTTCTAGAAATAATAGCTAGAAATAATCAAGCTAGAAATAATCAAGCCCCACACTCCTGGCTGAACTGGCAAGAGAGTGCATGGTGCCCAGAAAGGACAAAAGGGAGGTGCTGCAGGCACAGGTCAATATTCCATCGGTACTGGGGTCTCTACCTCCAGGAAACAGAAGCAGTCTCTACACGGGGCAGAGCTTCCATGAAGGTTGGAATTGCACTATTTAGTTTGTGGTTGAGGCAGAGGTTGAAAGTCCTAATAGCATCTAGGGACACAGCGTACAAGGTCTTAGGAAGCTTAATTTGCTGAAGCGAAAAAACAACCCTCATACTCCAAGTTCTTGGGAAGTTTTTAGGGATCTTCTAAGGAGTTGCTTCCCCTTTTGTCATCTTTACCAGTTTGGCTCCTGGGCCCTTTCTCTCTGACTCCTCTGGCTTCACTTGGCCACGTTTTTGCCATCTAAATATTCAAAATCCAATGAAACTTAGTTTGAAGTTGAAGCCCCGTTTCAATTCATTCTTTGATCAAAAACTTTCCATTGCTCTTTGCTGTCTCTGGAATAAAACTCAAACACCTGGACCTGAATCAGGGCAGTTACATCACACTGTTTCCCCTCACGTAAAACCTCACCCTGGCCACCACTGTCCCCCTCAACACCCTGTGCCCAGGCCTGGCCAGTCCTCTTAGCTTCCCAGCCTTCCTCTCTCCATCATGTTCCCAATTCCCTTTGTCTATGCAAATACTGTCCTCTCTTCACTGTTCAATTAGCATCGCATCTTCTCCATGAAGGTTTCCATGACATCCTGCACCAATTTTTTCTCTCTTTCCTGACATTCTAAGGTACACATTTTTCTATTATTCAATTGCAAACTTTAATTCTACAGATGAATAAGGTTAGTATTAGCATAGTAGATGCTGAACACCTACTATGAGCTAGGAGTTGTTTTAGATGTTAGGGCTACAGTGATGAATAAGAATTTTTATGATCAGTATAGCTGCAGTCCATGAGGAAAGAAACAGATGAGAAATGAACAATAAAGTAGGGTAAGAGTGAGGACTGGTAGAGGGGCCAATATCGAGAGACAGGGAAGACCTTGCTGAGGAGGTGCCATTCAAATGTCTTGGGGAAGAACCTTCCTTTTCAAAGGGCCAATGATGTAATATGAGTTTCTGAGGCAGAAAGATCTTTGGTGGAGCAGGAATAGCAAGGGAGCTGGTGTGACTGTTGTGGCGTGAACAAATGGGACATATTAATACATGCAGCCTTAGCTCACTGGGTAGCTTTTCAGATGCATTTCCTGTCTCCTCAAATAAGTGGTTAATTTCTGGGAGAAAGGGAGTCAATACCATTGATGCTCATGGAATCAGATCATCTTAAAGCTGAAAGAACTTTAGAGATCTTGTATATCAAGTTCTCCCACTACAGAAATTTCTGTTACCACAAGACTTTCCCAAAGTTTATGCATTCAAGTTCCACCTACATGACTTTTCTTAAATGTATTTTAAGATAAAATGTTATATTACTACCATAAGTGGAAAACTAGTATCTTTTAAATTCATGCTAAAATAGGAACTTAGCCAATAAAAGATTATTCCCTGTGCCACCTAAAATCATCATCTCATGTACCCCCAGTGTTCTAATTGCCACCCTCTGCGTCATGTTGGCTACAATAGCCCTGAGAGGCAGTCGTCCAACTGTGGCTTGAGCACTGACAGGGAGGGGAACTCATCATGATGTGTGGCAGCTCATTCCATGTATTGCCAAGTACAATGGTCAGAAACAGTCAATAATTGCTGAGTGGATGATAGGCAAGTAAAATAAACAAAATTGAACTTAAGCCACACCCAGGAATGTGGTATGAAGACCACCTGGAATGTAACCAACCCAATCTCTAACATTTCCTCTGCAGCAGGGAGAATGTGTCTTCCTTTGCAGGCTCATTCTATCTTGTTTTGTAACTTTCTGTAGTTAGATATCTGCTCATTTTCAAACAGGTGGAATGACTGGGCCCATAAAGGAGTTGATTTATCTCTGGTAGTTGTGAACTTTTGCAAACCTATACTCTTGCTAACTTAGAATGTGAAGCCTGGCACTTCATTGATTACTGTTTGGCAAGAAGAAATTAATCAATAAGGTTATAACATTTTATTATATTTTTTGTTTTCCATTACAAAAGCAATGCATGACCAACGTAGAGAATTTGAGGGGAAAATAGAAAAATTCATAAAAAAGTGAAGATGACTTTTAATGCCACTGCCCAAGATAGCTTCTGCTAACATTCTGGTATGCTATTTTATACGTACATCAAATAGCATGTACTTGGAATTATATAATACAAACTCTTTAGTTGCTTTTTCCCCTACTAACTGATAGATCACAAGTGTTTTTCTCCTGTAAAATATGGAAGCATAAAATTCATATGGCTATGACACAACTAAATTAAATGAATTAACTAAATATCTTCCTATTCTAAAACTTTTAGGTTTTAACATATTTCTATAAAGATGTGAAAAGCAACCTTAAGCTATGTTTTTGTCTAGGTATGATAATCTATAGGATAATTTCCCAGGAGTGCACTGCTGAAGCAAAAGTCATGCATATTTTTAAGGCTTTTGCTGTTTCTGCTGTCTTTTCTTTCAAAAATTTATATAGATTTATGTTTCTATAGTCAGTGTATGAGAGTATATTTCCCTGCACACATTTTTTTGAATTTTTGAATTTTATTTTATTTATTTTTTATACAGTAGGTTCTTATTAGTCATCAATTTTATACACATCAGTGTATACATGTCAATCCCAATCGCCCAATTCATCACACCACCACCGCCACCCCCCCCATTACTTTCCCCCCCTTGGTGTCCATACATTTGTTCTCTACATCTGTGTCTCAATTTCTGCCCTGCAAACCAGTTCATCTGTACCATTTTTCTAGATTCCACATATATGTGTTAATATATGATAGTTGCTTTTCTCTTTCTGTCTTACTTCACTTTGTAAGACAGACTCTGGATCCATCCACGTCTCAACAAATGACCCGGTTTCGTTCCTTTTTATGGCTGAGTAATATTCCATTGTATATATGTACCACAACTGCTTTATCCATTCGTCTGTCGATGGACATTTAGGTTGCTTCCATGACCTGACTATTGTAAATAGTGCTGCAATGAACATTGGGGTGCATGTGTCTTTTTGAATTATGGTTTTCTCTGGTTATATGCCCAGCAGTGGGATTGCTGGATCATATGGTAATTCTAGTTTTAGATTTTAAGGAACCTCCAAACTGTTCTCCATAATGGCTGTATCAATTTACATTCGCACCAACAGTGCAAGAGGGTTCCCTTTTCTCCACACCCTCTCCAGCATTTGTTGTTTGTAGATTTTCTGATGATGCCCATTCTAACTGGTGTGAGGTGATAACTCATTTTAGTTTTGATTTGCATTTCTCTAATAAATAGTGATGTTGAGCAGCTTTTCATGTGCTTCTTGGGCATCTGTATGTCTTCTTTGGAGAAATGTCTATTTAGGTCCTCTGCCCATTTTTGGATTGGGTTGTTTGTTTTTTTAATATTGAGCTGCATGAGCTGTTTATATATTTTGGAGATTAATCCTTTGATGATTCATTTGCAAATATTTTCTCCCATTCTGAGGTTTGTCTTTTTGTCTTGTTTATGGTTTCCTTTGCTGTGCAGAAGCTTTGAAGTTTCATTAGGTCCCATTTGTTTATTTTTGTTTTTATTTCCATTACTCTAGGAGGTGGATCAAAAAAGATCTTGCTGTAATTTATGTCAAAGGCTGTTCTTCCTATGTTTTCCTCTAAGAGTTTTATAGTTTCCAATCTTACATTTAGGTTTCTAATTCATTTTGAGTTTATTTTTGTGTATGGTGTTAGGGAGTGCTCTAATTTCATTATTTTATATGTAGCTGTCCAGTTTGCCCAGCACCACTTATGGAGGAGACTGTCTTTTCTCCATTGTATACCCTTGCCTCCTTTGTCATAGATTAGTTGACCATAGGTGCGTGGGTTTATCTCTGGGCTTTCTATCTTGTTCCATTGATCTATGTTTCTGTTTTTGTGCCAGTACCATATTGTCTTGATTACTGTAGCTTTGTAGTATAGTCTGAAGTCAGGGAGTCTGATTCCTCCAGTTCCATTTTTTTCCCTCAAGACTGCTTTGGTTATTCGGGGTCTTTTGTGTCTCCATACAAATTTTAAGATTTTTTGTTCTAGTTCCGTAAAAAATGCCATTGGTGGGCTTCCCTGATGGCACAGTGGTTGAGAGTCTGCCTGCCAATGCAGGGGACACGGGTTCGAGCCCTGGTCTGGGAAGATCCCACATGCCGTGGAGCAACTGGGCCCGTGAGCCACAACTACTGAGCCTGCGCATCTGGAGCCTGTGCTCCGCAACGGGAGAGGCCGCGACAGTGAGAGGCCCGTGCACCGCGATGAAGAGTGGCCCCCGCTTGCCACAACTAGAGAAAGCCCTCGCACAGAAACGAAGACCCAACACAGCCAAAAATAAATAAATAAATTTAAAAAAAAAATTAAAAAAAAAAATGCCATTGGTAATTTGATAAGGATTGCATTGAATCTGTAGATTGCTTTGGGTAGTTAGAGTCATTTTCACAATACTGATTCTTCCAATCCAAGAACATGGTATATCTCTCCATCTGTTGGTATCATCTTTAATTTCTTTCATCAACGCCTTATAGTTTTCTGCATCCAGGTCTTTTGTCTTCCTAGGTAGGTTTATTCCTAGGTATTTTATTCTTTTTGTTATAATGGTAAATGGGAGTGTTTCCTTAATTTCTCTTTCAGATTTTTCATCATTGGTGTATAGGAATGCAAGATATTTCTATACATTAACTTTGTATCCTGCAACTTTACCAAATTCATTGATTAGCTCTAGTAGATTTCTGGTGGCATCTTTAGGATTCTCTATGTATAGTATCATGTCATGTGCAAACAGTGACAGTTTTACTTCTTCTTTTCCAATTTGTATTCCTTTTATTTCTTTTTCTTCTCTGAATGCTGTGGTTAGGACTTCCAAAACTATGTTGAAAAATAGTGGTGAGAGTGGACATCCTTGTCTTGTTCCTGATCTTAGAGGAAATGCTTTCAGTTTTTCACCATTGAGAGTGATGTTTGCTGTGGGTTTGTCATATATGGCCTTTATTATGTTGAGGTAGGTTCCCTCTATGCCCACTTTCTGGAGGGTTTTTATCATAAATGGGTGTTGAATTTTGTCAAAAGCTTTTTCTGCATCTATTGAGATGATCATATGGCTTTTATTCTTCAATTTGTTAATATGGTGTATCACATTGATTGATTTGTGTATATTGATGAATCCTTGCATCCCTGGGATAAATGCCACTTGACTGTGGTGTATGATCCTCTTAATATGTCATTGGATTCTGTTTGCTAGTATTTTGTTGGGGATTTTTGCATCTATATTCATGAGTCATATTGGTCTGTAATTTTCTTTTTTTGTAGTATCTTTGTCTGGTTTTGCTATCAGGGTGATGGTGGCCTCATAGAATGAGTTTGGGAGTGTTCCTTCCTCCGCAATTTTTTTGGAAGAGTTTGAGAAGGATTTGTGTTAGCTCTTCTCTAAATGTTTGATAGAATTCACCTGTAAAGCCATCTGGTCCTGGGCTTTTGTTTGTTGTAAGGTTTTTAATCCCAGTTTCAATTTCAGTACTTGTGATTGGTCTGTTCATATTTTCTATTTCTTCCTGGTTCAGTCTTGGAAGGTTATACTTTTCTAAGAATTTGTCCATTTCTTCCAGGTTGTCCATTTTATTGGCATAGAGTTGCTTGTAGTAGTCTGTTAGGATGCTTTGTATTTCTGCGGTGTCTGTTATAACTTCTCCTTTTTCCTTTCTAATTTTATTGATTTGAGTCCTCTCCCTCTTTTTCTTGATGAGTCTGGCTAAAGGTTTATCAATTTTGTTTATCTTCTCAAAGAACCAGCTTTTAGTTTTATTGATCTTTGCTATTGTTTTCTTTGTTTCTATTTCATTTATTTCTTCTCTGATCTTTATGATTTCTTTCCTTCTACTAAGTTTGGGTTTTGTTTGTTCTTCTTTCTCTAGTTCCTTTAGGTGTAAGGTTAGATTGTTTATTTGAGATTTTTCTTGTTTCTTGAGGTAGGCTTGTATTGCTACAAACTTCCCTCTTGGAACTGCTTTCACTGCATCCCATAGATTTTTGGATTGTTGTATTTTCCTATGTTCATCCATTCTTTTCTGGAGTTCCCTGAAAATCTTTATGATTATTACTTGGGACCCCAATGTTCGAATCAGATCTGACTGTCATAGAGAATTACTGTAGTCTGCTAGAGACCCAGAATCTTAGGGTTGTTAAGAATCCTAATGATTATCAGTTACTTCCCAAAGATCCTGAAACCATCTATACAGTTCCTGCTGAGGGATTTCTGCTTGAATACCTTGTATGCTGAGAAATTCATTATATTATAAAGCAGTCAGGCCATTAGTTCATTAATTAAATATTTACTGAATGCATTCCCTAGGCAGGCACTAGGACTACAAGGTGACAAAAACTTAGACCCAGTACTTAAGAAGTTTATAATTCAGAACAAACTTCTCTTCTGTGTTTGTTCGTTTGTTTATTTGTTAAACAGGGCCATATACTTTGCTTCTGCTAATGGTACTAATCAGTACTCTCCATTCCACAGGTCACCCAGCATCTGGGTGAATTACAGGCACAGTGTTATAGTCCTCTCTCAGACTCAATCAACCTCACCCTAATTATTCCTAGAAAAGTGCATTCTAATTCCCCTGCGGCATTTAGAAATGGCTTACACAGCATTTTTCCAAACCCTCTTCTCCCCAGAGGACTCTTTACAGTCAGTCATTTTTCTAGTTGACAAATTGCTTTTCCTCTGCCTTTCCATTTTAGGTTTCCAAATTCTGCCTCTAGGTCCCTTTCAAAACCTGTAATTAGATCACTCAGGGGCTGAGCTGCTGTGGAGTGTCTGTGTCCTTCTCCATATTCATCTTGGAACAAACCCACACCAGAACTCACTTTTCATTGCAAAATTTGCCTGTGCTTCTTATTCTAAAACCATTGCATCTGAAAAATGGCCACCCATCTCAAAGACACCCTCTACTTTGTGTTACCAATTCAAAACATAATTTGTGTCTAGAAACCAGGGTGCTTTCTAAATTGTTTTGGAAGATATTCTAGAATGTCAGTTTAAAACTGTCAGGATTATCTTCCCTGACTACTCTCCTCCACTCCAGCCCCCAGCTCTCTTCATTCTCCCTCATTTAGAGTCCTAGGTCAGACCACAGATCAGCTTAATCTTTGCTCTCAGCTTCACCAGAAAGAATTCCTCTCTGATTAATGTGTCAAACTTCGCTGTAAAGTAGGCATTTGCAGATTAATAAGCAAAAGTTATTTCTCAATGTCCCAATTACAACTTTTAGGCAAAACCCATTGTGTTTTTAAGCTCCATTTAGCACTCAGTTCCTTCTACTAGTCTGTCCTGTTCTCACCGGCCCTGGGATGTTCTTGTGATGTGAGGGGAACCAAGTAATTCGTGCCCACTGGGTACCTGATCTACACTAGCCCATTAAGTCCTCTACACAATCCTGGGAGACTGGCTCTACTATCTCAATGCCAAAGATAAGGAAATGAGGCAGAATCAGGTCAAGTTACCTGTCTAAGACCTCCAAACTGGCAAGTGGAAAACAAATTCACATATGTCTGACTCCAAAGCCAAAGTTTTTTCTACTGCTTCAGCTAATTAACTTCCTTATTTGAAAGTTGGAATTATTCAGGCAAATAACCTTGGACAAGCCAATTAACCTCCTCTGAACATCAGGTTCCTTCCCAAATGAAGAAGTTGGACTAAATGGATGCTAGGGTCCTTTTGTCTCTTACATGCTCTGCATTCCTACTGCACTTAGGCTAGCTGATTCTGGAGGAAGAACTTACACCAAACTTAAGCCACAGCAACAGCAGTAATATTAACACTAACCATTTATTGAGTGCCTACCCTATATGAGGTGAATTATAACTTTACTTATTTTAATCCTTCTAGTACATTCTACTTATCATCCCTATTTTATAGATGAGGATGACAGAAGTTAGAAACATGCCCCAAATGACACGGCCAATAGAAGCAGACCCAGGGGTATCTGATTTCCAAGCCCATGCTCATGGGCCCACTATGCTATGTTTGGGGAGAGGCAGGGGACATAAGGAGGGCAGGCATTGTGAGAAATGGTCATTTAGTGACACAGAAATGTATACAGCTGGCAGGATGATCATATGTAACTCAGTTGGGATGAGGAAGGGTTGTTCAGATATCCAGGTAATTAAATCCCTGTCCTAGTCTCTGCCACTTTGCTCCCAGCTCTAGGCAGATGTGTTCCTTGCTTCCATGCACAGAATGTTGCCCTGGCAGGCACTTGGCCTGGGAGAGCTTTGCTTGGTACTGAGTCTTGCTCCCAGAGGACACTTAGACCCAAAGTCACTAAAACTTTCATCTCACTGTTGTTGTTTTTAATCTCATCTTATTACTGAGTCCAAGATTTTCTGACCTCTCTGAACTTTAGCCGAAACTGTCAGACCCCTGGTCCAAGCCTTACCATGGCCAGTACATTTTGGGGGCTGCCTGAGTTTCGGTGTGCAATAAGTAGGGCTTCCGGGAGTATGAAGTCATCACAGCTATAATGGAAAAGAAAAATGGGTCTCTGAAGAATAAGCAAGGATCCATCAAGGGTTATTCTAAGCTGGTCAGCTGACTGAGAAGGACTGGCCAATTATGAGGGAGGGCCTGGGAGTGATATGAAGGCTGCCATCTGTGGGTATAAAGGTCCCACAGCCCCTGGGGAAGGAGGTCAATTCAGATTTACAAAGGCCGGTGCATGGATGGCCTGGTGGAGCACAGGCATGGACTTTGGGACCAGGTAAAACTGTATTTGGATACTACTTGCCTACTTCCCTTTTCTGGCTTCAATGTACAGCCCCCGTCAATAAAATGAGGATGACTAGAACTTCACAGTGTGGCTATAAACATTAGAAATAATCCCCACAGTACTTTAAGCACACTGGAGAAACAGAAAGGAGGCAGGGCCTGTTGTCCATACTCTGAAGGAAACAATATGAGAAAGGGTTTTTTCCTGCCATGAGTACTCAAGCAGCCATCACCATTTTTCATGCTGTTTTGCTTGTCCAAGAATTGGGGCATGACCATTTGGTGAGTAAAAGTTGACAATACTTCTGGGCACTAAAATTCAGAATGAAGTAAGTCTCTGGAATAAAAAAACAGCTTCTTGAGACTGCTGGAAGACACCACTCAGAGCTTCAGTGGAGGAGTCATACAGCTTTTTACATGGGGAATTTTTAAAACCTGCCTTTTCTCCACTTCAAACTAGAGATCTAATTATTGCCTGAAGATCACTATTATCCAAGAGAATAAAGGAATAATAGGTCAAAACCAGAAAAGGGAAAGGACAAATCAGTCATAGTAAAAAGAAAGTCACCTGTGAAGTGGGGCAGGATGGTGACCATGTAGGATAAGAAATGGACCCACCAGTCATGCAGGTAAGGGCTTTGCCCCAGAATTTTCAATAGTGCCCCCTTTAATTCTCAGAGATGTCCCAGTGTGAATGATAAACTCTTTGGTCACCTAGTAGTCATGTGGAATCTAGAATATCACTCACACATTTATGTGATGGGAGGGGGAAAGTATACATGCTGTTTGGGCTACAAAGCCCCAGGCAGGTGGACACTTAGAGAAGGAACTTCCAGAACCTTGCTCTCTAAGCCCAAGCACTCTTCCTCATATTTTTACTAAGTCCCTCTGATTTTTTACTTAAGCCCATTTTCTGGCTGGTGAAATGAAGTGGAGAAAATAGGAGAGTGTGGGATGAGGCAGAGAGGGGAGAAAAAGCCCAAGAAATCATAGGATCGTCAGTTGTTTTATACTATGAAATCAAATGGGGAAATGGATTGAATGACTGTGTTTGTCTGTGGCAGCTCTGTTTGTCTTTCTGGAAGGCAGAAGTATTGTTTAGGGAGTGGAGAGCATTAGTCAACAGCTTGGCTTGGCCTGACTCAGTGGCACCTTTGAACCCTCTCTTGTTCTAGGGTTCCTGGGAAGTGTCCGAAAGGAGCTCACCAGTTTCTGACCATTGCAGACTCGACCGTCTCAGGATTTGGTATTTGTCCAAGTTCCACTGGAAGTAAGGATGTGTATGTGTGTGTCTGGTGGGTGGTGTGGGTGTACCACCCTGATCCAGGAAGTGCACAAAAGCAACCCCTCCCACTCCGGCCACACCCAGCTGGCCCCCTGTGTTCTATTTTAAAAGCCCCAGCATAGCCTGATCTGAGGTCTGTCCATTCCATCCCCTTCTTGTTTACTGGAACATTGGGTCACTGCAGTGCAGTGGAATGCAATCTCTGGGCAATTCAGCAAGGCCAAGGCGGGCCCTACCAGGCGTCATGTCATTGCACTGTTTTTCCTCCCCTCCCACTGAGCTTTCTTGGAAGTTCTGAGCCAGGCTCAGTATGTATCTCCCGAGATGCATTCCAAATTCCCAGCTGCTTGCAACTTAGCAAGCCTCACTGCCCCTCCTTTTAAAATCCAGGTGCCCTAAAAGGTTAGAAGAAACCTGCACCAAGGGGTGTCCCAGACTCCTGGTGTGTTTGCTACTGCCTGCTGTCACACAGACTTCAGACACAGTGTCCCCCCTAAAAAGCAAAGAGGAAAATCATCTCTGTTGAGATACCTTTGTGGCCTGGCAAACTTGCGTCTAGTCTGTGCATCCGTCCTAGCTGAGGGGAACTGGGGGCAGCTTTGCTGCCGTTTTTCCTCCTGAGTACAGGTTTCATGTGATTCTTTACCCTCCTGAACTCCCAGTGATCTATCCCAGACCTCCTCCTTATTTCCCTCCAACCTTCCTGCCTCCTTAATTTCTTCCCTTCAGTGTTTTCTCCCCTCATCATGATCCCTTTATCCCTTCCTGGACTAGAGGAAATCATGGGGGACGGGAGAAATAGCCAAACACATAAATTATGTAAAAATCATACTTGTCTCATTAAGGGTAAAAATGGTACCTATGCCTTTTAGATTTGTTCTTGCTCTTGAATTATATATTGACTTTTAGGATTCTTTAAAAATTTTATTTATTTTTTGGCTGTGTTGGGTCTTGGTTGCTGTGCACAGGCTTTCTCTAGTTGCGGCGAGCAGGGGCTACTCTTCATTGCAGCGCACAGGCTTCTCATTGTGGTGGCTTCTCTTGTTGCGGAGCACAGGCTCTAGGCGTGCAGGCTTCAGTAGTTGCAGCACGTGGGCTCAGTACTTGTGGCACGTGGGCTCTAGAGCGCAGGTTCAGTAGCTGTGGCTCACGGGCTTAGTTGCTCCGCGGCATGTGGGATCTTCCCAGACCAGGGATCGAACCCATGTCCCGCTGCATTGGCAGGCAGATTCTTAACCACTGCACCACTAGGGAAGTCCCTTGATTCTTCAGGATTGAGCGCTGGTTCCCCAAGTGTGGTCCCCTGACCTGTAGCAGCAGCCTCACCTGGGAACTTGTTGGAAATGCACATTCACAGGCCCTAGACCAGACTTGCTGAATCAGAAACTCTTGAGCTAAAGCCCAGTAATCTGAGTTTTCACAAGCCCTCCAGGTGACACTGATGTGTGCAAAAGTTTGTGAAACGCTAGGGTAGAGGATTCTCCATGGGGTTGGGGACAGGGGAGGTTTGAGGTTTCCCTCTGCTCTCCAGATGTCAGAATCAGTGTGAGGAGAATACAGCCTGTGCCATGCTCCTGAGGGCTGGCTCATGCACCTTGCTTCTCAGGCAGGGGCAGGTGTGAGAGTGAATGTGAGGAGAAGCACCGAGAGGTGGTGGTAACACTATTGGAAGCCCTCAGTGAGCTGGCTTCATGGGCCAACCCTTTGGAAGGGGGCTGGAGCTTCCTGATCTTCTTGTGTCCAGCACCCCTCTAAGAGCATGTCATGTAAACCATCACTCAGCTTCTCATCTGCTCTCAGGCAACTAAGCCAACCACTAGTTATAGACGGAAATTGTAGAGTTTATTACTTTTATCTTTTTCTTGTACTAAATCAAGCACTAACTAGAAACATGCTCTTCATCTTGCCAATTCTTTCCTTTCTATTCTCCAGAAGAGCCCCTAAGATTATTAAGAGGATTGGGATCTATGAGTCTAGACTGGCGACATCCAGCTCAGTAGCTTCCAGCTACATGTGGCCATTGAGCAATTGAATTGTGGGTAGTCTGAATTGAGACATGCTGAAAGCATAAATACACACCATATTGCAAAGGTATAGTCAAAAAAAGGTGTAAATTATTTCATAAATATTTGTTTATATCAATTACATGTTGAAATCGTAAGTTGGACGTATTGGGTTACATAAAATATATTAACATTAATTTCATCTATTTATTTTTACCTTTTAAAATGTGGCTATTGGAAAAATTAAAATTATAAATGTGGCTCATATTTGTGACTCACATTTTATTTCCATGGGGCAGTGCTGGTCTGGTTAGCTGGGGGCTCTGGTCAAACCCAGGATTTTTTTTTTTTTTTGGCTGTGTTGGGTCTTTGTTGCTGCACGAAGGCTTTCTCTAGTTGCAGTGAGAGGGGACTACTCTTCGTTGCGGTGTGCAGGCTTCTCATTGTGGTGGCTTCTCTTGTTGCGGAGCACGGGCCCTAGAGCCACACGGTCTTCAGTAGTTGCAGCACGTGGCTCATTAGTTGTGGCACATGGGCTCAGTAGTTGTGGCTCACGGGCTCTAGAGCACAGGATCGGTAGTTGTGGTGCATGGGCTTAGTTGCTCCACGGCATGTGGGATCTTCCCAGACCAGGGATCAAACCCATGTCCCCTGCATTGGCAGGCAGATTCTTAACCACTGAGCCACCAGGGAAGTCCGAACCCAGGATTTTAAGTAAGACTAGTGGATATGCCAGGAGCAAATACAAGGGAGCATGTATAAACTATAACATGTACAGCATGTTACATAAGGCAATGTAGCCTAAAGCATGGCAACTGATCTCCTGAACCTTGGAGCTAGACATACTAGGGTTGTCTAGATTCTGCCACTTACTCAGTCAAGTAACTTAACCTCTCTGAATTCCAGTTTTCTCATCTGTAAAATGAATTGTCTTGGTTCCTAACTCAAAGTGCTTTTGCAAGAATTAGTTAAGACAATGACTGTAAAAGCCTGAATACTATTCCCAGCTGTTAATAAGTACTCAATAAATACTAACTCTCCCTAAGTAAGAAGAAATTGTATTACTAGATGGTATTAGATACTCATGGTGGAACCTTCATTTTGGAGGGTCCTTAACATTTTAGATGGATTCTCCTCTATCTGGAATGGTTTGTGTAGCATCCTACTCAAAATATAGAGTGAATATGTTACCTTTTCAGTGCTTCCTCAGCTGGAAATCCACAGCTGGCTACGGACCCCACCCCACCACTTCCTACTGTGGTACTTAAGGTCCTCAGAGTGAAAAACTGGATTACATAGAGGATTGCTCCTGGACAGAGGCCCTGGTTATGGTCACAAAACTTGACAGTTTATATGGCATGGACTGGACGGACTCTGACAGCAACAGAAGACAGAGTCCTTCTTGAATCAGGGAAATAGAGTCTCTTCACTAGCAAATATAGTACTCCAGGTGAGTAAAGTCAGGGTTGGGTGGAAATGGGAACAGAATGTTATGGTTCTGGCTTTTAAGATTTATGGATGAGCCCTGAAAGAAGAGCTTTAGTCCTTCTGTTCATAAGAGCACAGAACATCTAGTTTAGATTTTCCCAAAGACGAGGCATAGCTCTCACAAGTTTTCATGGAGGCAAGGATGAGATAAAAGGGTAATAGTAAGATGAAAAGACAGTGGAAAAAACAAACGACAAACAAACAGAAAAAGGTGCTGCCTGGCTCCACTTTGAAAGACCCTAAAAGCATCCAGTCAAAGTAGCATATCTCCAGGTACAAAGTCTCTGAGATCCCAGAACACTGACACCATGATAAAACCTGAAACTGTTCCTTAGGCATTAAAAAAAAAGATCCTGAGTTTCCAGCCATGGCTACTACTCAAAACAACTACAAGAGTGAAGAAGCAGAGACCGTGCAAGGTATTTCCATGCAAGCTGAGTGTTCTGGATATCTGCTCTGGGCAGTGTTCAATCTTTAGAAAAGAAGCAAAGTGATGTGCTTGGCTGAGAAAGGGATTAAAGAGTCTTTGGTCTCTTTCTGAATTGTACTACTTAATTTATCATCATCACCATCATCATTGTCATCGTCAGCGCAGTGCTTCCTACATGCCAGAAACTTTGCTTTCTTTGATTGATCTCATTTAATTCTCTGGGAAGCTCTATGAGGTAAGTGCTATTATTATGCCATCTTCATGAATGAGGAAACAGAAGCTTAGAGACATTAAGTAACTTGCTCAAAGTTACACACATCCCTGTCCTGGGCTTGCTGGGACTTCCATGCTCAAGAAACAGAGAGGCAAACTGAAAGTGCCTTATTATAGATCACAAAGGGAATCCCTGGATCAGAAATTCTGAAACCTATCTCAACCCTAGGGCCCCTTTTTATAAGAAATATTTTATAACACCACATTTACTATCTTGAAATGAAATTCAGATTATATAACCCACTTAACACACTATATTTGAAAACCAATATTCAGTCATAAAGAGACATTAAAGGAGTGTATGTTATAATAAAGTAGTATACATTGCAATATCTAAACATTCAAGCATGATGAAATCATCAGATGCTGGCACCTATGTATAGAATCACCATGGAAACCACAGCCACGAATGCTGACAATTCAAATACCACAAGTAGTACTGATATAGATCATATGATTATCTGGCAAGATAAGCAACTCCTAGTAAATTTCTAAATAAACAAAGTATAATTTTACCTTGATTTATATGTGGATTACATTCTGGCAAAATTCAGTGTGTATTAATTTAAAACATGCGAATAATACTTTGTGTTTATATGTAAGGTGGAGTTAAGTTCCAGATCATATAAATTTTTCAACTGTATCAATATGTGGTAGGACATTCAAAGGGTGGGACAATGTTTTTATTGGGAGGGAATTGTTCTAGACATTATAAGACATTATGACATCTAACCCATATCTCTGCCAAGAAAAATGCCAGTAATATCTCTGCCCCAATTATTGGGCCACCAGAGACTCCTTGTAAATTTCCAAACACCTTAGGAAAACAGTCCTCAACCTTGGCTTTAACTCAGATACTGACACTAGGGCAGCAACTGCAGAGCCTCTGATATAGTCGGTTAGGGCCAATGCCTGGTCATAAGGGTTTTTAGAAACTGCTCAGTTGATTCTGTGTAGTAGCCAAGGCTGAGAACCATGCCATAAGGGAGGTTCTGCTCTTTTGAGCATTGTTGCCTTAGCTGAGTCAGATCACCAGAACATCGACCTGACAGGCTTTCTTTCTGCCTCATGGAGCTATTTCCTGTCAGATAGAGCCCAAGGGCCTCCTAACCTAAGGAACAACCTCTCTAATTATAAAATGGGACAGCGGGTATGCAGCTCTAGGCTCTGAAAAGTCAAAGACATACTTTCAAGAAATCCCAAGAGTTGGGTAAATGATTAATCGTTTACTTCCAAATTTAGAACAAACAGAAAAACATAGTTTAACTAAATTACAAAACAAATCAACCAGTGACTGATTATTTAGGAAATAAACTTGTACTACATTGCGACCAAACACCTTCTAGAACCTCTAGTCATCCCTCCTTAGGCCTAACTTGGGCCTTTAACTTCGTAGGAAAAATAAAGTTATAGTCTTTCTTCAGTTGTCTACTAAACCCTAAATCAGGAATGGTAGATACATTTATCTCCAGTGCTAACTGTAAACAGATCAGATTTGTCTGCCTGGAGAGGACTTTGAAGTCTGATCCAGGCTAACTGAACAGTGCTGTAGTGGGTTGGTTAGTGATACCTGTCATGGGCACAGGATGGGGAGAGGAAAGGAAGTGCCCCATTCCTCCCGTAGACCCTAGTGGAAGAGGCACATTTCTCAAAAATAACAGGTGAGCTTCTCAGTCCTGGTCAGCTTTTGGAACCTGATTGGATTTTATTACCATCATCATCATCATTCAATGAGTTTCCATTTATTGAGGTATAGCTATGCACTGCACATTCATTACCTCATTAATCCTTACAACTCTACAAGATAGGCATTTTCATCACAGTCTGCGATCCCATAGCTCATGGAAGGAACTAATCATCTAATCTGTGGTTGCTTGATGCTCAAGTCCCACAGTACAATAAATAATATGGAGTGAAATGTGGCCTCAGACCATCCTCCAAAGCTCTAATGTTATTTATCCTGCATCCACATCCCCAGGATTCTTGCTCAAATGATACAAGATTCAACAAATACCAAATGATAATACACATACTTATTTCTCAGTATTTTCCCATTATTTCCTGGTACTGCATCCTGTCCATGTACTTAAGCAAAAAACTTAAAACATATGGCAGGGATGTTTGTGCTAATAAACTTACTTTGCTTTGTGTTTTTCCTTTGTTGAAAACATTTTTAAAATGTTCATTTTCCTGTGACGGTCCAGAATAATAGAGGGAATCCAATTCATTGACATAATTCAGCACCTAGAAGGGTGTTGGCACATAATAGACATTTAATAACTATTTAAAATGAATTAATCAATGCAATTGACATTTTTGTCCAAGAGCAAATGATTAAGTTTTATGAAATTAAAATGTTTAATTTTGATGAAATCCAATTCATCAATTTTTTCTTTTATGAGTTATTTATTTATTTTAAACAGTTGACTTTTTAAAAAATAGATTTTTTAAAGTTTTATTTATTTATTTTTTTGGCCACGCAGCTTGTGGGGTCTTAGTTCCCTGACCAGGGATAGAAGCCTAGGCCCTCACCCTCAGCAGTGAGAGTGTGGAGCCCTAACCACTGGACTGCCAGAGAATTCCCCTTTTATGGTTTATTTTTTGTGTGTTAAATCTAAGAAGTTTTGGCCTTACCTAAGGTCACAAAAATTTTCACCTATGTTTTCTTCTAGAAGTCTTATAGTATTAGCTTTTACATCTAGGCCTATGATCCATTTAATCCATTTTTGATTATTAAGATTTGTGTAGAGCTTAGGGTCAGCTCTCTAAACACATCTTCATCTGCTCAGCACTGAAGAGGCAGTTTAAGAGTATGGATAAAATGCTTCCTGTCTTAGAACATGGTCTAAAAGTTGTTCTTCCAGAAAAGTGTCTCATGGCAATGTCAAATTTATCGTTTCACACTTTCTTGTAAGAAGGGGTGCGTCCCTCCTTTTCTTGCCCTCTCTTCTACAGTCTCCAGAAACAGAAAACTGTAGTTTCTCTGTCTGTTTCAGAATAACAATGTCACAAGCAGAAAAGGAAGTATTAATCAATACTTTTTAAAAAACATCTTAATTGGAGTATAATTGCTTTACAATGGTGTGTTAGTTTCTGCTTTATAACAAAGTGAATCAGCTATACATATACATATATCCCCATATCCCCTCCCTCTTACGTCTCCCTCCCTCCCACCCTCCCTACCCCACCCCTCTAGGGGGTCACAAAGCACCGAGCTGATCTCCCTGTGCTATGTGGCTGCTTCCCACTAGCTATATCTATTTTACGTTTGGTAGTGTATATATGTCCATACCACTCTCTCACTTCGTCCCAGCTTACCTTTCCCCCTCCCCGTGTCCTCAAGTCCATTCTCTCCGCCTGCGTCTTTATTCCTGTCCTGCCCCTAGGTTCTTCAGAACCTTTTTTTTTTTTTTTCAGATTCCATATATATGTGTTAGCATAGAGTCTTTCCACGCTTCATCTGCTTAACCAGATATTTAACAGCCCCGAGCAGCACTCTTTTGAGTAAACCCTGAGAGGCCGTCGCAGGCGGGTGGTGGCTACCGCGCTTGCCGCTGAGGGCGGGACAGAGGGCGTCCCTGAGCGTGTGCTGCGAGGCACGGAAGGGGCGAGCGGGCGAGCCAGCGGCCCGCGCCCTCCGCCTGCAGCACCAGTCAGGCCCCTCGCCGCCCTGCCGCCCCGCGCCGAGGCCACGCTGAGCCGCGCTGGGGCGGGTCCGGGCCGTGCCGCTCACCGTGTACTGTGTGCGGAGAGACCTCCTCGAGGTGCCCTTTTCCCTCCAGGTCGACGCTGACTTGGAGCTGCATAACTTCTGCGCTGTGCGATCTCGAGTCCGGCATCCCAGCTGCCGAGGGCCAGATCGTCTCCACTGAGAGGCCTCCCCATAGACTGCCAGGGATTACTGGCTGCTTAAGTCTTAAAAGATGGCCACGTTGGGATTTTAACGAAAGAAGGAGAATGCAGACCCTCGACTTTCCGTGCAGTTCCCAAACTTACCCCGAATAGACTTGCGTAGTTTATCAAAAGACTTTCTTCAAAGGAATATAATTGGATATTTTTAGTCAGCAGTACTTCCCAAAGTGAGAAGTGTGAAAGGAGAGGGGAGATATGCTAAAAGCCACTTTATTTTGAGGTACTTCTTTTTATAGCCTATTTTACTCATGTGTATAAAAAACCCACTTCCTGGGCTTCCCTGGTGGCGCAGTGGTTGAGAGTCCGCCTGCCGATGCGGGGGACACGGGTTCGTGCCCCGGTCCGGGAAGATCCCACGTACCGCGGAGTGGCTGGGCCCGTGAGCCATGGCTACTGAGCCTGCGCGTCCGGAGCCTGTGCTCCGCAAAGGGAGAGGCCACAGCAGTGAGAGGCCTGCGTACTGCAAAAATAAATAAAAAAATAAAAAACCCACCTCCTAATAAAGATCAACATTTATAAGAAAAAAAGAAACAAAAGACAAACAAACAAAAAAACCAACTCTGGGAAGTGCCAGCCACCAGGAGCCCAGCAGTCCCACTCATCTCCTGGAAAAATAGCTTCATCAGGGCTTGGACAATCCAGCCTTGTTCTGATACCTATTGCTGGCCAACTCCCCCACGAGCTGTCCTTGCTGGAGGAATGCAATCCACCCTGGCAGATGCTCTGCTCAGAGGACATCTTGAGAAATCTTTTAGGATCCTGGTGGGGCAGCAACAGGACCGATCCAGGAGAGAGCAAGAAAGGATTCATCTCTTTTCTGTGGATCCTTTTGATCTTGAAGCTCAGGTAAAGATAGAAGAAGATATAAGGCAACAGAACATTGAGGAAAACATGACAATAGCTATGGAAGAGGGTCTGGAAGGTTTTTGCTGAGTAGTGATGCTTTATATTAACCGCAAAGTGAATGAACGTCCTTTGAAAGCCTTTGTTGACTCAGGTGCCCAGATGACCATTATGAGCCAAGCTTGTGCAGAAACGTGTAATATTGGGTTGGACAAAAAGTGCTTTCAGTTTTTAAGTAAAACTAAAAGACACATATTTTCATTTTCACCAAGGACTTTATTGAACAATGTATTCACCCTTTTGTTCCACTACCTTTTGCCATTTTTCAGGCAACTTCATAAATCCATCTTCCCAAAACTTTTCATCTTTTTGAGCAAAGAATTGTTCCAGGTGCCTTTTATAGTCTTCCAGGGAATTGAATTTTTTTCCATTAAAAGAATTTTGTAAAGACCTAAATAAATGGAAATCTGAAGGTGCAATGTCTGGTGAATACGGCGGATGAACTGGAACTTCCCAGCCAAGCTCTAACAGTTTTTGTCTGGTCATCAAAGAAACATGTGGTCTTGCATTATCCTGATGGAAGATTATGCATTTTCTGTTGACTAATTCTGGATGCTTTTCGTCGAGTGCTGCTTTCAGTTGGTCTAATTGAGAGCAGTACTTTTGGGAATTAATCGTTTGGTTTTCCAGAAGGAGCTCATAATAGAGGACTCCCTTCCAGTCCCACCATATGCACAACATCACCTTCTTTGGAAGACGACCGGCCTTTGATGTGGTTGGTGGTGGTTCATTTCACTTGCCCCACGATTTCTTCTGTTCCACGTTATTGTACAGTATCCACTTTTCATCGCCCGTCACAATTTGTTTTAAAAACAGAACATTTCCATTACGTTTCAATAGAGAATTGCATGCGGAAATACAGTCAAGAAGATTTTTTTCACTTAACTTATGTGGAACCCAAACATCAAAGTGATTAACATAACCAAGTTGGTGCAATGATTTTCAACGCTTGATTTGGCTATTTTGAGTATGTCGGCTATCTCCTGCGTGATATAATGTTGACTGTTCTCAATTAATGTCTTGATTTGATCGCTATCAACTTCAACTGGTCTACCCAACTGTGAAGCATACTCCAGCGAGAAATTTCCAGCACAAAATTCACAAACCACTTTTGACATATTTATCAGTCACAGCACCTTCTCCATACACTGCACAAATCATTTTCTTGCATTTCAGTTGTGTTTTTGCCTTTCTTGAAGTAATCAAGCATAATATGCCAAAAATTAATCTTTAGTATTGAACAGGGTACACAAAAATTCACCAATTTTTGTAAGTCTTTTTTAAAATGCATGCTGATATGACAGCTGTCACATACAATCTAACAAAATTGTTTAGAATGATGTTAAAGACAACTAAGTACTACTAGAGCCATCTTACATAAAAAAAGAACGAACCTTTTGGCCAACCCAAAATAATGAGTCTGGTGGACCGTTGGTGGACACCCAGAAGATTATTGGAAGGGTACATCTAGTTCAGGTAAAAATTGAAGGCGATTTCCTGGCGTGTTCCTTCTCTATACTTGAGGAAGAGCCCATGGACATGGTTCTGGCCCTGGACATGCTGAAATGGCATCAGAGTTTCACTGACTTCAAGAAAAATGTACTCGTGATCAGCATCACAGGCTCACAGACCACCTTTCTTCCGGAGAGGGAGTTACCAGAGTGTGCCCAGTTGGCATATGTGACCAGGCAAGAGGAAATACAGCCAAAGGAGGTTGCAGACCAAGAATTAGCAGAAGCCCTTCAGAAATCTGTAGAGGATGCAGAGCGTCAGAGGTCATGATGCATGTCGTGTGTGTGTACTGAAGCTGGAATGGGCCCCAGAACAGAGATAAGAGGTAAAGAAACTGCCTCACTGGGAATGTCATCATTACCAACGTCTGGTGGATTTAACCATCAAGCCCATCCTTCAGGAAGGATTCCTGAGATTGGTAATCCTCCAAATCTGGCTCACTCTGTCTCTGCTTCAGTTTACCCCATCAAGCCCAGTGACCCAGACAGCATTGAACCTAAAGCTGTGAAGGCTTTGAAGGCTTCAGCTGAATTCCAGATAACCTGTGAAAAGAAAGAACATCTTCCTCTACAGGATCTTTCTGATTGTGCTTCCTCAATAGACAATGCTCCAGCAAACTGGAGTCCAGCTACGCCTTTGCAGAATTCACTTGAAGAAGTCATTGTTGCAGAAATCTAGCAAAATCTGCTGAAAGAAGCACCCAGGGCCTCAAATTTCATCTCCACACAAGACAGGAAGCTAGGTTATTTGTCACAGCTACTAGGATGCAAGAACCACAGAGGCTTATCAGTGAAAATGGTTGGCATCCAGAATATCAGTACCTGAGTCAGGTAAATGGCCTTCAGCAGCATGAAGAACCAAGGAATGAACAGCATGAGGTTATACAACAATATGCTCCGCATGACCAAGAACATCTTTATAATAGAGGGGACCTTGAACTTCTTGGAGAAAAACAACAGAATCAACAAAGAAGAGTTGATTTGGAAGCTACAATGAAAGGAGACAGTTTACAGTAGAATGGGGACCTTCCAGGTACAGAGAAAAATATTCTACCTTCAGGATGCTTTGGCTGCTCAAATTCAGAAACATTTGTGGAAGTAGATACAGTAGAACAGTCCCTAGTTGCTGTGCTTATTTCAGCAGGCAGTCAAAATACCAATGTCCAGAACATCGGTGCATCTGATCTCACCTTAGATAATCCCTTGATGGAAGTAGAAACATCAGAATGTAACCTTTCCCCTGAAATTTTGAGTAATTCCATTTCCACTCAGGATTTACAGCTTCTAGAAAGTAATGTTGAAATGTCTAGAACAAATAAAGAATATGGGAATTGCCCTCCTCTTTAAGTCTCTGTGGCAGTGGTCAGCCCTCTGCAGAGTCAACAGAGGAATCTTGCTCATCTATAACAGCAGCCTTGAAGGAACTTCATGATCATTTTGGTCATTAATAGTAAACCAGCTTGAGAAAACACATCTGAAGAAGTTATCTGTCAATCAGAGATAGTAACTAAGGGCAAAACCGGTATTAAGGACCATTCTGAAAGATGGTCCCCAAATGAGCATCTTACAGCTACCCAGAGTAAACAGTGTTCCCAAGTCTCCTTTCATCAGACCATATCTGTATCAGTGAAGACAGAAGAATTAACAGACACTTCAACTGATGCTGGAGTAGAAGATGTAGAAAATATTAACTTCAGAGGTCCATGTGATAGCCTTTTAACTGATAAGGAAGGTGTCCCCAAATCTAGGGACTCAATAAATGAGAGCAGGGCTTCCCTGGTGGCCAGTGGTTGAGAGACCGCCTGCCGATGTAGGGCACACGGGTTCGTGCCCCGGTCTGGGAAGACCCCACATGCCGCAGAGCGGCTAGGCCCGTGAGCCGTGGCCGCTGGGCCTGAGCGTCCGGAGCCTGTGCTCCGCAACGGGAGAGGCCACGACAGAGAGAGGCCCGCGTACCGCAATAAATAAATAAATAAATAGATGAGAGCAGTTCTGTCACTCTAGCCTCAGCTAAAATGTCTAATTAACTACACTGCACCTTAGGTGTAGAAATTTCACCCAGACTTTTAGCAAGTGAGGAGGATGCACTCAATCAGACTTCTGAGCAAACAGAATCCTTGTCACCCAGTATCACATTGGTTAAAGATTCAAGTCAGGGCACACAGAATCCAGTGACAGACAGGCCTGAGACCAGAAAAAATGTTCTGAAGCTGCAGGGCCACTTCTAGAATTTGAACCACCTACCAGCCATCCATCGTCAAGTCCCTCTTTTCTTACATAATTAATTTTTTCTGCTGCAGACATTGACCAGATTCTCCGTGCTGGCTTTACTTTTCAGGAAACTCTTGGGCCTTTGCATTGAGTTGGTGGAAATGCAGACCTTGCACTTATTGTTTTGCTAGCAAAGAACATTGTAGTTCCTATATAAGCATGGAAAAGTGGGCTAGACATTACTCCATTCCCTTAAAAAAAGCTACACACACACACACAAACACACACACTCACTGCATATACAGTATATGTCGAAACCTGCAAGCAGAATATTGAGCCAGATTTTTTTAAAATATGTTTTTTGGCCAAAGTAATTTTTGATCTCTCGACTGATGGATTTGTCTGTTCTATTTTTAAAAATTTGGGCCTTTTAAAATGTATTGGCAGTATGTGCATACAAAAGCTTTTTATTATCATTAAGATGATGTAATCTGGAATAAAATTGATGGTATTGTGTACAGCATAAAAAGTAAAAATAAAAATAAAATAAAGTAAATCCTACATTGTCTGCAAAATAATCCAGGGCTTGAGGAACAGACAGACCACCAATAGTAAGCTGAGGCCTATGGGTGAGAAAGGGTGAGAGGTCAAGGACCCGCTATTCTGGTCAACCTCTGGCTATTTCAACTTTGAGCTGTGATACCACATGAACAAGACCTCTCTGTTTAGGGACTGTCATGGGGAATCAGGGGAAGGGGATATCTTAAGAAGGATCTTGTCCTCTGAATTCATACAGCTCCTGAGAAGACTTGATTTCATAGCTGGAATGGCAGCCAAGGTTCTGTCTGCTTACAATTACAATTGCACATTTATACCATATTTTTATTTCTCTGACCTTCTGGGAAGGACTGAGAAACAGGAAATGGACTTTGTTAGATCTTCATTAGATATATGGAAAAAACGTTTGCTTCTCACAGTTGAGCTTGTGTCCTTTACTGTTTGTTTCACATACTCATGCTCAGGATCACTCTACTGGCAGGAAGGACGTCCCCTGAGCTTTCAAATCCTACTTACCTATTGACCAAACTCTAACCCAAGTGTTTTTCTATGAATCCAACTACTCAGGCATTCTTAGTGATCTCTCTATTTCCTAGTCTTAAAAGAGGGCACTAATACCAGAAATAGCCAGGAGCTAGGAGAGATGCTGGGTGTATATAGAAAACTGAGACACAATACATACCTATCAGGAAACTTGCAGCCTAGTGAAGGGGTCAGATGCAGCAATAGCTTATTATAACACAGTGCTGTGGTAAGAGATGTGCATAGACAGCTAGGGAAGACAAAGGTTGGGTATCTAATACAGAACAGGCTAGGCCAGAGTACAGTATGGAGTCAGGGATGATTTTCTGGAGGAGGCAATAGGTTTTGTTGAGTTTTGAGATTAACTTGTTATAGACTATCAACAGGGTGGTTCCAGGCAAATCTGTCAAAAGCACAGAGGCATGAGATGGCATGGGAAATCCAGAGAACTACAGGTAGTTCAGTAACCCATAACCAGAACCTCTTAGCTCACTTTTATTTTATTTTTATTTCTATTTTTTATTTTTTACAGTAGGTCCTTTTTGGTTATCTATTTTAAATGTAACAGGGTGTACATGTTAATTCCAAGCTCCCAATTTATCCCTCCCCTCAACCCTTCCCCACTGGTAACCATAAGTTCATTCTCTAAGTTTGTGAGCCTGTTTCTGTTTTGTAAATAAGCTCATCTGTATCATTTTTTTTAGATTCTGCATTTAAGTGATATCATATGATATTTGTCTTTCTCTTTCTGACTTACTTCACTTAGCCTGATAATCTCCAGGTCCATCCATGTTGCTGCAAATGGCATAATTTCATTCTTTTTAATGGCTGAGTAATATTCCATTGTACAATATAATATGTTCCATATCTTCTTTATCCATTCATCTGTCGATGGACATTTAGGTTTCAGCTCACTTTTAACTGGTTTCCTTTAAATTTTTTCAAAGGAAACTAGGAGGGCTCTTTGATGGCAACATGCAATTCCTCATCTCAATTGTCCCAAGCAAGTTTGACTTGCTTGCTTGGGACAAGCAAGTCTGACTGGCCCCTGACTCAGTTCAACAAAATTGTCCAGAAATTTAGAAATCTTCTACTGTTACTTACACAGGTCCCTGGGGGATATCACTCCCTCTCCTTAGCAGTTTATCACAGGACCTCAAAAAATGTCTGCTCCTTGAGTTGTTCTGACAATTCAATCCTCTACACCTTCCTAGATTTCTAGTGATGTGTTAGAAAGCCTTACAGATTGGCTCCCTGAGGGGACTGGCCACCCTTAAGACAGCTCCAAGAGTGGCTGGAACATAAAATATAAGAGAGAAGTGGCAAGAAATGTGGTTACGCACAATATGAGTGGGAAACCAGATTATGAAAATCTTTGAAAGTAGACAGAGGGGCCAAAGGAAAATTAGACTGTTGACCTATAAACTGAGCCACACAGATGAAAACTTGCTTATTCTAATTGCTCTAAGGTACAAGCTGGTCCCTCCTACTGAATTATACATACATTTCCTGAGGGCAGAAGTCCTGCCTAATATTTCCTCTATGATTCTACACACATGTTCAAGCACATAGGAAGGAGTACAAAAATACATTGGTCAGTGGATTTGAATGGGCTACCAAGTGAGGCTGCATAGATTTTTAGAAAGGGATACCTTGCATTGCATAGAGTCAGATTTTTCAAAGGCAGGGAGGGGTAGAGTTTGTATGTTTATTTGAAGTCTGAGATCCTCTCCAATTACTCCAGCCTATTCTAAATGGCTGTTCTCTCAATTTTCCACCCTCTCCGCCACTAGGAGGCAGCATAATTTCCCTTTGCCCTCTGGGACAAGGATTCTCTATCCCATAATACATAGTACAAACATACATACATAATACACACAAAAATATATGTTCCACCTGAAGCTTTGACCTTGATTGACTGGAAAAATGTTGCCCGGTGTTTTGGCCAGTTGGCCCCAACGCTCAAGACAGAGGGTTCTGGAACAACACTCTGACCTCCAACTATCCCTGAAGGAGCTACCCCAATGAAAACTACTTTCTATGAAGCATCTGAATGGTACATTAATTCTGCAAGCAAACTGGTAAACTCAAACATTACAGAATCCTATATTGGGTAAAGAGGGTTTGTATGGGGTTGGCGGTCCTCTCCTGTTGGGTTTTATGCAACCTTGGACCCCTATGGAGTTTCCACAGAAAATCAGTTCAGGATGTGCTGGCCTCGTTTGTTGTAGCTTTCTGTCTATTTCTTAGTGGTTGCAATATAGTGGCACTTGTGCTTATGCCAGCAGCCTGAAGCCTTTTAGCAAACTAGAAATATAATGCCCTATTAAGAAGCCAAGGTATGTTCCAAGCATATTTTTCTCAATGCCTGCGTTTTCAGGATTACCTCTGCCTTGGTGACAGTGAAACTTAAGGAAAGCTATTTAATTTGATCATCATTGTCAATGTGCCAGTTAAACGGTGTTGGGGTGTCTCAGGCTGTCCTGGAAAAGATTTGTCAATCACTTTAGCAGAACTTCTCAAAGCTTGTGACATCAGAGGGTTTCAGGTTATTTCTGAGTCACAAGATGGGACAGCCAAGTCCAAGAACATGGTCGGCCTCACTCAGACACGCAGCTTCTGTCAAAGTTAAGTCTTGGGCTGGCCTCCTGCTTAAGCCCCTTTGAGAAAGATTTGCTTTGACAGGTGACTAGTGCAAAGACCAAGATTATAAGCTACTATATGTGTGGGGGGAGCAGAGACCATGCAAAGTTTTAGGGAGAAATTCAGCTTTTCTTCCTTTGAGCTTTGCTGAAATCTCTCCAGAGTTTTCAAAGGCAAAGTCAGCACTGTTCCTTTCATAAGCATGTACTGAGTCTGAACTCTTGCCAGGGCCTAGGACACAAGGGAAAATGAGACCTGGAATGTGGATTTGGCCATCACACCTGTTGTAAATGGGCTTGCACTGGGCTAAGGGACATAGCCAAAAACAAATCCTTTCCATGTGACACATTCATGAGAATAAATAATAAAAAATAAATGAAATACTACTTTTAAAAAGGAAATAAACATTAAAACAAAACAGAAAAATTGACTTGGATTTTTGGAGCTGCTATTATAATGGAAGAGTCACACATGTATATAATGAAAGAGATGATTATAATGTACAGAATTGCCACCCATATAAGTATTTTCTAAATTGCTATGAGAATGCAGAAGAAGGAGTTATTGACAGGAGTTTAACTCTCTTCCCACTGAGAATTTGCAATACTAATGACAGAGAAAGCCTGGTGGAATCACCTACCAGGAAGACAGTGGCCTTGATTCAGACAAATTTTATTCATTCACTCAGCAAATATTTATGGAGCACTTACCATGTGTTGTTAGGTTCTTGGGATACATCAATTAACAAAAGGGAAGAAGATTCCTGCCTTTATATTCTAGCAAAGAAAACAGGCAATGACCAATAAAAACACTTCCTCTTTTTAATTTTTTAATTTTTAATTGTTTTATTTCTAATTTTTAAATTGAAGTACAGTTGACTTACAATGTTGTGTTAATTTCTGCTGTCCAGCAAAGTGATTCAGTTATACATATATACACTCTTTTTCATATTCTTTTCCATTATGGTGTATCACAGGATATTGAATATAGTTCCCTGTGCTATACAGTAGGACCTTGTTGTTTATCCATCCTATATACAATAGTTTGCATCTGCTAATCCCAACCTCCCACTCCGTCCCTCCCCCACCACCTCCCCCTTGGCAACCACAAGTCTGTTATCTATGTCCATGAGTCTGTTTCTGTTTCATAGATAGGTTCATTTGTGTCATATTTTAGATTCCACATATAAGTGATATCATATGGTATTTGTCTTTCTCTTTCTGACTTACTTCACTTAGTATGATAATCTCTAGTTGCATCCATGTTGCTGCAAATGGCATTATTTCATTCTTTTTTATGGCTGAGTAGTATTCCATTGTATATATGTACCACATCTTCTTTATCCATTCATCTGTCGATGGATATTTAGGTTGTTTCCATGTCTCGGCTATTGTGAATAGTGCAAAAGCACTTCCTCTTAAGTAACATGAAATCTAATTGGTTTTTTGTTGCCATCAACTACTAAAAGCCATAGGACATCATAGCTCTTGATCCTGAAGTTTCACTAAAGTAATAGAATCCAACAGTATGTAAGAATGATGTTTGCCGCAGATAGATCCTGAAGACAGTTTTAGAATTAATGTGAGCCAGTTGTGTGCTGGCAAATGCTTAACAATTGGCTCTCAGAGATAAATAACAAAAACTAAAGCCCTCATTTGTAGTATCTGCCACTTTTTGTGGTATAAGTACTCTCACTGTGGCCATTTCAAATTAACAATGAGATATTACTGAACACAGAGTTGGAGAGAAAACACATACAATGACTCTTAAGAGCCAGTGCAACCTGGCTCCAGCACACCACTGATTGAGGGCTCATAGGATAATGAAACATCCCACATGGAAGGTACCTCAAAGTCCATGGACAAATGTTTCTTGTTCATGGTGTACTGCAATCATTTCTGACAGAGGTGTCACAAGTGAATTGCTACAAATACTGTATTTCCTTAAATCACTTCATTGATTCAACAAAAGCTTTTGGGGAAAAAAAGAAACATGAAACCTATCCAGAATTTATTTTATTTACCAACTAGAGCACATTCAGTACTTAAAGGTTCTTCTTATTTACTTTCGGCCATGGGCAGCTATGCAGAACATTGTAGTGAGAAGCTGCTATTCTGGGGAGCTTTACTGCTTTTGCAGACTTAATATTGACCTTGAAATTGAGACATATTAAAGAATACCTGGGTTTGGTCTACATTTCTTATTGGCTTAAGCAGACATTTTGTTTTCTTCTTAAATTATGTATTGAGGATTGTTAAACAGTTAGTTCCTCTTGAAAATCAGCCAGGAGATTTTGCCAGATCCATGTTTGGAGTCTGAGTCCTTCCTGATGGATTAGTCAGTTACACCAAGTTATTCCACCTGGATGTTTGCTGCCTCAAATTTCATTGTGTGTTTCTCAACAACAAAATTAAACCCTGCTCGGGTCTAAAGGACACCTGGTTGTTGCTTTACCAAAAAATGTGAAGGGTATTCACTCCTCTTTTGACAGACTTTGATTCACTTTTCCTAGGTGTGTCTTCCTGAACTTATGCACTAGGAACTTTTTCATTTTAAGGCTGAAATGTGGGGTAATATTTTGGTGAAATTTTAAGCAAATTTAGAGAACTACATTAAGTAAAATTCAACCAAGCACCACATGTAGTCTAACTTTGGAATTGCGAAAAAAAAAAAAAAAGTAAAAATAGGAAGATACAATACAACTGCAAAACATAACCTTTGACAATTAAAATAATATCCATTAAGTTAGGTGTCAACATTTATAAGAGATGCACTGTTGTTGGCTTTCAAGATGGAAGAAGGCAGCCACAAGCCAAGGAATGTGGGCAGCATTTAGAAGCTAGAAAAGGCAAGGAAATAGATTCTCCCTTAGAGCCTCTGGAAGGAACGCAGGCCTGGTGACAACTTGATCTTAGCCCAGTGAGACCCATATCAGATTTCTAACCTATGGAACTGTAAGATAATAAATTTGTGTTGTTTTAAGCCACTAGGTTTGTGGTAATTTTTTTACAGCAGCCATAGGAAATGAATGCACATGTGCTTCTCTACATTTTCCAGTCTCTCTACAGAGAGAGTATAGGTGGGGCTGTGAGACTAGCTCTGGCTCTTGGAACGGGGGTGGATGTGATTTGCACCCTAACTAAGCAATGCGCCATAATCTCTCTTTCTGCCTGGTTGGGCAGCCAAATGCAGAAGGTCAGTAGAGTATTCCAAGGAGGCTCTAGTGGACGGTAGAGCTACTGTTTGCAAGGAGCCTTCAATCTGAAGTCACCATTTGGAAGTGTTGTCTAAGGGGGCTGCCTCAACCAAACGCAGGAGGGCTAATCCCCTGAGTCTCCAGAGTTCATCTTTCCTGCAGCAGAGCTTCTCCTAGTCTAACGCCAGAATCTCCAAGTCAGAGATTCTGGATTTTTTTTTTTTTTTTTTTTTTTACTATTCAAGAACATTGCTGTTTATTTACAAGTGACCGATGCTATGCATTTATTACAATAATGGAATTTTATCTTAAGAATTTGACACGAGTTTTTTTTTAAAGGTTAAACTATTCTAAATGGGCAGTCAGAACTTTGTTGGGCCTCCCCAGCCTTATTTTGTAATCTAGTATTTTTAAAATTTCACATAGCACCTGGAGAGCATTGTGATAAAATTTCCATACTTAGGGCTTGCGAAGTTCTTAAAACCTGTTCTGTTTTCCAGGCCACGGAGGTACCCACAGCGTCACAGTTCAGAGAGCTCACTGGTCTCTTACAGGATTTTCTGGCCCTTTCCTAAATATGCTCTCTACTCCCCTAAATTTCTACTTTTGTTCAGAGAGTCCTTTTTCTTGGAATACGTACCCCATCCCCTCCTTCAGGCTCAGCTCAATCCCTTTTCTTTCAAGAAGCCTTTCTAGATTCTCCAAGGAATATGAATTTTCTTCCTCTATGATTCCCTGTATTCTTTCATCATAGTTATTGCATTTGTATCTGTCCTCTCTCCTCAGGTACACACACATACACATACTAAAATGTAGCTTCTAGAAAACAGGTACCATCCCATACTCACTGTTTTCCTCACCATAACATAGTGCTCTAAATGCAGTAAATGTTCAATGCATTTGTAAATTTTAGCAAAACCATCTGTGGCTGGTGGGAGAGTTTCGTTTTGTTTGTTTGTTAGTTTACCAGGCAGGGTCATGTGGTGCCTTTTAAATGATCACATAGGACTGCTCCATTTATATGGAGCAAGGGTCCCCACAATGTACCTTGTTTATCTGCCAAAAAAATAAAAATCTGAACGCTTACTCTAAGCCAGGCACTGTGCTGAATGCTGGAGTACTGTGTACCCTGTGTAACTATCACATGTCATCAACTAGGACAGCTGCAAACCACATATAGAGTGTACCTACTGTGTGCCAGACTTTGTGCAGATGACTCGTATCAGCCTGAGCCTCTGGCCAATCTTTCTCTTTCCAGGACTTCTTCCTCTTCAGGGAAATCTAGCCTCGCAGCCTCTGGGGATGGAACTGCTCATTTGTTAATGTTTGTTTGCACATCAGGATTTTTCACTTTCAGGAACAGTTTGTCTCTCTGGCTCAAATTTCTGTGTTCCCATACCATTATTTATGATGTAACTAAGAATGTATTGTACAGAATTAAACTCAGTTCCATTTTGAAATTGTGCAAGAGATCTACCCCGCCCATTTTCTTTCCATGTAAAATGCAAGAGGGGTGTGGAGGAGCCGTTTATTAAGGGGCCCTGGAGCTAATCCCAGTCTATTATTTCTCCATTTCTTTACAACTCACTGAGAGGGGTCAGGGAGAACAGGGAAGGGGAGTCTGTTCTTTCCTGACTGATTGTTTGGCCAGGTCCACAGGGATCCCTACTTTTCTATGCCATCAGGGAAGTAGCATTCAGAGGGTCATCCCAGGGGCAGGGCTGGCTGTGTTGGGCTGTGATGAATGGGAGGTGGAATCTGGCCAACAACAGGGGAAGTGTGATAGGAGACAATAATTATTAGAACATTTAGACATTGAGAATAGGATCCATGTTTGTCTTATGTATCCTGGGTACCAACACAACAGCTTGGCTGAGTAACTGCCCCATAATGTTTAAAAGATGTCCAATGAATGATTGAAAGCATGAATGCCATATTCTTGCTTACTTCTCCAAACACTCTTTATAAGATTATAACATCTCATTCATGTCTCCTCTATAAATCAGGAATTTGGTGAGGCATACAGTTTATTGCTTTGGAATCATTTTGCTTAATCAAAGGCCCCAGAGGCTTGGGCAAGGAAAAAAGCACAGGTTAGGGAGAGAGAGTAGGATAGAATCTTTCTAGAGACTTTTCAAATAGGCTAGAGCCCTACTTCCCTGTATGGTTAGTTTCAGGCTTCTAAGCCATCTCCTTCCAACATGTTGAAAGCTCTATAAGAACAAAGATCAGCAGTATATGACAATGGTTAAATGCTCTGCAGTCTATAGCTCTGGTTCTAATCCTGGTTCTCCACTGACAACAAGGAAATCACTTAAGCATCCTGCCTTCAATTTCTCCTCCATAATATGGGGATGATAATGGTGCCTATTTCATAAGATTGCTATGAAGATTAATTTGTGTATTATTCACATAAAGTACTCAGCTCAGCCCAGGGACATATTACGCTCTGAATAAATGAGAGCTATTATTATAATTAGCTCAAAACATAGCACACAGAACATTGCAGACATTTTTTGATCGCCTGGCTGAAATGGGATCTAGCTTGGAGGAAGCAGAACAAATTAGAGTCAGACAGTTCATCAGGATTCCTTCTAGATCTGTAGTTCAAGCTTTTCTCTTGCCTTGGTCATTTCTCCAAATGTGAGCACTTCCAGGCTCTTTGCAATGAGGGAAATGGGTATATTTGCAGGGATAATTTACAGTTTAGGGAAGCTCTCTGAAGGGATAGTTTTCAGGACTTAGCTCATTCTTGGCTAAGTGCCTTAAAGAACTTGAAGGGTGTTGAAGAGCTATTATTCATCTCCACCGAGCGCAGGTAAGAGGAAATGGAACCCAATGGCAGCTGGCACACTTCCTGCTACACAGGAAGAAATTCCTGGAAGCAATTTAGTCTCCTCAGGAGGGCAGGTAATATGTTTCCAGGAAAAAAGTTAATGAACTTTATTGAGGTATAATTTATATACAGCAAATGCATTTATTTATTGAGTGGAGTTCAATGAGTGTTTTTTTTTTTTTTTTTTTTTTTTTTTTTTTTTTTTGCTGTACGCGGGCCTCTCACTGTTGTGGCCTCTCCCATTGCAGAGCACAGGCTCCGGACGCGCAGGCTCAGCGGCCATGGCTCACGGGCCCAGCTGCTCTGCAGCATGTGGGATCTTCCCGGACCGGGGTACGAACCTGTTTCCCCTGCATCGGCAGGTGGACTCTCAACCACTGCGCCACCAGGGAAGCCCCAATGAGTCTTAACAAATGAATACATTCATGTAATTACTACCCCACAATCAGGGTTTAACGCATTTCCATTGACCCCCAAATTTCCCTCATTCCTTTTTTAGGGCCAACCTCCCTGCATCTTGGGTCCCAGGCGATCACTGATATGCTTTCTATCATTATTTTGCCTATTCTGGAATTTGATATGAATGGAGTCACACGGTATGTGCTCTTCTGTGTGTGGTGACTTTTGCTCATCCATGTTGTATATACCTGTCGTTTGTTCACTTTTTTTTAACAGTAATATTCCATTATACGGATATAGCACAGCTTCTTTCACCTATCCATTCACATGTAGATGAACATTTGGGTCGTCTCCAGGCTGTGATCATGATAAAGTTGCATTTGTGTACAAGTCTTTGTGCGTATGTTTTCCAAAATTGGCTGCATCATGCTACATTCTCACCGGCAGGTGTATGAGAGTTCCAGCTGTTCCACATCCTCACCAACACTGGAACTTGCGAGAGGTAGAATAATAATAGCCTCCAAAAGATGGCCCTGTCCTAATCCCGCAAACCTGTGAATATGTCACCTTCCATGGCAAAAGGGACTTTGTAGCTATGACTAAGTTAAGGATCTTGAGCTGGGAAGGTTATCCTGGACTGTCTAGGTGGGCCAACGTAATCATAAGAATCTTTAAAAGATGGAAGACAGGGCTTCCCTGGTGGCGCAGTGGTTGAGAGTCCTCCTGCCGATGCGGGGGACACGGGTTCGTGCCCCGGTCCGGGAAGATCCCACGTGCCGCGGAGCGGCTGGGCCCGTGAGCCATGGCTGCTGAGCCTGCACATCCGGAACCTATGCTCCGCAACGGGAGAGGTCACAACAGTGAGAGGTCCGCGTACTGCAAAAAAAAAAAAAAAAAAAGATGGAAGACAGGTAGAAGCATGAATAGGCAGTTACGGAGGGAGAGCTAATATCTTTGGTTGCTTTGTCTTAAACACGTGGTTTGTTTTACTCTTCAGTGGTTGAGCTGAGCCTTTAAACCAGACCTACAGTTTATATGTACATTCACTCTGCTGTTCAGCCTTCTCAGTGCAACACATTCTCAGGACCCCCCTCAACAGAGGGATAATTGTGGGGTTTGCCGGATGACATTGGGAAACTGGGGAGAGGGTGACAAAAGGAACCGAGAAGGGAGTTTTGGGAAACATAATTCCAGGTTAACCAAGTTGACTTGTACCAATCACCCTGTGTGGCAAATCTTGCAAACCTCTTCCCATGTATTGCCCTCGAAAGCAGCAGGGTGCACCGTCCATGGGAGAGCGCAGACATTACCCAGGAGTCTTCGGGCACTAAAATGGCTTGCGCGATGCAGTCTTGCATTACCTTCAGGCGTAATTCAGAGACTTAGTATATGACTAATGTTCACTTACTTTCTTTTTCTTCTGTCAGAAGATTAGAGAAGGGCTTATCATTTCAGTTTTGACCATTGGTTTAAAATATAAAAATGAACAAACAAGTTAATTTAAAAAAAAAAAAAAACAACTCTTTACAGACAGGCAAGGTGATAAAGTTTTCGAGCATTGGAGCATAGAGGACAGTTAGTGCTGGGCTTGGATTCCATTTAAAACAAAAGGAAGTAAAGTTAAAAAGATTAAAAAAATCCTTCAGTAGTTGTATGCCAAGGATTCCGGCAAAGACAAAACATCCTGAAAGCTCAGGATGAGTCATCAAATTTGTTTGCCAAGCCTTATCCAGCTAGTAAGGGCTGTACTTTCGAGCAGGGAGAATTCCTGTTTGCAGCTTACTGGTAGCAGTCACCACACCAGTAGGTTCATATTAGCTGCTCACCATCAAAATCAGTATGGACAAATGAGACTAACCACGGGGCAAAATTATTTTCAGCTGATTTACAGACATCCAGAAGGACCAGGCACCCCAAAGTTCAGGGGTCTCCTGCTTGCCTCACTGTATCCACACTCCTTGCACAGAATCCATTCTTTCCTGCCTCAGCTCAACATCTATCTCTTGTTGGTTTTATTGTCATCAGGCTAAGAAATTCTCTCCAGCAACAATGTTAATTTTGCCTAACGTGCAAATTCCCAGAGATATTTAGAGTAGTAAAGCAGCTTTCCACGAGCATGTATGTGTGCATGTGTGCGCACACATAGGGCAGAAGAGAGGCGGGTGCCCTGAGAAGGGCATATCAGCCCCCACCCCGGAGCTCCTTACATTCATTACATAATTATTTATCAAGCACCTACCTGTGTACCAGGCACTGTGCTACGTGATGTGGAAACCATGGAAAATAAAATAGGTGACTCGTATCTTTTCTGGACAATGCCATTTAAAATCACTCATATTCTCTGTGAAAGTTAATTTGTGTCTATGAGACCTTTATCTGAAAGTGGGAGTTTGGAAAATAGCATGGCATATTTATTCCTCTCTATTTTTCACATTTCACATGCCCTCATCTCCACCCTATTTCAGTCCTTATCTGGCTTCAGTAGATTAGTCTGTCAGTAGATTAGAGGGCAGGGGCCTGTGCGTCATTGAGTATTTCCTTAAAATTATTTGTCATTGACTTTTGGAAAGACAAGACTGAGGGTGGGGGGGTGCCATATCCCCAATGAGAAAACTGCAGAAACATCAGTCATGAGGTCTTATCGCCTGTAACCAGATGATAAGTCTCTCACGTCTTTTTTATAGGCTCAGGTTGTAAGTTTCTTTGGAAGACACCATCCATTTATTTTAAAAATTTGAAAAAAAAAAAATCCCCAAACAATAGAGATAGTGATGTGGATTCATGTGGGACAGAAGCTCTCAAATCATCTCAGACCAGCAGTTTCTCTGAATCAGTGGTCACCACATTGTTCCATTTTCACTCAGACATTCCCAAACTCCAGGGACTTTGCCGCCATAGATGCCACAGTTGGGTCTTTCCCAAGGTTCTAGCAGAGAGTCCAGATGAATATTCAATGAAACGTGTCTGCCAGCCTCAACCATACCCTCAGTGGAGCCAGGTCATCCAACCTTGTTCCACAAGCGGAGTGTCTCTCCTTCCTCTGGAGATCGTTCTTTCAAACCTTCTCCATCCTCTCCTCAAGGGGTTGAACCCTCAGCTTTCCCTTCACTTCCTACTTAACAGAAGACACGGAGGAGTAGTCAGATGAAACTTCCTTCAGCTTCCTGCCTGTCTCGTGCCTACGCTTTCCCTTTCCTTCCTATTCTGTTGGAAGAGGTGCCCATGCCTTCTGTCTGAGACTGAAGCTGTGCTCCCATCCCGCCCCCTCTGGTCTGCTCAGGGACCACACCTTGGTCAGCATCCTCTCTGCTGGCTTCTTTCAACTAGTTTTTACACGTACTCTAATTTCTCCCATTAAAAAAAACAAAACAACAACAACAAAAAACTCTGCCTATCCCACATAATCCTCCAGCAGCTGCCTCCTCTCTCTCCTCCTGTTCATGCGTTTACATCCTCAGCTCCTTCTAGCCCAGTCTAACCTATTGTAGTTTGGCTTCTGCTCCCATTACTCCACTGACACTGTTTTGGGGATGGTCTGTGTTAATCATGCAGGGATGCAACTAATCTCCCCTTCTGCTGACACCCGGCTGTCCTTCAATCCTACTCTCTGGGGCTAGTTGTTAGTTTTTCTGGTTTTTTTAAAAATATCCTTGGATGAATCTAGAATAGGCCCATGGCATTTCTGACCGCTCTTAAATGGTAGGAGACCCTCTGGTCACTCTGAGTTTCACAAACAACTTCATTTCCAGTATAAAAATGTCTGGTCCAACTTTTATTTAAAGATACATCTTCTCTCCTTCCTGAGCTCAGGGCAGCTCCAGGTTTGAGAAAGTAGACTGTGGTTGGCTGCCCTTCTCTTTACTCTGCTGGCAGTTCCATTCTCCCTATTCCCCACTTCCAGACTTGAAATCTACAGGCTCTGATCCCTCAAAGGTTGGAGTGAGGGAAGAGAAGAGATAGGGCTCAGGAAAGATCTCACTTGGCTGGCAATGATGGATTGCAATTTTTCTCTGGATGCAGCAGGTGTATGTATTTCAATCTGGCTTTGTATCAGGGCACTTTGTAGATTCTTTGGAGGAATCTCTCTCCTGTTATTCCCTTGAATGGACAAATGCATCCTTTGGCCGGTCACTTAGGATCCCCACTTCCTCTACCCTCCAAGAGGCTGTCCCAGGTGGGGTTTAAGAAACACAGCAGGCTCTCTCCTATGGCCCACATGTGTTTCCAGGAAGCACTCTTTAATCCTTGGCCCTGACAAACCCTAGGAGTGTAAACTGTCAAACACAGCCACTTCTCCTGGCTCTGCCCACAGACCAAGATTCTCCCAACCACAGCTTTCCACATTTACATGCCTCAGGCATGTGACAGAGTCCTCTGTGCCCTAAAAGTTGCAGAAGACACATACCGAGCTTTCCAGTTGGTTCCATGGAAGTTCTTCTCACTTGATTTGTATAAGACAAGGGGAAAGTACTTCCTTTTCTCTCTCCACCTCCCTAAGACTTGCAGGACACAGATGACTCTTCAAAAAACTACCCCGTCTCTCAGCCTCTTTAAACATCCTGTATAAAGTCATGAGCTAATGGTCTAGAAAAATTTCCAGACACCTCCTTGGCAAGTCCAGGATAGGTACTTAGTACCTTACTGTGAAAAATGGGAGTCTCATTTTAACATTCTCTTGTAAACATATCTCAGCTTTTATCTTATTCCACCTGTAACCAGCCATTATCTCCTGCAATTCAGAGAGAATAACATGAGCAAAGTAAGAAGACACTGAAAATCCAGAGCACGTGAGTAGACTCCTATGATTGGCTGTGGCCAAATTCTGGGGCAGGGGAGAACTCATCCTAGAGTAAACCTTCCTTTGAAATGCTGCCTGGTTGCTTTTTACTTAGACTTATTTCTTGGGTCCTCTGAGGCCAGCTCCTCCTCCGTGACATGCCCCAACCAAGGAAACAGTGACAGTGGCTAGAGAAGAGGCTCAGATGTGGGCTCTGTCAGTCTGAGAAGGGCTAGGTTAGCCAGGCAAAGAATCCCAATTTTGTCCTGTAGGACCCAGGGAATCTGGGGAGGTTTTTTAAGCAGAGGAGCATTATAATCTGACCTGTGTGTGAGAAGGACGACCCTGAATGTGATATCCTTACCTTTTCTTTATTAGGCACACGTACTTTTCTTTTTTTAACCTTTGCTGTGGGGACTGCAAGGCTCCCAATGAACATTTTTCTGTCCCCACTTGTCTTAGTTTGCTTGGGCTGCCATAATAAAATATCACAGACTGGGTGACTTAACAACAGAAACTTATTTTCTCATGGTTTTGGAGACTGGAAATTCAAGATCAGGGTACCGGTATGGTTGGTTCCTGGTGAAGGCTATTTTCCTGGCTTGTAGACAGCTACCTTCTCACTGTGTTCTCATGTGACCTTTGCTCGTTGCGTGCATGCAGAAAGAGAGTACTCTGGTCTCTCTACCTCTTCTTCTAAGGACACAAATTCTACAAGGTCAAGGCCCTACTTGCATGGCCTCATTTAACCTTAATAACTTCTGTAAAGGTCCTATCTCCAAATATAGTCACATTGGGGGTTAGAGCTTCAACTTATAAATTTGGAGGAGAAACAGATATTCAGTCCATAACAATACCCAATAGATTTTTTTAAATAGTTGGGAATATTCAGCTCTTAAAATACTCCAGAAGCTTAAATGCAGTGGGCCCCCATGACATCAATCAAGGTGCAGTAATTAATCAGCAGATAAATGCAAGACCTATTTTAGTCCAGCTGTTGACCAACTTTGATTGTCTCCTTTAACCTGTCCAGAGTATCAGTTTATCCCAGTTAAATTTGTGCTACTTGGATTTCCCCAGGAATTCCTATTTACTCTCCTAAATCTGAGTCTGGGGGCTTATCAGGCACAGAGTTCAAATTCTGGCTTCCCAAGTGATCCCTATGAATCCAGCTTCCTTGCCATCCCTGCTCCTCAAGCATCCAGAGTTGTATCAGATGCCTCTGTGCCTGGTGTATGTCTATGAACTCTATGGGGAAGCTGGCTGCCCCATTCTGATGGGAAGCAACAGTTACTCATGAGTCTCTGTGCCTTGGTTGGGGCATGTCACCTCAGGGGAGGAGCTGCCCTCATAGGATCCAAGAAACTGAGTCTGAGTCAAAGTGAAAAAACAACCAACTAGGATTTCCAACAGAATGTCGCTCTGAGGTGGCTACATGTGGAAATTAAGTAGGCAAGGGTGAAAAATATACTTCATAAATATTTTTAGTTCAGTTTTGTTAATATATCCTATTGGCTTTTCTTTCTTCCTTCCTCTCTTCCTCCTTCCTTCCCTCCTTCCTTCCCTCCTCCTTTCCTCCCTGCCTTTCTCCTTTCTCTCTTCTTTCCCTTTCTTTCTCTTTATTCTTTCTTTCTTTTTTTCTTTTTAAAAAACAATAATTTTGGTGGATTTTTAAAAATGAGGTATGATCTCTGCAATTTAAATAGCAAAACACTGTCTATGAATTACTACATACACCTGACCCATAATAAATTCTATAAGTTAGTCCCCCTGTCATTATTTGTACAATTTATAGAAAACACTAAATAACCACAAAGACCATCTCAATTCCAAAGCATAATTAAAAACTAGTCCTATGCTATAAACAATCTGTATTATTCTTCATTATTCCTTTTCTCCAGAACCAGACTTAAGTATAGTTCCTGATATTTTTCTCTATGTTCTCCCAACCATTGTATGGGTTCAGCCATGCTTTAAAAATACATGTAAATCTTTTTAGGTTCTTTTTCTGATCACAAAAATGTAATTTCTGTGGCAAGAAATTTGAAAAATTCAAATAAGCATAAAGGATAAAATAAACTCACGTATGAACAGAAATAACCATAGTGAACATTTGGCTGCCTTGTTTTTAGTATGTACGTATAACACTTTTTCACCATGCACTCATTTTTCCAACAATTATTTACTGACCCCTCTCAAGGAGCTTGCCTTCTGGTGGGAAACTAGACAATAAATAAAGTCTCAGGTGGTGATGAGTTCTATCATAAAGAGAAAACAGAATGATATGATAGCAAGTAATATTTAAGTTGAAACCTGAATGACAAGAAGAAGCCGTGTGAAGATCTAAGGAAAAAAACACTTCAGGCCGAAGGAAAAACTTGTAAAAAGCCTTAGAAATACAAGTACACTTTAACCAGAAATTCTACCTGAGACTGTGCATAAGTATATATATATATATATATATATATGGATGGTTGCACTGTTGTTTATAGTAGCAAATGACTATATTCAATCTAATTGTCCATCAACAGGAATTTGTTAAATATCATGGTGCTTCCATAAAATGGAATATCTTATAGTTGCTACAAAGTGAGGTGGATCTCTCTGTATATACTGATATGGAAAGATCTCCAAGATATGTCTGTTTACTAAAATAGGTTTGTATTATATACACATCTTGTAAATGTTTTTTAATGTAATACTTGAGAACTTTTTCCATGTTATTGAATTCTCTTCTGTAATGTCATGTGTAATACTGCATGGTCTCCTTACTTTGGATGGACCATGTTTTAATTAATCAGTCATCATTGTTTCCAGTGTTTTCCTCTTATCAAACCTTGGTTATAGCAAAGTTTTGTATACATCTATGATTATGATTAAATCCTTAGAATATATTTCTAGGAGTGATAACTGGGTCAAAGGATGGCTTTAAAGACTTTTGATATACATGATCAAATTATCCTTAGGAAAATCACAAATAGTTACAGTCTACCAGAAATGTATAAGTGTGCCAGTTTCTTCATGTCTTATCAATGCCGACAATTTTTTAGGAAAAGGTTACAATTTGACTAGCCACATATAACATTTCACTGTTTTTAATATGCACTTCCTTGATTGCTAAGGAGGCCAAACATTTTTAATAGACTTGTTGACTATTTCTTCTTTTGCAAATTGTTTGCCCCTTGACAATTTTTAATTGGAATTTCACCTGTCTCTTATTTATTTGTAAGAGCTATTTACATGTGAGAGATAAAAATTTGGTTTGCCATATACTAGAAATTCTTTTCCTGATTTGTCATTTGCTTTTAAATATAGTTTAAATTTTTAAACTATACATGTCACACATTTTTGAGATATGGGAACATATGTATATGTATAACTGACTCACTTTGTTGTAAAGCAGAAACTAACACACCATTGTAAAGCAATTATACTCCAATAAAGACATTAAAAAAAAGAAGGAGGGGAAAGGCCTTGGCTGTGGAGGGCAGGGCCTAAGCAAGGGTGAGGTTTAGGCAGTGGGTGGGACCAAGGTTCAGGACCCACATTGCTGGAAAAGGCCCTGGGGGCTGTGGAGGGTGAGGCTTAGTCTCAAGGAGCAGAAGGGGTCCAGGTGTGCCCCCCACCCCTGATCTCAGTGGGCAGGGGGCCTCACCTGGGAGCCCAGCAGGCTTTCTGAGCTCAAGTGGGCATGGCAAATGCCCTCCTCTCCTCTCCTGCTCCTCTGGTCTGGGAAGGCTCCTCCCACCTGCCTCTCCTGATCTCCCCGGCCTCAGGGGCACTGATCCTGTCTGGCCTCCACTTCTCCTCCCGCCTCAGTCCCCCTACATCCTACCAGTTCACTCTGGGGTTCCTCCCGTCTCCTTGAGTATCAGAGTCACCCACTAGCAGCCAGCAGGCGCCCTAGTTGTGGGGAGACGTTAAATTCGGGTCTTCTCACACTGCCATCTTGACTCCGCCTCCTGTATATTTATTTTCTAATTGACCATATCTTTTTACATTATTTTCTTTCTTTTTTTAAAAATGAATTTATTTATTCATTTATTTATGGCTGTGTTGGGTCTTTGTTGCTGTGCGTAGGCTTTCTCTATTTGTGACGAGCAGGGGCTATTCTTTGTTGCAGTGCGTGGGCTTCTCATTGTGGTGGCTTCTCTTGTTGCAGAGCATGGGCTCTAGGCACATGGGCTTCAGCAGCTGTGGCACACAGGCTCAGTAGTTGTGGCTTATGGGCTCTAGAGTGCAGGCTCACTAGTTGTGGCGCACGGGCTTTGTTGCTCCACGGCATGTGGGATCTTCCCAGACCAGGGCTTGAACCCAGGTCCCCTGCATTGTCAGGCAGAAATTTACCAACTGCTCCACCAGGGAAGTCCCTCATATTATTTTCTTTTTCAGTACATTATCTTTGGTTTGTGATGTAGACAATCATATCATTTACAAATAATAATTTTCATCATCCTTTCTTCAACTCTCCTCCCCTTATTTTATTTCATTGACTAGAATCTCCTCATTATTAAAATAGCACCAAGATGGCCACCTCCTTGCATTCCTTCTGGTCTTTAACGTGAAGACCCCTATTTTTTCACTATTGAACATGGTGTCAACTATCAGGTCTACATTAGTGTTGTGTCATTTATTGAATTAGCTTTCCATATTGAATTAGCTTTCCATATCCAGTTTACTAAGAGTTTTGGGGAGGAATGTTTACTAAATGTTTTAATCCGATTCTTGTTGGCACCTGTCAAAATGACATATAGCTTCAGCTTTGTTTTGCTTTTTATTATCGAATTATATATTCCTACCCATAGTTCTACTCCAAGACCACTTAAGAACTTTTATTTCTTATAATTCTCATAATTTGTTTACTTCTAAATTTTTTAGTATTGATATTCACCATAATATTTCACCCTCATCCCCATCAAAGATAAAATAAGCAGATGAAAACCTGTCTAGTGGATACCAACAAATTAAGTACTGTCCAGCTACAAGATTAGAGCAATCGCCCAGAGGATAATTTTTAAAATCAGTAACTTGAGTAGGTTATTTTATCCCAGGAATGGTCAGCCTTCTAGATGTATTTTATTTACTTTTGACATTTAAAAGCATTCTTAAAGGTATTAGCTTGCTCTCCTTCCTCTATCCTATATTTCTTTTTAAAAGAAATCTCCTATAATCTCCTTTGTATTTTCAATCAGTATTTATTCAGGAAAAAATATTTTGAGCACCTACTGTTTATCCTACTATGAAAGACTCTAGGAAAACAGGTGACACTGGTACAATCCTTTTGCTCCAAAATTTTGTCCAGTATTGGGGGTGGGAGTCCTGCAAGGGGAGCTCAGGACACAGATAAGAAAATCATGGAGTCAATGGGGTGTGGTAAGTTCTTGAATAAAGGTATAAAGAAGATATTTAGAAAGCATAGAGGAACACTGAACTCTGCCCTGAGATACCTGGCAGAGGGGTCAGGGCCTACTTCCCTGAATGCTGCCACTCCGTTGAGTGGATTTCACTTGTAATGACCTGTTTATTCACCATTCCACAAATGCTGGAAGGATAGCCATCCTTCTGCCTCTGTAGCACTGAAATACTCCTTCCCGATAAAGCAAACCTTAGTTACCTCATAAGAAGGCTGATCATAAATCCCAGTTTATCCAGGCTTGTTCCGTTTGCACCTATTGTCCCCATGTAATTAATAGTGCTCCCTGGGCTTCCCTGGTGGCGCAGTGGTTGAGAATCCGCCTGCCGATGCAGGGGTCACGGGTTCGTGCCCTGGTCCGGGAAGATCCCACATGCCGCGGAGCAACTAAGCCCGTGAGCCATGGCCGCTAGGCCTGCGCGTCCGGAGCCTGTGCTCCGCAACGGGAGAGGCCACAGCAGTGAGAGGCCCGCATACCGCAAAAAAAAAAAAAAAAAAAAAAAAAAAAAAAATAGTGCTCCCTTTCATTCTCAGACATGCCCCAGCTCGAACGATAAATGACAAAGCACCCCATCAATTCCTCTTCCTCCCAGCCTTAATCAATCAAACTTCAGTCAAATTAAACTTCATGAAGGAACTGAATTTTAAAGGCAGATAATAATAATTATCAGCAACTTCATATTCCCCTGCCTCAGTCCTCTGTACCCTGTTCTTTTTTGCCCAAGGGGCAATCTCTTCTAACTCTTAGCTATTTCTTATATTTACCACCATTTTTCTAAATAATATGTTACTTCTTAATTTTATCATTTTATATCCTCTATTGACTTCTGTTGCAGAATGAATTGTTTCCCCCTAAAATTTATATGTTGAACTCCCAACTCCCAGTGTGACTGTGTTTGGAGATAGGACCTTTATGCAATAATCAAGGTTAAATGAGGTCATCAGGGTGGGTCCTGATCTGATAGGATTAGTGCCCTTATAAGATGAGGAAGAGACACTAGAGTGCTCTCTCAGAGCATGCACAGAGGAAAGGCCATGGGAGATCACAGTGACAAGGTGGCTGTCCTCAAGCCAACCAGAAACAAAACTGGTCCACACCTTGAGCTGGGACTTCCCAGTCTCCTGAACTGTGAGAAATAAATGTGTGTGGTTTAAGCCAGCCAGTCTGTGGTATTTTGTTATGGCCACCTGAGCAGACTAAGACAACTTCCTAGTGTGAAGAAGAGACCTTAGCTTCTTCCTACAGTTCCCCTCCACAGACACACATACGCACACCCCTCATACACACACGCAACACTCACACACCCTCCCCCCCCACACACCCATACATATACATGACACTCACACACATTCACACACACCTCACATAAACCTCACACACATACCCCTTATACACACATGTATTCACACACACTTCACAAACTCTCAAACACTCATTCACACACATCTCACTACACTTCACACATATGCATACATCTCATACACACACTCACACAGCACACACTCACTCACACACACACACACCCTCATCTTTTTCTTCCCAGCTTCCCCTGTTTCTTACCTAGTGATACCTCCTGTCCCATTCTCTTTGTCCTTGATGATTTATGTGTAATGTGGTTTTAAAATCTTTTCCCTGACATATTAGTGGCATTTCAGGATGGTGATCACCTTTTCAACCCATCATGCTTACTAGAAGCTCTTATCACTTACCTTTACCACCACATATGGCCCTAATCCACTCTCCACTCACCACCTGTTCTAATTTGCCAAGAAATGTCCCTGAAGAAGCACTTATGTCACCACTGTCCTCACATGCAAGGCTTTATGATCATCAGCTGGCTTCCTCAACATTGGTGATTTCTAGCCCTTGAACTTTGGTCAATTTGTGTGGCCTGTTTAAGTTCTCCTTCAGGACTCCTTATGCTCAGCTTCTGTAGATAAAATATCTTTGTGATATGGATTCACTCCCGGTTATAATTTCAAGGAGGCATGTGAAAGTGCTTTTTAAAACCGTATGGAGCACTGTTCAAATAGAAACATTATTATTATCAACAATAACAAAGTGAAAAAATGCATAAACTGTTAAATTGTGTCATCTAGATGCTACCCTCAGCACTTTTAATCATTGGACTTCAGACCACTTTCCAACTCTACAGCATTCAGCTAAGGAAATGCTCTTAGTCTTGGTTTCCAGGATGCAATGCAGAGAAGACTCACTCCATGTGTTAAATGAATGAATCAGGAGGTCCATCTAAGGCCACTGATTCCTACTAGCTCACCTTTCTCCTTCTGTAATGACCATATAAATTCTGAATGGCACCAGTTTTTACCTTTATGCATATAATAAGGCATCACATTACTTTCCATTGGAAACACAAGGTTTCTTCCCAAGTGAAGAAATAAATGCCCCACAAACTCAGAGTATAATCCCAACTTCAGAAATTTTCAGCAGGAGTGGCATTACAGAATACTATTTTGCTGAACTACATCAGTGTTACATGGATACAAATGACTTTTTAACTGAATTCTTTAATTTATGCAGAAAATATTTATTGAGTACCTCCTACATTCCGGTCACTAGAAGTAGTGGATAAAAGTAATAGCTAACATTTATATAGTGCTTACTATACTCTATATTGTTATGTAAACTCATTTAATTCTCATAATGGTCATAGGAGAGAGCTACTATCATGATTCCCATTTTACATATGAGAAAACTGAGGCACAGAGTCAATAAGTTACTTGATTGGTCTACACTGGAGGTTCTCAACCAGGGCTGATTACCCCACCACTCCTGCCATTTGGCAATGTCTGGAGATGTTTTAAATTCTCATGACTGGTGGTAACAGGGAATAACAAAGCTTAAGGATGCTGTTAAATGTCCTACATTGTATAGAATGGCTTGACAACTAAGAACAATCCATCCAAAATGTCAGTAGTGCTGCTATTAAGAAGCCTTGATCTGCACCAATTAGCATATAGCATTCTTCTGGCAACTGTCATTGGGCCTGTGGTAGACACATGACTTACTCTGGCCCAATCAGACTAAAGGAGACGGCTTTGGGGAGAAGTTACTTTCATTCATTTCTCTCCTGCTGGATGTGAACAAGGAGCACATAGCTTGATATCTAGGGGTAGCCAACTTGTTATATTGAGAATAACCAACCTTCCAATGAAGCCAATGCTGAGGACAGCAGAATGGAAGGGCTGGAATAACTGTTGCCCTTACTGATGTTACTGAGCAGCACTGAACCATAACTCTCCTGGAAACCAAACCATCTCTGGACTCTAAGTTATGTGAGGCAATACTTGAGTGAACATTTGCTGTTTCAGGCAGCTAGAAGTGTTGTAACCAACACACTTTGCTAATTACAGGCAATATCTTGGAAAATTCAGCAAAGTCTCTTTCACATGGTCAGATGGGAACCCGAAATTCATACTTCTCCCTTCTGGCTGGACTTTGTCTTAGGAGGAGAGTCAGAGACACCTTCCTCAGCTTGTTCTCCTGTCTGAACAAACATGTACTAAGTAGAGACTTCGTGGGGTCAGTCAACAAGCAATTAGAGTCCAATGCCATGTGCTGGGGAAGAAGGAGGGGAAGGCCAAAGAGGGAGATTGCAATCTAGGTGGAAACGTGGAATGCTATATACATGGAGAAAGCAGAGAGAAATGAGTTGTAGAACTCTGTGATGAGGACCATCTGTTTATTGGAATTTAGAAAATGGAAAGGATGAGCTGGAATGATTTGGAGGAGGTCGGCTTGGAAGTGAAGGCCATTACCATGCACCCCAGGGTGACTTGGGATGATGTGTTGAAGGAATTGAAAAAAAGTGATCTTTAAACATTGTTCCAATGGGACATTCCATCATCGAAACTGAAGGAGATGGTAACCTGAGCTGTTTGGTATCCATATTATATTCTACGGCCTCTGATGGTGGCAATTTTCTTTATATGTTCTGGAAGCCACCATCTTGTTATTGCCCAAGTACCTACATGATATAGCATAGACAGGCCCACCTCCTTTCATATCATTAGGCACACCTGTGAGAAGGTGAGTAGAAAAGGAGATAGGAGCTGACTTCAGAAGCCTGAGAATGCCATAAACGAAGTGTACTGGATGCTGGATGACTTTCTTAGACATCTATACCGCATTAGGGAGTATTCTGGAGTCTGTATAGATAGGCATTGTTTTGTTTTGTTTGGGGGGGGGGTAATAAATTCTTAGTTTAGTTTCTAAGCCCTGGAAAATGAATCATTTTAACATAATCTGCCAAAAATAATAGTTGTTTTTACAGTGCATATAGCACTTTATTATCACAACATCATTTGTGATTTCCCACATGATCTGAGTGGATATCAATTCCTCTTATCCTGGATTGGACTATAAGTGGCCAGTAAGCACACACTCCCACAGTGGGGCTTCTTTCAGAACTCTCTCACATGCACAGAAAATGTCCCTCAAAACAGAGAAAACAGAAAGAGGAAAGCAAATACCATAGACTAACACATATATATGGTATCTAAAAAAAAAAAAATGGTTATAAAGAACCTAGGGGCAGGACAGGAATAAAGATGCAGACGTAGAGAATGGACTTGAGGATACGGGGAGGGGGAAGGGTAAGCTGTGACGATGTGAGAGAGTGGCAGGGACATATACACACTACCAAAAGTAAATTAGATAGCTAGTGGGAAGCAGCCGCATAGCACAGGGAGATCAGCTCGGTGCTTTGTGACCACCTAGAGGGGGGGGGATAGGGAGGGTGGGAGGGAGACGAAAGAGGGAGGGGATATGGGGATACATGTATACATATAGCTGATTCACTATGTTATAAAGCAGAAACTAACACATCATTGTAAAGCAATTATACTCCAATAAAGATGTTAAAAAAAAAGATTAAACTAAAAAAAAAAAAATTGTAAAAGCTTACATCAACCTTATAAGAGAAGCAAAAAGAAACAAACAAAAAAAATAGTTTTCAACAATCTCTTTCCCAGGTCCCTAGACAACAACACAGCAAGAAAGATGGAGCCAGAAGTGGGATAGTAATTGGGTCTTGGAGGCTCTGAAAAATCCAGGTGACACCACATGTGTCCTCAAACATTACCTGACTTTTAATTTCCCTCTGAAAACCTGACACATAGTCTGTGGACTCCTTACTGAAAGGCTTAGCAGGACTCGAGTTTCCCGTTTTTGCCTTTTCCCTGATCACCCAAATTAGATTTGAAATTCTTTGCGGTGGTGTCCAAGAAGGGGGAACTTTGCTGACGCCCATATTCACCGTTTTTGCTGAAGGGCAGACATATGATCCAAGCCTCTCCTGCTGAGCCTTGCCCGTGGCTCATACACACTTGTTTTGCAATCGGTTCCTGTGTTGCCACATCAGGCTCTTTCCCTCTGAGACTGAAGAGAAACTGACCTGGAGACTCCACTTGCTAGCAGAGTCTCACTTGTGGTTAGCTCCCTGGAGCAAGCCATTTCGTGGGGACTCAATGGCTAGAGAGGCAGACATACTGCAGTATTTTCCCAACTGCCGATCAAGACGCATTAGAAGGTCTGGAACAAATTTAATGCAGCACAACTAGCACTTTAAAAATGCAATAGAGTTGAAAAGAACTGAGGGGAGAAGGTTAAACATTCCGGTGCCCTACATGTAACAAGGGCAAGTATTGTTTGGTGAAACTGTTGTTTCAGTTATATAAATTCAACAGTATGAATGTGCACATTGTGTCTTGATATAAAATGCATTTCTTACTGTGGGGTGGCGATCAAAACAATTCGAAAGCTACTGAAATGTAAAATTGAAGTTTGATCTCATTATCTTCAAAACCCGCTGCTGGGAAGTGACGAGTCTCTCGTTTATTTAGGGAACTGGAGAGAAATGCTTTTAGTTACCCACTGCATAAACTTAGTGACTCCAAGAAACTGCCTTTCTCTTAGGAAGCTCCCTATGCTATGCATGAAAACACCCACGCTGCAGCCAGCTTTTCCTCCTTCTATTCCTTCCACAATCTTAGCAGAACCCTCAAGAGGAGCAGGCATCAGAACTGGTGAGGCAAATAGGAAGGTCAGAGCAGATTCTGCATCCCTCCGAGGATGACATCCACTGAAAAGCATCTGCTGTGACATCTGCCTGCAAGGGTGGAAACCGGCAACCTTCATCTAATAGGGCTAGAGCAGAGCTGCTCGTGCAAAGAAGGGAGCAGAAACTTCAGCAGCTACTTGGACGTTATTTTTCTTCGTGCTTCATCTGGTTTCTTATTGCAGTGAAATGTACACAACATAAAATTTACCACTTTAACCATTTTGAGTTGTACAGTTCAGTGGCATTAAGTATATTTGCATTTTTGTGCAACCATCTATCTCCAGAACTTTTTCATCATCTCAAACAGGAACTCTATACTCATTGAACAACTTCCCACTTATCCCTCCCTCCAGCTCCTGGCAACTACCATTCTACTTTCTGTCTCTGTGAATTTGTCTACTCTAGGTATTTCATACAAATGCAATTATAGTTGTTCTTTTGAGACTGGCTTATTTCACTTAGCTCTTTTCCAAAATTCACCCATCTTGTAGTGTATGGCAGAATTCCCTTCCTTTTTTTTTTTTTTTTTGCGGTATGCGGGCCTCTCACTGCTGCGGCCTCTCCCATTGCGGAGCACAGGCTGCGGACGCGCAGGCCCAGCGGCCATGGCCCACGGGCCCAGCCGCTCCGCGGCATGTGGGATCCTCCCGGACCACGGCACGAACCCGCGTCTCCCGCATCGGCAGGCGGACTCTCAACCACTGCGCCACCAGGGAAGCCCTCCCTTCCTTTTTAAGGCTTAATAATGTTCCATTATATGTATATATTCAGATGTTATTTTAATATGTATATAAACACTTATGCTTCTCCCCTGGCATTCACTGTGTAATGCTCATTTTGGACCAGCAGCACAGGGAAGAATACTATGAAGCTAGTATTGTCCATAAAAGACAGGGGGGGGACTGGACTTCCCTGGTGGCGCAGTGGTTGAGAGTCCGCCTGCCAATGCAGGGGACGCGGGTTCGTGCCCCGGTCCGGGAGGATCCCACGTGCCGTGGAGCGACTGGGCCCGTGAGCCATGGCCGCTGCGCCTGCGCGTCCGGAGCCTGTGCTCCGCAACGGGAGAGGCCACAGCAGAGAGAGGCCCGCGTACCGCAAAAAAAAAAAAAGACCGGGTGACAGTGGTTCAAAAATCCTAAGGCCAAAACTACCTGGTGGCTGAGTTCTCTGGCTTTCTTTTCCTGACTCTGGAAGTATGCAAAAGTTGCAACAACATTTTTTTTTTTTTTTAAGAATGCCAAACTTCATAACCTGTTGAGATGTTCCCTTTGGTCCTTACTCCCAGCAGTAGGACCCAGCTTCCCTCGGAAACAAGCTGGCTCTTCCCTCTCGGGGCTACTTTTTAGCATCTATTAGTAGGAAACAGAAGAGAATGTGCCTGTTTTGATTCCTTTGTTTCTGTCATTCATAAACCCCCATTTGTATTAATATAACTTAACTGTGACTTCTAGAGCAGACATTTTGCTATGTGCCCCTCCCCTCTTTTCCTTACTTATCCAGGTTCTAGATGATCTAGATGCTCAGTAAGAATGTGGGCAGGACATCTGTCCAGAATGGAATTGTTAGAAATGAGACTGGAACAGAAACAGGGCAAAGAATCCTCATGTTTTGGTATCTGATATCATTATACTCAATGATTCAGTGACAAATTCAGGTGTAGAAAGCAGCTTGGGTAGGAAACATAGATGAAGTAGAATCCTACCTGAGTGTGTCTATGGGGTTTGAGTTGTGGCCATGGTCCCAAGCCTTTGTTTATGAGCCACAAGTCACCACTCATCTTTTTCTCTAGAGCAGAGAGTCAATCACTTCCCATTTCTTCCTTACTATTTATTTCCTGTTGATCAATTTCTTTAAGAACCAAAATATTCCTTTAAGGATTTCCTTAATTTCTTTGCCCTAAATGGCAGAGAAACCAAGGGCCAGAAGAGGCTCAGAGCAAAATATATTCACTGCACACAAAAATAAAAACAACTTAAAACTAATCAGCACCAGAGAGGAAAGCAAGGTCAACACAAACATTTCCTCTGTTTCCAACATGAGAGAAATTCCTCCCAGCGTTTTCGTCATGCTCATTTCTGTTCATTTTCTGGTTCACTTCATGTGACTTCCCCTTGTGTCTTATTTGGGTTGTTCGAATCAGACAGCCAGTGAACCCACTTAAATCTAAGTCCAGTATTGCATGAATCCTGCTATTAGAGATCCTGGAGTCATTTTGGAAGAGGGAATGGAGCACACGTTTCACTAGGTGAAGACCTAGAACCCCCTTCTTTTGAAAAGTTATAGTGTCAGCTGAAAGATGCTGAAGGATACTTGTCAGCTCCAAATGGCCTGGGGAGTATACACACTATAGCCTGAATCTGGCTATACGCTTGGAAGTCTGTTTATACCATGGTTTGGGCTATATTCCAATCTAGGTGATCCCTGAGAACAGTGTTTCTTTGCTATGTGCTCAGCATCCATCAAAACCAGCATAGATTAGGGTGCTTGTGAAAAGAACAGATTCTAGAACTCCACTGAAGGCTTAATGACTTCTAAACTTGGAGGCGGGGCCCAGGAGTCGACTTTCTTTAACATTCTCAGGGTCCCTTCCCCTTTCCCTTAATCTGTCAGCCACTGAAAAAGGGCAGGAGGGACTTCAGCCAGCTCTGTCTTGGGAACAATATCAGGCAGCAGAGTGTCCCTTCCAGCAGGCAAGAGTGATGGCTAGGGAAGGGCCAAGAGGAAGCAGTGACCAGTGGCCTTTGGCTATAAAAAAGCCTCAGGCAAGTGCCAGAGCTGGAACAAAGCTGGGCTCAAAAAAAAAAAAAAAAAACACACACACACACAAAACGCAGCCTGATTATATCTCTGCCCAGAGATCCATTGGCTTTTAATTCTCAAACTTAATAGAAAAACCGGATTTCTTCTTCCCACACTCGACACCCCCCTCCAAATCCATCCCTCTCCCAGCACCTCTTATCCAAACTGTACTTTACCCAAAGTGATCAAACGGAAAGTTTAGTCCAGGAAGAGAAGGATGGGGAGGTGCTGGGGCACCAGTTGTTTGCCATGGGAACCCCGCCTGCTGCAGGGTCTCAGTGGTTTTCTGTTTGCTGACGTCCAGTTCTTTAGGGCAGGCCCTGGCATCAAAAGGGGCCTGGGCACCGCATCCTGTGTGTCCCGTTTCCGGCATCCGGCCCAGTGGCATCCACCCCAGCAGGTCTCCAGGGAGCAGGCAGGGTGTCTGGGACTGAATGCTTCCTCCTGACCTCTTGTCCTGCTGCTGTCCTCCCCAGCCGGGAAGTGAAGGGAAGCAGAGGGTGTTTCCCAACTCACTGAAGAGAGAGTCCTTGTTTTCTTTTGCATTTTATTCTTTCCTTCCTCATCATCCAAACACAAACCATTGGCCATTTGCCTGCCTCCCTGCTGGCCAGCTGTCCTTGCCAGTCTCAGTTCTGAATTTCTATTTATCTCACAGGGACCGCAGAGTTTGTTTTCATCCAGCTTGGGACACGGGGTGAGCTGCTGTTTCTAGTTTGCTCTCTGAAATTGTGCCTCCTGCAGCTGATTAGAAAGGCTGAATGACGGCCGTCCAGATGATCCAAGGAGATGATCGATGGTTTTAGTCTATTTGAAAGGTTTATTAGAGCCAGGTTAGGAATGACCGAGGACTCTAGGTGCCTAGCTCATGCTGAGTATGGAGTGTATGCCACCACGCTGTAGGCTACCATGCTCACATACCAGTTCCTCCAACTGTCAACTGTGTTTTACATTTTTAGGCCTTTACATGGGCTATTCCTGCTTGGAAAGTCCTTGCTGCCCATTTTTATTATACTTTGGCTTACCGAGCCTTGAATGTACCAGCCCCTGCTTTCCTCCCTAGCAAGGTATCATGCATCTCTCCTTTTCATATTCACCTTGCACCAGACACACAGGCCTTTTTGCAGCTATTATACAGTCCTGCTAATTTTCTGCTTCGGGGCCTTTGCACATTCTCCCCCAACCCCCCCCCTCCATGTTCTTACTTGCCTTCCCATGGTTAATTCCTTCTTAGCTTTCAGGTCGTATCTAACATCAGCTCCTCAGCAAGGTCTTTCTTTTTTTTTTTTTTTTTGTGGTACGCGGGCCTCTCACTGTTGTGGCCTCACCCGTTGCGGAGCACAGGCTCCGGATGCGCAGGCTCAGAGGCCATGGCTCACGGGCCCAGCCGCTCTGCGGCATGTGGGATCTTCCCGGACCCGGGCACGAACCCGTGTCTCCTGCATCGGCAGGCGGATTCTCAACCACTGTGCCACCAGGGAAGCCCAGCAAGGTCTTTCTTGATCATTTTAATGTGACTTCTCTTTGTTCTCTATATCAGCACCTTTCTTGTTTTTCCTAGCATGTCATACTTTGTAATATTTACTTACTTCTTATTGCCTTATCATACTGTCTGGTGCAATATTTATTGAATAAATGAAAGAGTAGCTCATGTCTACCCATTCTTCCAAATTCCACCTGGAAGTCAATTGCCTCCTTGTGTAAATCCTTCTTGACTACCCCTCCACAGGCTCACCTCCTGGGTCTTGGCGGGGTGTCTGCCCTGAGTGTTCCCCTGCACCCTGGGCTTACCTCTCATGCTATATTATAGTGCCTGCTGGTATGACCTTTCCTTCAAGCAGATGGTAAGCTTTGAAAGGGAAGGATTATAACTTCCATTTCTAGAAAAATATCTGACACATAGAGATTGCCTAATCAGTGTTGGTTAAATGAATAAATAAATGACTACGTAACATTTCAGAGATGTATAGAAAACTTGGAGTGGAGCTACTACTTACTTCGAAAAGAGGCAGAGATAAGTTTCAGAAGAAAACTTTTGTACAATTTGGTTCTCATGTTTCCTGGTCCTTCCTGGTCTGGTGATATTCCAGTCAATTAGGCAAGCAACAATCTGGTAAGGTCTTAAACATAAATTAAACCAAGGAGTCTCAATTCTTACAACCGAAATGTTCCTATCATTACAGGATTTTTTTTTTTTTTTTTTTTTCCGTACACGGGCCTCCCACTGTTGTGGCCTCTCCCATTGCGGAGCACAGGCTCCGGACGCGCAGGCTCAGCGGCCAGGGCTCATGGGCCCAGCCACTCTGCGGCATGTGGGATCCTCCCGGACCGGGGCACGAACCCCTGTCCCCTGCAGGCGGACTCTCAACCACTGCGCCACCAGGGAAGCCCACATTGCAGGATTTTATGATGCTCATTCCCAAATCTTAAAACATGGGGTTGGGGGGACTTCCCTGGCGGTGCAGTGGGTAAGACTGTGTGCTCCCAATGCACGGGGCCCAGGTTTGATCCTTGGTCAGGGAACTAGATCCCGCATGTATGCCACAACTAAGAATCTGAGCGTCACAACTAAGACGTCCACATGCCGCAACTAAGAAGTCCGCATGCTGCATCTAAAGACTCCCATCCCGCAACTAAGACCTGGCACAGCCAAAATTTAAAATAAATAAATAAATAAATAAGTAAATATTTTTAAAAAATACACTGTGATGAGGGTGAATTTTAGACACCTCTTTGTGCCTCAGTTTCCTCATCTGTATGAGAAGGATGGATGACATCATCTCTAAAGAATCTTCTAGCTCTAGCACTTTATGATTAAAAAAAAAATCAAGGTAACTAACACTGACTTTTGAATGCTTTGAAAAATTTCCAGCATCTCATGAGCTCACTGGGGGTGCTCTAGGGCTGAAGAGAAACCTGGGTGGAAACCTCAGCTCTGGGCATCTCAGGTTTGATGCTCTCTCCCAGAGCAGACAAGAGTTACCTTCTCACCCACATAATCAAGTGGGTTGTAGCTCGAAAGACTGTGGGGAAAGAGAGTAATATGGGACCAAGTGCATGAAGGGGAGAAGAGAGACTCTAAAGGATGTGGCCCCATTGGTCCAGCAAAGAGCGATGCTGAGGGGGCCAGAGGTGGGTAACTTTATTTTAATTGAAATGAAGGCATAATGTGTCCTAGAAAAATAAAGATTCAGGATACAAACTAGACACAGGGGTCAGGGTTATCCCAAGGATCAAGGGATCTTTGGTCTGGGGCTGGACGTGCTAACAGGGCCTCTAGTCCAGGAGGAGCTTAGGGAGGACCCTGGCCCACAGACCTCACACCTGCATCCCTTGTGGGCAGGAAGGGTCCGGTGGGGAGGGTCTGTCAGTCTCTGGGCACAGGACTGCCGGTCCTCCACCCTCGGATTCCAAGCAGTTCTGGGAAAACTGGATGTCAATGGAGCTATTAATAGCGTTTCAGGGAGTGATAGGGAGAGAGCTCAAGGGAATTGGAAATCCAGCCATTCGGCAGGGCTTTCAGCTCACAGCTAGTACCAGGTCGAGGGGGGCAGAGCCCCTGAGTCAGGGGCTTCAGAGAACACGTGATGTACTTGTGGCAGGGAGGGAGGAAGAGGAATTGGGGGGGGGTGGAGAAAATGTGGACTGAAGGTAGAATGAGTTGAGAGGAAGGATTATTGAGACAAAGAAAGAAAGAGAGGGTAAGAATAACAGGCAGCCAGTAAAATGCTGCAGAAAGATCATGAGCCCAGCAGTCAAAAGACTTTAGCTCAAGTCGTCCACTAACTAGCTGTGTGAAGCCAAGCAAATCTCTTGACATCTTTGGGCCTCAGTTTCTGAATCTGCAAAAATGTAACAAATAGCACCCTCCCCACAACACAGGACTATTTTTCAGACTAAATTATACTTATGGAAATGAAAGCGCTTGAAAAGAATTTTTTAAAAATGAATGAAAGCAGAAATGATTGGGTCAAAAGGGTTAAGAGCCGTTATGGAATAATACAGCAAAAAATGCTACCGCATTAAAGAAATACTACCAGGAATTTATAACTCACAAGGAAATGGATCAAAGAGGTCAGGGAAAGGTTTTTTCCCCCCAAAGGACTTTGTCATATTTTTCCAATTGTTTAAAAGAGAAAAATTAATAAATGTTATCTTTATTTTACCCAAAGGTGACTTACAGGAATTGAAAGGGCTGGGCCAGGACGAGGGCTTGATGGATCAAAACATGACTTTGATGGAGCTAAATCCCAGGTAATTACTGTCCTGGAAAGTTTCCCTAAACTCAAGGCCCTGGGCTAGACTGCGCATCAATCATCCACATACCCAGCCAGGGCAAGAGGAAAACCAACTAACCAACCAACAAAATCCAAATCCAGAGCCTGAGACGACAGTCAAGGGAGGATGCAGGTCAAGTAATGGACTTAGAAAGAGGTTAAATGAGCTCACCACCAGATAAGAGTAGACCTTTAAAAATGAGAAAGCAGGGCTTCCCTGGTGGTGCAGTGGTTGAGAATCCGCCTGACGATGCAGGGGATACGGGTTCGTGCCCCGGTCCAGGAAGATCCCACGTGCCGCGGAGCGGCTGGGCCCGTGAGCCATGGCCGCTGAGCCTGCGCATCCGGAGCCTGTGCCCCGCAACGGGAGAGGCCACAACAGTGAGAGGCCCGCATACCACAAAAACCACAAAAAAAAAAAAAAAAAAAAAAATTAAAGATGAGAAAGCAACAAATAAGAGCAGATAGCTGCTGTTTTATGTCCTTATTTCAGTTAAGGCCCAAATCCAACTCCTTTCACAGTAGGGACTTCCCTGGTGGCCAGTGGATAAGACACCGTGCTTCCCCTGCAGGGGACAGGGGTTCGATCCACGGTTGGGACACTAAGATACCATAAGCCATGTGGCATGGCCAAAAAAAACAGAAAAAACAAACAATTCCTTCCACTGGAAAATGGTTCAGTCTTCTAAAGTTGGCCAAGCCCATCTTCAGAGCCCCTTCTTTCATGGGGTACCACTTCCAACCCTGGCCCTTCTCTAGTATCCTGCCCCCTAGAATGTCCCACTTTGTTCCAAGTCCCTGTGCTATGCCTGCCTGACTTTCCTTTCTGCTCCAGCATCTCCATCACTTCTCCATTTTTTTGGCTGCTCCCCTGAACTTCTACTGTCCAGCCCCCATCTCTTTGGATTGAAGCTTGCTAAATCAACCCAGACTAGCTTTAGCTAAGCCCTACTTATATGCAAGTGGTGCAGGGCCAGAGGCAGCCAGCCCTCCAGGGCCAGCTCTTATGCTTCCTCTTGGGGGCTTGTAAACTTTTCCTATAATGAACCAGATAGCAAATATTCAGGCTTTGCATACCACATGGTCTCTGTCACAACTACTGAACTCTGCTGTTCTACAAAAATAGCCTTAGACAATATCTAAATGAATGGGCAGATCTATGTTCCAACAAACCTTTATTTGTGGATCTGAAACTTAAATTTCATACAGTTTTCTTGTGTTATGAAATTTTTTCTTTTGATTTTTTTTCAATAATTAAATATATAAAAACCCTTCTTAGCTAATGAGCCATACAAAAAACAGGCAGATTTGCAGCAACATGGATGGGCCTAGAGATTATCATACATAAATGAAGTCAGAAAGAGAAAGACAAATACCGTATGATATCACTTACATGTGGAATCTAAAATATGACACAAATGAACTTATCTACGAAACAGAAACAGACCCACAGACATAGAGAACAGACTTGTGGCTGCCAAGGGGGAAGAGGAATCGGGGAGGGATGGAGTGGGAGTTTGGGGTTAGCAGATGCAAACTATTATATAGAGAATGGATAAACAACAAGGACTTACTGTATAACACAGGGAACTATATTCAATATCCTGTGATAAAGCATAGTGGAAAAGAATATGAAAAAGAATGTGTGTGTGTGTGTATCTGAATCACTTTGCTGTACAGTAGAAATTAATACAACACTGTAAATGAACTATACTTCAATCAAATAAATTTAAAATAAAAGGCAGAGGACAAGATTTGGTCCACCGGCCTAGTCTGCACGTCCCTGCTTTATGGCTGCACTTTCATGGCTGACTACTGAGTACTCAAGATATGGCTGGTCTGTATTGAAATGTGTTGAAGTATAAAATATACCCATTTCCAAGACTTAGTAAAAAAAGAAAATATACAACAGCTCAATAATTTTAATTGATTGCATGTTGATAGCATTTCAGATATATGGGGTTAAATAAAATTAATTATTAATTTTACTTTTTGAAATATGGCTACTAGATATTGACACATGTATATGTGGCTCGTATTATGTCTTTGTTGGATGCAAAAGCTCTAGAGGCAGTGCTGGGGCCTTTGCTGAATGAATTCATGGGCGAATAGAGCATCATGGAGCTAATCAGGCCTACCTCTCATTTCACGAATGATGATCTGAGAGGTAAAGTACTTCCCTAAAATCTCACAGCTGGCTGGACAAGAACCCTGGTCTTTCTGTGCTATCAGCCTGTGGCACTTCCATTACACATTTTGACCCAGACAAGGAGTTCAGCTGTTGAGCTCGGTGTAGGTAGGACCCTGAATCGACGCCACAACTCACAGAAAGTAAGAACATTTCTCTTCTGTCGGCCCCAGATGTTGGGATACATACTCCCCCACAACCTTTCTCCTTTATTATTTCTAAGTTTTTCTCAAAGTCTGGTCCCAGGACCGCTGATCAGAAAATCCTGACAGGGTATGTTAAAAAATGCACTATGAGCCTCACCCCCAGGGATGCTGAATTAGTGGGTTTGAGGTAGGGCCTGTGAATCTGTATTCTGCCAAGAAGCCTCTTAGGTAATCCCTAAGGCACATTAACCTTTAAGCTCTGATGCTCCTGGAGTAGCTTTGGGATCCTGATCTATATGACACAGGGAAAACTTCTTTCTATGGTAGCAAAATAGACTAGAAATGAAACTGTGTTGAAAGCCCTTATTTTGCAAGCACTATGATCACCTCAGAAGAAGGTATTCACATAGGTAACATAATATGCTTGCAGCAGTAATTTTAGATAATCATGATTTCTTTTTCTTCTTGGCATACCCTCGGATCTCCCTAAAAGGAGCAGTTTTTGATCCGAGAGGCAGCTCTTAGGACTCTAAGTCTCTCGCAAACTGTGCCTTTCAATATCCTGTACATCAGCTGCACGTGGGTGAACAATATATTTTGAATACTACTCATCAAAATATTCACGGTGTATGTGCAGGGAATGAAGGTTTAGCCAGTGCTCATCACAGTTGTTGCCATGGCTGAGAGTTCCGCATTCAGCACTGGCCAGAAATTCAGGCCAACTCATCGCAGACTTTACATTTGGGGAGAAATGAATTAGGATGCTCAATTCCTTTGGCCACAAAGGTGCCTATAATTTTGAGATTTTGCTGGTAGTAATGGCTCAAGAAACAAATGATAATATTTGTGTAAGACATATAATTTGAAAGAGTGCCCACTGCAATATTCATCTTGTGCATAAGGTATTTTCAGATTAAAGTTAAGCAAAGTAATGCATTTATGAGGGAAAGAATCATACTCCATTTTGAAAAGACAAGTACAGAGCTACCCGTTCTGATGCAGGAAAGCTCTCAATCTTTCCAAGAATACTTCAATTCAATGTGCCACTGCAACTTTACTTATTTAATTTTTAAAATTTTTATACAAATTAAAAAATTTTTAAAGTAACTTCATTTACAGTTACTACAAAATATTGGCTCTGTTCCCCGTGTTGTCCGGTACATCCTTGACCCTATCTTACACCCAGCAGTTTGTAGCCCCCAGTCCCCCTATACTGCTCCCCATCTCCCACCCCCAACCCCACACCACTAGTAACCACTAGTTTGTTCTCTATACCTGCGAGTCGGCTTCTTTCTTGTTAGAGTCACTAGTTTGCTATATTTCTTAAGATTCCACATATAAGTGTTATCATACAGTATTTGTCTTTCTCTGTCTTATTTCACTTATCAATATGCTACTGCAATTTTAAACGACCAATAAAATGTTGGAGATTGTCCGATACAAACTATAAAATGTTATCTTAGCCTTGTATAAGCCCTCACTAATCTATCACATGGAACGCTTCAAGCAGTTAAGCCTATCTAATTCTGATAAAGAAAGAGAAATGTTCCAGAAAAGAAATCAAGCAAAACCACTGATTTATATATTCATTCATGTATTGAACCAACACGTGAGTACCTAATTTAATACAAGTCCCTAGAACGGAGATACATACTCTGCCCTCAAGTAGCTATAATCTAAAAGGAGAAATATGAAAGTTTTGTGTAACTAAAATCCAATAGAGAAAGTGAAACGTACCATAAGAAGGATTGAAAGGTAGAGAGTCCCGTGGTTATTTCACACGAGAGTGAAATCACTTCTATCTGGGGCATTTAAAAAGGCTTCAAGGAGGGGTTCATCTTTGAGCTAGTCATCAAGTATAGATTTTGGTTATGGGGAAATGAGGAACAGGTGGGGACAGAGGAAGGGAATTTCAGTTTGAAGGGTCGTGGGAAACTGAAGGCATAGACAGGGACCAGCCTAGAAATGGTGGTTTGCCTGGAGCACGGCGTCAGGAAAGGACACATGAGAGCTGCCTTATAAAAACACTAAAAACATGACTTTTTGGCCTTGAAAGATGAGGCCTTAAAGCATAATATAATAAATCTAAAGAAAAGCAGAAGTTTCTGGGAGGGGAAATTGGAATTTACAAATAAAAGGAAGCACATAGAATCTGATTAAAACCATTTTACTCAAGACATTGTGCAAACAGAAGATTAAGATTCAAGAGGAATTTAATTAACTTTGAGATAATAAAATTGCTATGGTTGTTGAGAGCACTAAATGTGGCAAGCATTGCCCTCTGAGGAAGGCGCCATTAAGACCCTCATAAGCCTCAGGGCCCGATTGTACTCTCCTTGGTATGCATCCTGGACTTTATGGTATGAACGTAAAAAAGGAGATGGCCTTTGGCCAAATCGCTCCAGGGACCTGCTCAGTTACTGGGAGTCCCTGGTTGTTCCCTAAAGCTAGGAAAAGCAACCCTGGAGGGGAAATTGGTGCCTCTGAGGGAGAAGCCGAGAAGCCAATTAACCAGCTGATGCCGATAAGGCATGACTAAGCAAATGCCCTGCTTTAGGGGTATATAGATGGCTACGCTTTGTTATTAACCTTGCCTTGCAACCATCAGTTTCTTGTGCCCTTCTGGTCCCATACCTTGGTGCGTTCAGTTCCCTACCCCCTCTCGTCGATTGTTGCTACACTTTGAGGACCCGCCGCGGCTGGCGGCAAGTGGCGCCCGAACAGGGACTTGACAAGAGGGACATCTGAATCTCGGTAGGTGAACCCCCGGAGTGAAGAGTGAAAGTGTGGCCACATAGTAAAGTTGATAGTAACTCGGGGCAATAGTCAGAAGTAAAAAAATATGGGACAAAAAGTATCCAAGAACCGACCTGAGATCACTGATCAAGAGAAGGAGTTGTCCACCAGTGCTTTCCAGGCTTTTACAGCTGGAAATTATGATGTCTGTCTGCAACATCTTGCCTGCCTACAAGATATAAACAAAGACGATTGTAAAATAATTTTGAATACGGCAGTAGCTGAGTTTTTCAAAAGTAACCAGACAACAACAGATAGTTTAAGACAGACACTTAACCAACTGAAGAATCAGGTGCACTCGGCTGTTGAAGAAATGGATGGACTAGATGATCTTGAAAACAGTATGTTGTATTACAATCAAGCAGTCATCCTGTATCATGTCCGACAGTATACAGAAGCCATATCCATTGGTGAAAAACTTTATCAGTTCATAGAACCTTTTGAAGAAAAATTTGCCCAAGCAGTGTGTTTTTCGCTCATAGACCTGTATATATTAACCTACCAAGCTGAGAAAGCTTTACATCTTCTTGCTGTTCTAGAAATAATGATTTCACAGGGCAACAATAACAAAAATGGAAAGAATGAGACTGGTAAAGATACTATTTTTGTGTTGAAATATATGTAGGAGGACAAGGGACTTTACGGGCCGGCCATAGTTTAAAGGTAGTTAAAGCTGTTACAAGTTTGAAGTTTCCCTCCTTTTTTCCTTCTGATTTTCCCCAATCTGATTTTGAATTCTCAAATCTGGTGCACCTTAAATTATAATAGTGGTACCATTCTAATTTCTTCAGTTTCTGTTACTGATAATAGTTTGGTTTTTTATAAGCATTGGGATTTTGGGAAGTTTGCATTGTCTTATTCTTATCAACCGGTTATTACTTGTGTTACACCCTCATATGCCTTGCTAATAGGAGATTTACAGATTGAGTTTACTTCTGGTTCCTTAGGATATAATATAACTTGTCAGAATTGTATTTTTAGTACTTGCCTTCTGCCTATGAAAGGAACTTTTTCTGTTATGTTAAAACAACCTTCCTATGTAATGCTGCCTGTAAATATTTCTGAACCATGGTATCATAGTACTAGCATACAAGCTTGGCTAGAATTATCTGAAGCTTTAAAAAAAAAGACCTAAACGATTCATTGGAATAAGTGTATGGACTGATGGACACATTAGTTTGAACATACAAAAACTTAATGCGGAAATACAAGCAATTCAAAAAGCTCATCTACAAGAAGACGGGCCCCAACAATCAATTCAAGGACTCTTGGATCAGCTTCAGTGGTTAAACCCAATGCATTTGGTTTCAAAATGGACTCATAGGATTGATTACTGTGGGGTCATGTGTATTGTTGATGTTAATTGCCTTACCTTGTTTCTTACGCTTTATTGTTGGCCGTCTCGCTGCTCTTCGTCAGGAGGTGTATGGGTTGAAATTCCATTATCAAGCTTTAAAAAATAAAAGAGGGGGAAATGTGGCGAGCATTGCCCTCTGAGGAAGGCGCCATTAAGACCCTCATAAGCCTCAGGGCCCGATTGTACTCTCCTTGGTATGCATCCTGGACCTTATGGTATGAACGTAAAAAAGGAGATGGCCTTTGGCCAGATCGCTCCAGGGACCTGCTCAGTTACTGGGAGTCCCTGGTTGTTCCCTAAAGCTAGGAAAAGCAACCCTGGAGGGGAAATTGGTGCCTTTGAGGGAGAAGCCGAGAAGCCAATCAACCAGCTGATGCCGATAAGGCGTGACTAAGCCGAGAAGCCAATTAACCAGCTGATGCCGATAAGGCTTGACTAAGCAAATTCCCTGCTTTAGGGGTATATAGATGGCTATGCTTTGTTATTAAACTTGCCTTGCAACCATCAGTTGCTTGTGCGCTTCTGATCCCATACCTTGGTGCATTCAGTTCCCTACCCCCTCTCGTCGATTGTTGCTACACTTTGAGGACCCGCCGCGGCTGGCGGCAACTAAACAGTGTTTCAGGGAGCCCACCCCCAATCTTATGTGGTTAGTTCCTTTCAAAGAACACAATTCTTCCCTAAAAAACCTCATCCCCAGAGTATAACTGGTTAAAAGGTTGGGTTTGGGCTTCAGACAGCTCTGGGTTCAAGTCTTTTATTGAAGCATGCAAGATATATCTCTTTGAGCAAATTACTTGGTCTCCCCAAGCTCCAGATTCATCTGTAAAATGGTGACAGTGGATTATTATGAGAGCAGCCACATCAAATAAGAAAACACTTGAGAAGTACTTAACAGAATGCCAGTACTTGAAAGTAGATGTTGGCTGTTACAGTTATGACCTGAGTTGAATGGACCATGGGCCCAGTTGGGGGTGACATTTCCTATGGTTTGAATTTAGGGATTCAAAGGAGTAAGTAAATATGTCAGAGCTGGCCTTCAAAGGGGGCCGAACCGGTATGTGTTTTGCATGTAACATGCTCAGCACTACACCTGAGGGCTATCACTACATGTCTTTGTAGTGTTGAGAGCCCTGGATTACACATGAATTTGGTTTTAGGTACCTTGAGTCTTCAACTGTCAAGCTCAAAAATCCGCACAAGATTAATCCTGTCTTGTGCCCAGGGCTGGGCTGAGACTTTGAGGTTTTTCATGTGAGAGCTGAATAAATTAGTTATGCAAGTGTCAGGGCCAGGCTAAAAAAACATGGGCTGAGTGAATGTGATATTGAGCTGAGATTGACATAGCAGGGAGCCACGGCTGGCCTGGGCACAAAGACAAAGTTGAAATTCCTTGTGGGGAAAAGCACCAAAGCACACAGTTCTGGGGGGTCAAGGAAAACAAAGAGAGTAATGGGTCGGTAGGAGAGATGGACAAAACTGGAGGCCCCGTGATCCTGTCTGGAAACACTATGTTCAAAGCTGAATTCCATAACCGAAAATTTACTCAGAGATGGGCTGGGAGCAAAAAAAATTAACTGCAGCGACTCAATAGGGCCGGAGCCAGCTCTTCCTTCCCCTTCTTAGAGCTCTGTTGTCATAAGTTAGATGACGGCTGAGGAAATCCGTTGTCATGGAGCAATGAGACTCTCCATGGCAACGTGAGAGTGGGACCCCTCAGGACTCTCTGGGGGCCACTGTGAGCCCATTTCTTAGAACAGCATCCACCATCCCTGGATGAGTTGCCTCATGAGGACCTCTATCACTTAGGGAGCCCCTCCAAAGACACCTCCTTCCCTCCCCAGGGGCTCCCATCCAAGACAGCTCCCTTCCCCTCCCGTATTCCCCTCAAACCAAACCCAGTTCTCAGAAACTTCCTCCAAGCCTCCCCTGTCTTATTTTGAAAAGAGACACCAGCCGCATAGCACAGGGAGATCAGCTGAGTGGTTTGTGACCACCTAGAGGGGTGGGATAGGGAGGGTGGGAGGGAAGGAGACGCAAGAGGGAAGAGATATGGGAACATATGTATAACTGATTCACTTTGTTGTAAAGCAGAAACTAACACACCATTGTAAAACAGTTATACTCCAATAAAGATGTTAAAAAAAAAAAAAGGAAAGAAAAGGACACCAGCACTAAGAAACAGTCAAGACTTGAAAGAAATCAGATTCAGAAAGAAGGGTGACATTGGATAGTGACAATAATAATCACAGCTTTCGGGCTTCCCTGGTGGCGCAGTGATTGAGAATCCGCCTGCCGATGCAGGGGACACGGGTTCGTGCCCTGGTCCGGGAAGATCCCACATACTGCGGAGCGGCTGGGCCCGTGAGCCATGGCCGCTGAGCCTGCGCATCCGGAGCCTGTGCTCCGCAATGGGAGAGGCCACGACAGTGAGAGGCCTGCGTACCGAGAAAAAAAATAATAATAATAATAATCACAGCTTTCAATCTTCCTCAAGGTTTTAGAGCTCAGGTCTCTGAAGCCCCTCACCAAGGCCATGACACCAGCGCGGGTGGGGAAGGCTGACAGCAGGTCTTAGCGTCCCTCTTGGCAAACTGGCAGTGCGCGGCAAGAAATGGAAGCATTTTCTCACTCTTGTACTTCTTCGCTGCATCCCTTATTTTTCTTCCACTGCTGCCTCACCTCTTGCCTCTGCCCGTGTTCCCACCACCAGTCCTCTGCCTTTAGAACCTTTCCCAGTAACTAAAGAACTTCCAGAATGAAGTAGGAATAGGAAGGGAGTGAGAAGAAAGATCTTCCCAGAGCTGAGATGTCTTACAGGTTCAATAAAATATTGGGGGTTTGGTGGAACTTTTTTCTTTTAAATACTTTTGAACATTGGCACTAAAACTGAAACCCAAACTCATTTCTTCTTCTTGAGCTTTCCTGCTGCTCCTTTGTGCCACCAAACACTCAACACCTGAGACTCTTTGAGCACCTCATATGTGCTAGGCGCTATTCCAGGTTCTCGCGAGATAAATCAGACAAAATTCTTGCCCTAGAGGTACTTACAATAAAAGAAGCTTCCAATTATATTTCTCATGTCTTAGAGAACTACTACGTGTTAATTCCATTTTTCCCAAACGTGGTCTATGGACCAACAGAGATGATTTTGCTGGTACACAAAAGGAGGTAGGAAAGGTGGTCGATATAGCAGAAGGGTAGGTTTTACCAGTAGTAGAGGAGGGGGCAGAAGGGAGGAAGGAAGGGCGTGGGGTAGGGAGCAGCTCTGGGCAAAGGAGAAGGCACTGTGGTTTCTCTGCAGGCTCTGAGGCCATTGGTTACCCCTGCACATATTGCTACAGACACCCAGGTCCAAGTGACCAAGGCTTCTTTGCTCACCATCTGGGTTTCCAGGTAGGACTGGGTCAGCAGGAATCTAGAGGGGGCAGAACATCCCACCCTGGTGCCCTGTTCTGAGGCCTAGGCTCATGGGAACACCTAAGGCAGAGCTGCAGCCTCGGCTGACATTGTAGCTTCCACTGAGTCAGGGAAGCATGGGAAGCAGAGCAGGCCCCGAATGCTGGTGAACAGACCTGAATTCCAATCTTGAATCCATCATTAATGGTTTGCTCCTAAGTTACTTGACTTCTCTGAGCCTCAGTTTTCTCAGCTGTAAAATGGAGACAGAACACATGTGCTATTGGGTTATCATGAGAATTAAATAATTTAATCTTGCACAGCATGTAGTTAACCCTCAGTAAGGGGTAGCTGGCATCAGATAGTACACCGAGAACTCAGGGGTGTCCTTTCTAAGCTGACGCAAGCATTCAATTCATTTTAAATATCAGAAAATATTTTCATTATCTGAACCATATGGTTATGAACTCATCTGAATAGCTGAAAATTGTTTTGAATATTATATATGGATCCTTGGAACATGAAATAAAATAAAATACCTTTATAACTATTTTTCTAGATGGGGATGCAGCCGGGAGTAGATGAGGAACCCATTTTCCTTCACTTTCCAAACATTACAAGGTAACTCGATACATTCTAAGACTAAGATTTTAGAGATTGCTTTGGATTCCTTATTAAAGGAGAATTTTGTTGGGTAAAAGTCACTTTCATCATTTTGGTTAGAAATTGACTTTTAGTAACCAGTCTCACCAAGGAAAATAGTTAAATTTTTTTTCAGTCTTTCTGACTCAATACTCTAATGAGTAGGAATTTTAAGTCCATGAATTCTGCTAATGCTAATACTATGACTACTGATTATTATGATAGCTTACATTCATTGAGAGCTTACTAAGTGCCAGGCCAGGCAGTGTTGTGTTTTGCAAGTATTAACTCATGCAGTTGTCAGAAACAACTCTGAGATCAGTGCTATTATAAGCCTTCCTTGACAAACAAGGAACTAAGGCACAGGGATGTGGAGAAACTGGCTCTTAGTGGTCTCCCAACTCCTCTCCTAAATGGGGAGCTGGGACTTAGATCCAGGAAGTCTGGCTGCTGTGCCTGTGTAACCGCCTCTAACAGACGTAGCGTTTCATCATCCTTGAAAACTTAGCACATCGAGCCAGATATGCCTTTTTTACAGGAAGATTAGAAACTGTTTTATTTTTCTCATAGAGGAACTTATTTGCATACATTGATGAGACTTATTACTGCTTGCAAGGTATTTGAAATAGCATTGTTCTGTTTTCATGATTTCATGTTGTCAGTTCTTGATTTTTATGCTTCCTTTTTATTTAAGAAGTGATCTTGATTTTGCACTTAAAATGAAACTGCAAAGTTTTCTTCTGAAGCAAACCGTTTTCAGTAAAAAAAAAAAAAAATCTGCTTCTAGCAAAGTGATGAAGCATTCAAACTATCACCAGTGTGCCTGGCATGGTCACAACGGGCTGGTAGACCTGAGGACTGCTGAGCACGACGTAAGCCACAGCCATCTCTGGTCAGCGAGCTGACATTTGCCTGGATGAGTCCAAGCAGCAAGAAGACATGGGACTGAGGCTGGGGTACCAGAGGCAAACTCACCCCAAGCTGACCTCATGGTCCTTTGGGAGGGCAGTCTCAGATCTCACATTCCTAGTCACATTGTTACAGACTCCTGTGGAAAATTTAACGTGGCCAAAAGGAACTCTGACCCCTTCTAGGGATAAACATGCTCATGCTTTAATTATTAACTATTTAATATTTTTATTGAAAATATTTATTTTAATACTGCTCTAAAAGGGTGAACTTTTTTTAGGTATTGATCTAAGGCTGCCAAGAACAAGAGAGAATACAATTGAAGAAGGTGTCAGATTCAGTAAACATTGTATTTTTTTTTTTTTTTTTTTTTTTTTTTTTTGTCTGCGTTGGGTCTTGGTTGCTGCATGTAGGTTTTCTCTAGTTGCGGCGAGCGGGGGCTACTATTCGTTTCGGTGTGTGGGCTCTAGGAGTGAGGGCTTCCGTGGTTGTGGCTCGCGGGCCCTAGAGCGCAGGCTTGGTAGTTTTGGTGCACGGGCTTCGCTGCTCCGTGGCATGTGGGATCTTCCCGGTCCAGGGCTCGAACCCGTGTCCCCTGCATTGGCAGGCGGATTCCTAACCACTGCGCCACCAGGGAAGCCCAAACATTGTATTTAATTGTTCTTTGATTTAAACCCCGCCCTTTCACTGATGTTGCCACTTTTCTCATTTTTCAAAATTGCATGTTGGAAGAAAGCAACAAGAGGGCGCAATAGCGTGGCCTGGGCAACTAGGGTGTTTACTGCCTCGAGGAACCAGAAGTTCCGAGGGGCCTGGCTGCACTAAGAAATGACAGCTCAGCATAGGGAAGGGAAAAAAAGAAAAAAAACCGGCAGCAGCAGCAAAGAAGAACAAAACATGTTAAGAGATCTGGCCAGAACTGGTCTGCACAAATTCCTGTCCCGCCTTCCTCTTCCACTATGCCCCAAGCGGTAGCAATCTTGCTTCCCCTAGAAAACCTGCCTGCAACTCACCCCCACTCCCGGCGAGCTGTGCACGCGCCCCGGGCATTGCTCCGCTCGCCTCTCACGCACCCACTGAAGGCAGACCACGTGTGAGGGAGGGTGAGGAGCGGAGCAAGAGAAAGACAGCTCAGCTGGCTGGCCCTGGCCCCTGAAGAAAACAAGCGGAGTCAGGGAGGAACACGTACTGTTCCCTGCAAGTTGATCACCTCCGTGCAAGCCTCTGGGTTACACACCCCGGGTCGCCGAGGCCCAGAGGCGAAGCTGATTAGACCCAGCAGGAAAACCGAGCGCGGTGACTGTTCCTGGGCAGATTAGAAACACGTTGTTGGAGAAGGGAGGGGCCAGGGGGCCCGGAGTGTGCAGGGCAGGAGGGCTGGAGGCTGGGGGTTGGGGGGAGGCTGGAGCCCGCGAGCGGGCGGGGAGCGGGCAGAAGGCCTGTGGGGAGTGCTCTCCTTGTGGGCTGCGATTCCAGCTCCCGGGGTGGCCCCTGGCAGCTGCCCAGGCCTCACAGTGAGAAATCTGGAACAGCCAAGGCGCTGCGACAAAAGGGTCTCTGGCCAGAGGGGCTACAGGCTTTATGGGGCCAGGGGCACTTCAGTTCCGAGGGGCACCGAGCAACCCTGGTGTGAGACTGGAAGCAGATTGCCCGCCACGCGGGATTACTTGGGTGGAAAACTAATGTTTGTTGGGCATTTTCTGGGTACGGGGCACTATGCTAGGCTCTTTTTACGTATTTCATCGAGTTTGGGATCACAGTGGATTCTCACTGAGTTTGAGAACGGGAAGCAAATAGCTTTTTTCCCCCAGGTGACCGACACCCTAGACTTGGGCAGTATCACATCCGTGCAGTTGTAACTAGAGGCCCGCTGGGAATTTTGTCACTAGGAAACCAGTAGAGCATGCCCCTCTAGCTTCCAGCTCAGGCAAGGACATTCAAGAGTGTGAGGACCGAAGTATGTCTCAGCCTCTCAAACCCCCGCTCCTCTTGCGGGATCCTCGTAACAGCTGAGTCACCGCCAACGTTCTCTACTCTAGCGCCACCTGGTGGCCCTGACGGCTAATCCATGGCTGACTTGGCTAGGAATTGCTGGTTTATAGCTGCTGAACTAATGTCACCTAGCTCAGCTTTGTGAGGCCCACCTGTCCTTTCGCGCTGCCATTGATCTCCACGTTCTTATCACTCTTTTTACTACTTCACAGTCTTTGCCAGTTCTCTGCTGCTTCATCTCACTAAGGCACCTTCAGTATTATTTTCATGGGCTCCCAAATCAGGGAGATCTTGCTCCCATTCTTACAATTTTGCCAGTGCACCAGCTTTTTCATTTGAATAGTTTTCAGTTTTCTAGAGGATCCTTCTCTCCCTTTCCCTCCGAGGGTTTGGGGCATGGACATATTTCTGAGTGTTTGATTTCACTCTCTGTGAGCGGTACAACGCTGTATCCCACCCGAATTGTCCCTCCCACCGATACTCAATCAGCATCTATGTCTGGGGACTGAAACTGAGGACAGCAGCTCTGTCCAGTCCCAGGGTGGTTCCGGGCCCACCTGGAAGCCCTCTCTGAGAATGCAGATGAGTGACTTTGCCCTGGTTTTGACCAGGAGGCTCAGTCTGGTGTCTGATTCCAATCCATGAAGCTTGACCAAGCACAGTGGGAAAATCAGCCTTATGGGCAGTGGATGTGGAGGCCAAGCTTGAGTGAGAAGGGAGTTTGTCCAGAGTGCCCACTGCAAATCAGGAGGACAGCCAAGGTTGGAATGAGAGAGGCAGGGTCAGGCCAAGGATGTCGGGGAGAGGAGGCCGGATGAGATCTGCGAGGAGATTGTGAAGAAGCCACGGCAAGGATGTTGAGGCTCTTATCGGTGACCTGCTGCATGGCGGGGGTCCAGGTTGGCAAGGTGGAAGTTTGTAGTGCTGGCCCAGATCCACAGGGCTGGACACCCCCCCCCCCCCAGATGTCTGGTTACTGTTTCTTCAAGTAGGCCAGTCGAGATCTCATATAAACAGAGCCCCTGATGAGCCACCCTGGTGATACAAAGCCCACCGTGGATGTAGAGCACAGGTATCTCTGGGGTCTTTGTCACACTGATGTAATAGGTTGATCAATAGGGCTTTCATTTATATAGCGCTTCATTCAAATGTTAATTTGTTTCTTAAATCATTTATTCATTTTCACTCAACTGCTCCTGTGCTGGTTCAATGCTGGGTGAGGGAGAAGACAAGTCAGATACAATCTTGGCTATAGGAACTTACAGTTTGAGGAGAGAAACATACACGTAGGGCAACCATCACATCATTATCTCCCAATAGTTTCCCAGTAACCCCGTGAAGTACCCAGTAATGCCGGCATTACTATGATCACTTAGCAAAATCAGCTGACTATCTGAGACAGTTTTCTCTTCTATGTAATGGTACTTTGGGAACATTAAAGCCAATGACGTCAGTCAAGTCCTTAGCATTGTGCCTGGCATGTAGGAATTGCCTCATAAGTGTTAGCTTCACGATGCTTGTGATAACTTTGGAGTTGAGAAGAGTATTATAATTGGCCCAGGATTATCTACTAATGATAGGGAAGGTGTGGGCTCCACACCTGGACCTTCTGATTCAAAATTCAGTGTACTTCCCTTTACTCTTTACTATCTAGTAAGATGCTGTCTTAGAGACAGACGCAGCAGCTGGGTAGTAAAATGCTTTTAATCACTTTTCTACTGCAGAGTTGATAGCAAAAACTATGATTTAGGAGGCACAGAGGCTAATGACTGTTGGCTGCCCAAATATCAGTCGCAGCTGTGGTTCTTCCTATGGACTGGGCTTGCACCTGAATCAGAGATCACATGAAACATTTTTTTTTAAATTATTTATTTATTTTTTGGCTGTGTTGGGTCTTCGTTTCTGTGCGAGGGCTATCTCTAGTTGTGGCAAGCGGGGGCCACTCTTCATCGCGGTGCGCGGGCCTCTCACTGTCGCAACCTCTCTTGTTGCGGAGCACAGGCTCCAGACGTGCAGGCTCAGTACTTGTGGCTCACGGGCCCAGTTGCTCCGCGGTATGTGGGGTCTTCCCAGACCAGGACTCGAACCCGTATCCCCTGCATTGGCAGGTAGATTCTCAACCACTGCGCCACCAGGGAAGCCCCACATGAAACATTTTTAGGGATGAAAGGAAGCTGTCAATTCAACATACAGAAGGAGGAGTCTCCTCTGTCCGGGCTAATTGAAGTGGATGTCAGTTTGGATGGGAAATTCGTCAGAAGAGTGGAGACACAGCCCGCAGAGGTCCTCATTCAGTAAATCCCTCTCAAGGTGCAGGAATCTGTGCCTTTAAGGCTCTGATGATGAGCAGGTTTGGGAAGGACTGGGCTAGATACCTCTTAAGGGTCTCTGTTTCTCCATGGCCTGGCTGCTCCCAGAAAGGAACGGTCTGTTTGGCTTAAAACATGGCTGGGAATGAAAGGCAACTGAACCACAGAGGACGAAAGTCAGCAGGAAGCTATGAACTCAGAGAAACAACTTGAATTCTGGCCCTGGGAAGGGCATTGCCAGTCCAAGCCCTAGGTGGTAGAGGCTGCCTTGACCTGCTCACAGCTGCTGTCCAAATACCAGTTCTCAGGAATTCCCTGGAGGTCCAGTAGTTAGGGCTCCGCGCTTTCACTGCTGAGAGCCTGGGTTCAATCCCTGGTTGGGGAACTAAGATCCCACAAGCTGTGCAGTGCAGCCAAAAAAAAAAAGACCAGTTCTCATGAAAAAATAAGCAAAGACTGTGTTTATAATTTTTCTTCTAAGTTCTGTGCTAGGTCTGGGTGGAGCTGATCTAGGTAACTCTCGTTTGCAATTCAGCAAGATCAACCCTGACCCGACACATTGAGAGACCAGACATCTCCAGATTGGTTCATTTCCGAAATTCTGCTTCAGGCTCCCTTATGCACCTGCACTGCCCTTTCAGCCAGATCTTTTGTCCGGGGGTGAGACAGCCCAAGGATAACAGCACACAGATTCCTTGAGCTTGGGCAGGTAAACAGGCCCAGGCCAGCCCATGTGATGACCTCGCCCGGCCCTGGGTCACAGGCTCCCGATAAGGAAGCAGCAGCTGCAGGTAGTATCACCACCCCAGAGGATTTCTCCAGGCACTATCTCCTAACATCAGCTATAAACCCTCCCCGCTCTGTGCTGTTTTCCCTGCATCTCTTTCCTGGGTTCTCCTTGCCTAGATCCTCTGCTTTGATGATGACTCTCTGGAGTGTTCTCTCTGGATTTAATTCTGTTTTCCCCTTGAAACACCACCCTCCTCCTCTCCATGTCCTGCATCCCTCTGTGAGATTCCTGGAACCCCAGCACCGCTGGCCTCCAGGACACAGCACCCCTCCTGTGTCCAGCTCCTATGGCTCCTCCTTGTCTAGAGCAGAGAACAAAGATTGGGTTCTATAGCCTGAGCAGGAACTGGGTGTTTCTATCCCAGGCAGCACAGGACCTGAGAGCCAAGAGGAATAAGAACAAAAGAAAAGTGAGAAACAGGCAAGGAAGGACCTGAGCCCCGGGTTTTCAGTTTGCCTCCCCGAGTGCAGGCGGGCCTGAGTGCCTTAGACTGCCTTAAAGGGCCAGGAACAAGGAAAATCGATGGTTCTCAACCCTGGCTGCACCTTACAATCACCAGGAGAGCTTTTAAAGAAAAACACCCATGTCCAGTCTCCACCATAGAGCAATTTAATCAGAATCTCTGGGGATGGTCCTGACGTGTGTGTGGTTTTTTTTTTTTTTTGCAGTACGCGGGCCTCTCACTGTTCTGGCCCCTCCCGCTGCGGAGCACAGGCTCCGGACACGCAGGCTCAGCGGCCATGGCTCACGGGACCAGCCGCTCCGCGGCATGCGGGATCTTCCCGGACCGGGGCACGAATCCGTGTCCCCTGCATCGGCAGGCGGACTCTCAACCACTGCGCCACCAGGGAAGCCCTGTGTGTGTGTTTTAAACCTTCTCAGAAGAGCTCGATGTGTAGCCAGCCTGAGATGATGACAGAATCAGATCGCTTTGCCTAGTCCTCAGTGTCTCTCGCCTCTGTCTTTCTCAGCAGCATGTGCCGAGGTCCTCTCAGAAGCAGCCTGATGGCGTAGAGAGAGCCAGGGCTTTGGAGTCATACATGAATTCAGATCTTGGCTGGATCACCAACTAGTTGTGACCTTTGGCAGGTCTGAACATTTCTGAAGTAGTTTGAGAATTAAAAGAGGTGGGATATTTAGCACCCAGCATCTGGCAGGTTTATAACATGTCAATTCCCTTCCCTGTCACCACACAATTAGCTCCCCTTGTAGGCCTCCCTGGGTGCTGAGACCTTCCTAGAAGAGATGAGATATGCATCAGAGCCACTGCCCAGCAGCCTGTGGGAGCTGGGCATGAATTCAGACTGCCAGGCCTGGGAGGGAGACCATGGCCACTGGGCTCCCAGGTTGTCCCAAAGCCTTGTTACACTGTCAGCTCTTCCTAGGATCTAGCATCCTAGGATCAAACGCCCAGGTTATCCCTAAACTGCTTAAACATCTCTGCTTCCCTCTACTCCCATGCATTGTCCCAGTCCACATGTTTGGGATTTTGACCTGAGCTAACTGTGGTTGGATTCTCCCTTGTCATCTCTCCCTTTGGGGAGACCTTCCTTGAGGGTCTAGCCCGGTACCCTGCTTAACTCCTATCATCATCTCTCCCTGGGATGAGGCCTGGCTCTCACATCTCAGCCCTGGTTGGGTTCCTACTCTATGCTGGCACATCTTCTAGTATCACCCTCTGCCTACTTGGTAACCACAGGCTCCTGGACTTTGACTGGCTCCTCCACCTGCCCACCTGCTCCAGCCCTGAGATGGAAATGGCTGTGCTACCCATGACACAACTCCTGGAGCACCCAGCTGCCCTTCCAGGACCAGGTCTCAAATCTGGGTGGGTCATTCCTGTTTCTCCCTCTTGTCACAAGGGATCAGGCCCTTGCTTGATTCAGTGAGACCTCTCCCCTCCTCTCAGCCCCGGACTTACCATTCTTTCTTTTTTTTTTTTCTCCAAGTATACAATACCACATTTTATTATTGCTCTTTTAACTACAATTATTGCTGATAAGAAGTGCTTTTTTGATAAGAAAGTTTACAATATTTTTTCTTTTGTGTTTCCTTTGCCTTAAGAAGATTTTAAAGAGAAGCTTACTTTCTTTTCTATACTACAGTAACTATTACTATTTTTAGAAGTCACAAAGGTCATCCCCAATGATCTATTTTTATTTAACATTTATAAGTTTGCTGGGCACTAAGTGTTTCTACCATGTTATGTTTTGTTTTGTTTTGTTTTCCATTTATTTATTTATTTTATTTGTTTATTTTTGGCTGCATTGGGTCTTTGTTGCTGTGCGTGGACTTTCGCTAGTTGAGGCGAGTGAGGGCTACTCTTCATTGCGGTGTGCAGGCTTCTCATTGTGGTGGCTTCTCTTTTTGTGGAGCACGGGCTCTAGGCACACGGGCTTCAGTAGTTGTGGCACGAGGACTCAGCAGTTGTGGCTCATTGGCTCTAGAGCACAGGCTCAGTAGTTGTGGCACACGGGCTTAGCTGCTCCGCAGCATGTGGGATCTTCCTGGACCAAGGCGCGAACCTGTGTCCCTGGACTTACCATTCTTCATTCGTGAACCATTTTAAGCCATCACACCATTGTGCAATGTAAATACTTGGTGACAAATTGTGACTTTTGTGGAATTTGGAAAGAAAAGAGGAAGCCGTTGCATTAAGGTGGAGCTGTCTGCCTGAAGGGGCCCTGTGATATTAAGATGGACACTTGATTTCTTGCCACTTTGTGTGGAATGATGAGGTGCATTTAATGTGTTATAGAAAATATCTAGAAATACATTAATCTTTTCCAAAATCCTAATCAACTCTGAGTCTTCAACAGTGCTTCTAGTTTCTACATAAATTCAAACAATCCAGATATATAGAACATGTAACATAAGACCATAGTCTCTTCCTGGAATCACTTCTGCAATTTCCTCATAAATGGCACTCTTTATGGGCAGCAAACTCATATTGATAGCTTTTGGATGGCTCAAATTCCTTCTGTCAATTTTCCATACCAACAAATTGACCAGTATGAGTCAGCTTGGAAAAGCAGTCTAGGGGGACCATCTAATGTAAAAACTCCAAGTAAAGGTGTCAGAATACAGTCTATGGTGGCAGGTCAGCTTTTGATGTTGTTCAGGCTTACAGTGCCGAATCAGAATCTGAGGCTGCCTCTGAGATGATATTACTGGGCTATAGGCCAAGGGCAGCAATTAGTCCTATCATGTATCAACTCTGATCTATCAGTAATGGCTTTCTAGAGCACTACGCTAAAAGAAGTTGGGAGGCCCAGCCTGGGCTGAGTGAGAAAGAATGCAATGATTGATTAGTGATGTCTGCCATGGGCAGGACAGCCTAGTAGCTAACAGCATGGGTATTGTAGTCAGACAGAAGTTCAAGTTCTGTCTCCACCACTTATTTGCAGGGTGACCTTGGGCAAGTTACCTAATCACTTTCCGGCTTGTTTGTCATCAGTAAAATGCAGATAAATTATAGCACCTGCTTCACAGGATTTATTATGAGGATTGGTTGAGATAATTCATGCCAAGGGCTTAGCAAAGTATCTGGCACAGAATACTCAATAAATATTAGCTGTTAGTAGCATAAATACTACAGGCAAAGGACGGGGTGAGACAGCTTGTGCTTGGCATATCTGCCTTTCCAGGTTCAGGCTTATATGAGTGCTTATAGGGACATAAGACAACCTTTAAAGGCATTTGTAGAGGTTGTTGGACCTTCTTTATTCTACGGATACTGTCAAAAGGTTTTCAGTTGATGTTGGTATAGATTTATTTTTTTCCTGCTTAAATACTAGTGGTGTCTCAGGATCATCTAGTAGCACAGACCCTCATTGTAGGTATATACAAGTCTGATCTGTTCTTCTAATTGGATTCTCATTGTTTACAGGACAGAACAAAATATCAGCATGGCTTAAAAAGATTTACCCCTGCCTGATTTTCCAGTTCCTACTTCTCTCCAATACATCTCCTGGGCTCCAGCTGTACTGAACCACTAATTTCCCAAATTCATTGTTCTGGATAATCACAGCTGTGATTTTCAGCAGAGCCTACTCCAACTTCAGAGGGAGGCTGTAATGTTTTACTATTAACCAGCATTATCTGACAACCAACTTTTATTGCCTGCAAAATCTCCTTTTATTTATTTATTTTGGTTAGTTTTATTTTAGTAAAGAGAATCCCTTACTCAAAGAAGATGTCTTATGTCACAGAAATCAAGCAAGGGTCATTCATTCATTGATAGTGACTGCTTGAGGCCTAAATGCTCTTCCAGCCTTTCCCCCAAGCCCACATTCACTGCTGCAAGTGCCCACAGCAGCACTTCTCAAGAGCACCCACTCTCACCCCAGGCTTGGCTTTTTAAACTTTAGGGCACCAAATCCACATTAGCAGTGGACCTGATATGCCTGAAATTAAGATGCATCCTCATGTCCATTGTTCCCTAAGGCATTAGCAGGTCGATCCACCAAAGAGCCTGCAGGTCCACATATGAAGCTGGCCTGGTGATGGCTTTCAAGAAAGACTTCATAAGCTTGAGAAGTAGGCAAGTCATTCATGTTACTGTGGTTAAAATGGCTTTGGGGGCTGCTAACCAGAAGAAGAAAAGTGCCAGATTTCACATCTCCTCTGAATTGAAGTCTACTCATTCAGCTACTCTGTTCTCCAGTAATCTCCTTGTGGGATTTCAACTCCATGGAACAGGACCTGTGCTATTGCATTGCAGTTCACAGAAGTGTTCTGCAATGTCACCAGAGGAAGGAAGAGAGATTGTGGCCCAAACTAGAAGGAGCACACGGGGGGCGGTGGCGGGGGACAGCTCCTAGGACAGAACAATCCAGGTTCAGCTATATAAAAGGCTCCAAGAATCTCAAACTCTTCAACAGTCAGCTAAGAATGAAAGTAGCAAAACTAAATTGGGTTCAACTTCAAGGTTAACCAAGTGAAAAGAAAGCACATACATTAAGACAATCTTTTAAGCCAATTGGCGAGTTTTACAGGGACTAGGCAGTGGTTGGGAAACATTATACCAAGGCCAAGGGTGGGGCTGAAGTCAGGCCTCCTGGTGGGTTACTGGGGAAGCCACTTCTCTGACCAGATGGGAGACCACGAGCTAAAGGTTGGTGGTACTCTGACCACATAGTCCAAATCACCTTCTAAGATATCCCTGTGTTTCCTTCCGACTTAGTGCGAAATTATACCTAGGCATGGCAACAAACACCAAGATATTAGCGCTAGAGCAAACCTCAGAGCTCTGTGACGTGCTTTACTTCCAGATGGGATAAGCTAGGCTTAGAGAAGCTGAGAGACTTAACCAAAGCTGTATAGCTAGTGAGTGGCAAATCCACGAGACCCCAGGCCACCCGACCTGGTTCAGTGCTTTTTCTAGTACCCAGTCTGATTCCCAGTGTCTGGCTTCTGGAAATTCTTGTTTTCCTATGGCGCCATGTTTCATGTGTGCTTTTGTTATACATTCTACTTATAGCTAATAGTGGAAGTATTAGCAGCCCCTCTGGTGGTAAGAACTGCCTCACTAGTTTTCATTTTGCAGGCTGGACACTGACTACAGGAGATTAAAATGAGTTTCCCACTTTCTCTTTTGGTAAAACGACATTCCTAATGCAATCTTGCTTCCTGAAGCTGCGTCTGGGGGTGGTATGCAGCATTCAGGGTATTTATTCAATGTCAACAAGAAAATAGTTATACTCAAAATCACAGAGTTTACGAACTAGTCCAGGAGCTAAAACTGGTCCATATGGAAAAGCAGTGATTCTGTAAGGCAAGTAGATTTGTGAGCTAAAAGGATACGCTCTGTGAAGTTCCTGGAGGGGGAGCCCAGTGAGCCTCGGAAGTGATCAGGGAAAACTTCATGTGGAAGATGGGACATGTGTCAGTCTTGGGATAGATTTATGAATGGGGGAATCCATTGCCAAGGGAAGGGAACACCAAGAGTGAGGGCAGAGACAAAGGAATATGCAGGGCATCTTCATGAAGAGTCGGCTGGACTGGGACAGAAGAGGAGATGGGATGGCAGGGAAAGAGGCTGGATGATATATAGTTCCTAGTAACCTGAAAAGAAGATTATAAATGAGCCACCATAGGAAATGGGGAGCCACAGAGATTTTGAGCAAAGAAATGACATGACTGTAGCTCTAAAAGGTGATTGGTTTGTCCTGGTATGCAGGACAAGTTGGAGGACACATGGACTAGAATCAGGAAAACTTGCCATTACGTCTATATTGTAAGATATGAGTATGAAACATCAAGAACCAGGCTGTACCAGTACACATGGAAAGGAAGCTACAGGTATGGTAGACATTTGAAAGGAAATACTGAACACATGCCACCTGCTCATATTGGCCTAAGTAGCCTTTGTTCATTCCTCAAAGTGATGAAACGCCAAATAGCTTTGCTTTTGAAATATTATATCATGTAAATGTCTATATATCAATATTGATAGGTTTCTCATGATTTACTTCATTTTCCAAATATGTAATTGCTTCAGATGGGGTTTAAAATATTGGATGCATTTTGTAGGGTGGCATTAGCAGAATATTTTATGGTGTTCAGATGTCGTCTCAAAACACCTTTGAAATCTTTCAAGGCTCTGAATTTCACGGCAGATGACATATTATTCAGGCTCTTTCAGATTACAAGAAAGAGTCTTACCTAAATTATCTTAAGCGATGAAGTTTTACTGTTGGAATTTACAGGGAAGTAAGGAGGCAGGCCAAGTGCTCAGCAGTTCCATAGCCATTGTGGGTCCTGCATATCGGTCCAGGGCTTTCACAGTGGGATGCACAGTAGGTCTAGATTGAATCCAGGGTAGCAATAAAGCAGTTTTTTGTTTTGCTTTGTTTTGTTTTTTGCAGTACGCGGGCCTCTCACTGTTGTGGCCTCTCCCGTCGCGGAGCACAGGCTCCGGACACGCAGGCTCAGCGGCCATGGCTCACGGGCCCAGCCGCTCCACGGCACGTGGGATCTTCCCGGACCGGGGCACGAACCCGTGTCCCCTGCATCGGCAGGCGGACTCTCAACCACTGCGCCACCAGGGAAGCCCAATAAAGCAGTTTTTCAAATTTATTTATTTATTTATTTATTTATTTTTGACTGCCTTGTGTCTTCATTGCTGCGTGCAGGCTTGCCCTAGTTGTGGCGAGCAGGGGCTACTCCTCGTTGCAGTGAAAGGGCTTCTCGTTGCAGAGCATGGGCCCTAGGCTCAGCAGCTTTGGTGCACGGGCTCAGTAGTTGTGGCTCATGGTCTCTAGAGCGCAGGCTCAGTAGTTGTGGCTCACGGGCTTAGTCGCTCCGCAGCATGTGGGATCTTCCCAGACCAGGGCTCGAACCCGTGTCCCCTGCATTGGTAGGCGGATTCTTAACCACTGCGCCACCACGGAAGCAGTTTGACATGATTCACGTTACTGTAATGGCGCCTGTGTGACCCGTCTTGTCTGTGAGCACCTCTCATACTCCGCAAGAGCACTGTTGTCAATCATTGTCACTATCCGATGTGGAGGACCACCACTGGATAGTTTTTCTCCCCGAGGCACCATGTGGAAGAGTGTTTTACATCACCGTCATCCCATACTTGATGGCCTTTGACTGGGGCTCCATTCCTAGTGTCGTCAGCTAGAACAAGGTTGCTGTCTCTCATCACAAATGACATACACCATAGCCATTCAGGCAGAAAGGAAAGTCTGGGGTCACTTTCCTCAGCAAGGGTCTGTGGCAGACACTCAGAGCTCCTCTGTTTTGATGGGGTGGACAAAGTATAGATGTGAGTTTGGAGGCAGAAGGAGAAATTGTCTTTATCAGAGAGTCATATAATAGCTTCCTGAGTTTCTAAAGGTAGGAAGACTGCTGAGTTTCAAATGGGCAAGTGTTTGTGTATATTTCAACTTATCACTACCTTCTGCTTACATCAAAAATTTCTCTCCACTTTCACTGATGAGACAGGAAATATGGTCAGACACAGCACACCTTGGGAATATGAGAATGTTCCATATTTTATTGTGGTCTTTATTGGAAATTAGATATCAGAGAAGATCAACTGCCTTTTTTTTTTTTTTTCTGGAGTCCAGAATTTGTCTAAACTACTTCACCCAAGTTATTATCAATAATTAACCAATGATTATCTGGTGAGTACCTACTTTACTCATTAGCTTCAAGATGCCGTATTATTATTTCATCTCATATACTAGCTCTGACCTATTAGAGTGGTTCCTAGAATGTTCCTGGGTTGAGAAGGATTCTAAGGTTTTAACCTTTCTCAAAAGGGAAAAAGCCAACACTGATTAGTGACAACTCCATGAGTATAGGAAGGAGGAAAAGGAACATATGCATGGTATTTGCCAACATTATACCAACCTTACACCCTCACATTATTCTCAGTAATGTGCCAGCTCCTTACCCCATCCCAGTTTGCTGCTCCTAAAACTTGGAGACTTTGTTGATGCCTGATTTCTTTCACTTCTTCACCCCCACTCAAACACATGTTATCAACAAGGCCTTTCTGAAACCTCTCTCTCCCTTTCCATTCGTCCAGCCATAACCTTGGTCCAGTTGGCTTTGTTGGCTTTCAAAGCTGTTGTCACTTAGAGGGGAGTGGTAGAATCCAGGAGATGCCAATTAGGTGCCCAGAAATTGTCCAAATTGGCAGGTCCTTGGGGAACTGAGATCTAGTCTTCCCTCAGCCTTGTAAGTCTAAAAACTCAATTGTGTCGGGGCCCCAAATTGGACCCAGAAGGAAGTGATTTATATGAATCAGTCATAGGAGACTGATAGATAAAATAATTACAGGAGTTCTGGAAGTGGTGGCGGCTGCACCTGAGGCTGCTGTGACGTTAGGATGAACGCGCCTCCCGCCTTCGAGTCGTTCTTGCTCTTCGAGGGCGAGAAGAAGATCACCATTAACAAGGACACCAAGGTACCCAATGCCTGTTTGTTCACCATCAACAAGGAAGACCATACGCTAGGAAACATCATTAAATCGCAGTTGCTGAAGGACCCACAGGTGCTGTTTGCTGGCTACAAAGTCCCCCACCCCTTGGAACACAAGATCATCATCCGCGTGCAGACCACACCAGACTACAGCCCCCAGGAGGCCTTCACCAATGCCATCACAGACCTCATCAGCGAGCTCTCCCTGCTGGAAGAGCGATTCCGGGTGGCCATCAAAGACAAGCAAGAAGGAATCGAGTAGTGGGCTGCACCCTGCCCTTCCCCAGGCACCAGGTGGACAAAAGCACTTCCTCCAGCCTTGGGCCTCCTTGTAGCAAGTCCCTCACCCCTGACACCAATGTGTCCTGTACATAGAGTCTGTTTTACCTTCCTAATAAAGTGTGGCAGGAAAAGAAAAAAAAATAATAATAATAATAATAATTACAGGAAAAAAAAAATGTACTGGCCTTAGAGAAAATTGTCAAGTCCTCTGATCTGCACATTTGTCCCTGGTGAGAAATTTCCATGCAAGTCAGGACGTGATCAGAAGGGGGTTCGGTGAACATGAAACCAAGGTAGGGAACTACTGCGAGGTCTGCAGGGGATGAAGCCATGATGGCCCATCTCCACATAAGGATGTCTCATCACCATTTCCCCTGGACAGTCTGGATAAGCGCTGCCGTGCACCCCTCTTCGCCAGTCTTCACGCTGTGACGAGCCTTTGTCAACATGTCCTGTAACAACATGGATACCGCCTTAGCCACTGACAAGTTGCTCCATTCAGTTTGTCCTGAACAGCCTTCATTTTTAATAGTGAGTGTTGATTTTGTTAGGGGAATACCTCCAGGTTTGGGGGGTTCCCCGCTCTCATGCCTACCTAGCCCACTTCCTAGCTGTTTAGCTAGCTTTACCATCTCTAGATTTCTAACTAACTCATTTGCCTAAAAAGACCTTTCGTTATTTAACACGTTTGATGGGCCTAAGTTGACAAAATCCTTCCACAGGCAGTGTCACCCAAAGTCCTCACTGTGGGCTTGGGCAGCAGGTAAGGCGTTGATTCCCACATGAGGGAGGAAACGAGGCCCTGAGAGGACTCAAGCAAGTTCCTGCAGGGAACCCACCCCAGCTCCAGGCCTGGGACTGGGGACCCATGTTTTCTCCGCCACTCACCCTTCCCTGCTCTTTTTCTACTAAAGAAGCTCGTAAAAGTTCCCAATCCCTGCTCTAGAGGTGGGATGAAGTTCCTAAGAATGGGTTTTCAGGCCCTCACCCCACGTCTGACTTCCTGCTCCCAACCCCACAGACTTTTCATTTTGTCTATAGTCATGTGAACCCTTTTCCCATTTCCACTTGCCCCCGCGCTCCAGCCCCTGCTTTGGCAGCCGCTGAGCAGAGAGAAAACAAGTTCCGAGTGTGCTTCTGAGTCCTCTTATGTGTGCCCTTCCCCAAGCTACCCGGGGTATCAGTTTGGCAGGTCACCTTCTGCTGGCAGTGGGCTCAGGACCTGGAGATGGCAAGGGGAGGGGAGGGACAACAGGCTGAGAACGGGGTATTTTCAATGCATGTTTGATTCTCATCAGCATTCAGGGCTCCTCATTAAGCCACAGATGCGGTGCAGGACCTGTTCTTCATTTTGAGTTGGCAAGGCCGGAAGCCCCATTAGCAGTAATATGCACCAGTGAGACTCCAGGGAGAGGAAGAAGGCTGAAAGGACTAGAGTTTCTGGCCCATTTTTAAAGAAAAGAAGAGAATGGGAGACCCATAAAACTCAGAAACATTCTTTTCCCTGGGCTCATTCACATGGAAATGCAAGTCTGCTGATCAAGGACAGGGAAGTGATGGCTCTGGAGCAGGGGTCAGGGTGACCTCCATCTCCTCTGCTCCAGCCCCAGGTGCCAGCAGGACTCACCTCCTGAGCCACCAGCGCCAAATGGAAAGACTTTAATGTCATATCTTTGGACACTTGGCAGGCAGAACCACAAGTGTTCCAATTACTAAACTAATAGGCGCTCAAGACCCCAAACAGCGCTTCGTGGTGCACGTACTCCCAAGCTTCGGGTGCTGGGAAAACGTCTCATCAAGCACAAGTCTCTTTGATTGCTATACTCATGATAGGAGCAGAAAAAAGGATAGCAGTAATGACACTGGCAGTGGCTGTCAAAAGTTCCTCTGAGGGCTTTGTATGCTGAGTATGAGGCTCCGGCCTGGTGGGTGTCACGGTTAATGCAGGCAAAGGAAGTTGTGGATCCTGTTCCTTGAAACTTAAAGAAACAGATACTAAAACAAGAGCTGTGTTTTGCAACCAGATCTCTTAATGACCAGTGTAGAGAGCAGTACCGCCTTTGTTGTAACACTGCTTCTCGCTTAATCTCTAAGAATGCCACCCTGAGCTCAGCATTACAGATGATGCATGGGGAAGTGCCAGCCCTGGTTCCAGTGGCACAACCTTCACCTACACTCAGTGAATTCTCAGCCCATCCTCAGAGCCACTCAGGGAGGTATGCAGGGTGGCGTTAATCTGTCCATTTTGCAAATGAGGAAATTGAGTCTCTGCGTGTAAATCATCTGCCTATGATCCGCAGAATTTAGACTCAAACCCAGACCTTCTGACCAACTCCAGCACTTTTTCCAGGAGTCCACTTTCTAGAAAGATCTCAGTCTAACCCATGAGGTGGGGATCGGGAAGAGGCATCAGATTTGGGACTGTGAATCACTCTCAGTTTGAAGACAAGTTTCATGACATGGGCTTCCCGAAGATCCACCAATTGTTAGACTTTCAATAAGAGGCCTGAGCTAAGGCTCTCATCTCAAGGAGCAGCCTAATATTAATATCATCAAGAAAGATATATTGTGCCCTTCAATTTACAAAGTTGACTTCCTGTACTTGACTTCATGTTCTGCTTTCCAGCTGGCATCTGGGTTTCACATTCCTCTTGTTGATCATTTGCTCTTCCTTCTACGACTGCTGACCTTATTCTTTCCTGGCCTTGGGTTTATTGCCCTTTTTACTGTCTTCTTCACAATGCTGTTTGAGGATACCTGTTGTCAGAGACCAGAAAATCTGTGTCCCTTAGAGGAAAGAAAATAGAGAAAGCCCTTCCGTGAAGCCTCAAACATGTGGGCATCCTACCAGCACCAGAACATCTCAAGCATCACAGATTATGTATCTGGGGTGCACTTATCCATCAGACCAGAATGGTGTTGTAGAGTGATATCAGCTTTCTAGAGTTCTGCTTAGGTAACAGAGGGATTTAGAAGAGAGAGATGGACTCATTTTACTGGTGAAAGGTGATTTCCCCCAAGTTACATGGCTAGTCAGTGGCAAAACAGAAGTTCATTTCTACTTGTGTTATTCTCCCTCCCCCCTTATAATTTGTAAGATTGAAGGATTGGGAGGAGTATCCAGCACCTTTTTAGGTGAGAAAATAAGTCATACAAGCCTACATTCCTTTCCCACATAGTTTTTCTGAAGGCTGTAATGGTGAGCTAAGAAGATCTTGCCAAGAGGTACTCGAGGGAAAGATCTTAAAGAAAAAGATCAATCTATCGTCTCTTAGACTCTTAGTCTTTCCATCCATTCCTTTAAGGTATGAGTAAGGAGTACGAAATATGATTATATAATCCTCAACCCAAAGGCACTACCTCACCTGGAGTAAAGAATTGAAAACGGGATTTTTCCATCTGGGATGCCTCAGGTGAAAGCATTTTTGCAATCTTCAGCTTGACTCCTGGATTATAAAACACAGTGGCTACATAAAATGCCCCCATATAACACTTCTCTATAAAGAAAGACTTACCGTGGAGCCCTCAGATTTGTCCCTATCTGAGCAGCTTAAAGGGCTTGGCTGCCTTTGTTTTCCCTGACAGTGACCTTATTTTCTGATTTCAAACCCAAGACTCCAAATCTGGTAAAGTCTTGCTTTATATTGTGAGTTAACTTATACAGAGAGTCTTATAAAGGTGTAAAAGTCAAAGTGCATTTAATCAATGCACTTAGCTAAACATAGATACCCAAAAAACCCCAAAATACATGAAATCAAGACTGTCCCCATTAATATTTTTCATGGGGAGAATCATGAGTTACTAGTTTAGTTTTTTTAAGTTTACTAACATTTTTAGATATAGTTGGTTACTTTCTTTTTTTTTTTTTTTTTTTTTTTTTTGCGGTATGCGGGCCTCTCACTGTTGTGGCCTCTCCCGTTGCGGAGCACAGGCTCCGGACGCGCAGGCCTAGTGGCCATGGCTCACGGGCTTAGTTGCTCCGCGGCATGTGGGATCTTCCCGGACCAGGGCACGAACCCGTGTCTCCTGCATCGGCAGGCGGATTCTCAACCACTGCGCCACCAGGGAAGCCCGGTTACTTTCTTTTTAAAGTAACTTTTTTCAGATTATGAAACTTAATAAATATTCTTTGAAGAATATTTAGAAGATACAAATAGGCAAAAACTGTAAAATTTTAAAACTTTATGATCTTACCCATTCAAGATAACCAGTGTTTGGTCACTTATTTTATCTTCCTTCCAGACCTACACACATACAATGGAAGCACATGCACACATGCACACCCGTGCACTTGTGGACACCCCCCCCCACTGGATTACATTGTCCAAACAGCCTATATTTTTTTCCATTTAATATTCCAATAAATACTTACCTATGACATTATTTCAATGACTGATTTGTATCTCTTTGTATGGTATTAGTTAATTAAGCCATCCCATATAGTTTGGTTATTTTAAAGCTACGGTAAACATCTTTGGAACTAATTAATCACTCAAGATGTTTCTCAAATTCTGAAGCAGTGTTTTCTTAAAATGTTTACTTCTATCACATTCATTTTCAATAGCAGGGAAGTTATAAAAACTGTTAAAGGCTTGCAAACCATCATCCTCAAAATAACTTAAGACGGTGACTGAAAAGCATCAGATTGCTAGAAATTCAACTTTAGTAATAAAGGGCAACGTGATCCACAAAATAGTATCTCTTCAGGTATTTGTTTTACACAATTCTTTTTTAAAAAATTTAATTGAAATGTAGTTGATTTACAGTGTTGTGTTAGTTTCAGGGGTACAGTAAAGTGATTCAGTTATACATATATGTATACATTCTTTTTTTACATTCTCTTCCCTTATATGTTATTACAGGATATCAAATATAGCTTCCTCTGCTATACAGTAGGTCCTTGTTGGTTATCTATTTTATACATAGTAGTGGGTATATGTTAATGCCAAGCTCCTAGGGGTGAGGGAGGAGCCAATGTGGTGTCTCAAGAAGGAAATTGCTCTTCTAGGACTGGTGTGAGAAGACCACCAGCTCGCACCACACACAGTCAGCACCCTGAACTCCCCAAGGGGCCCTTCTTGCATTTATATTTCCCTTCTATGTTGACCTTCACTAGAGAATAAAACTTACAGAGAGGTGGCGAATTACATGTGATTTGTCCTGGGTTCCGTGACCCACGTCCTGCATCCTTTCATCGTTCATCATGACTGTCCCCCATGCATTATTGATAAACAGAGGGAGGAGGGCTGATGAAGACATGGTAGAGAAGATTTGAGTGCTGTTCCTGGAAGACTGGTGTGGGCTGTCCCACATACAAGTCAGCAGAAGCGTATTCGCTTTGTTGCCTGAGACTAGATTAACACCGTTGGTTTCTGCACCACTCATCAGTGTCAAAATTATGAGCATAACTTCTTCAAGTGACACACGTCATAGCCCAAGTAACAAAAGCTTCCTTTAGAATGTTTGGCGATGGTAATTTACTACTAGTAATGTAAATTATGGATGGTCACAAGGTTTTTTGTTGTTTATTTGTTTGTTATTATTTATTTATTTATTTGGCTGCGCTGGGTCTTTGTTGCTGCTCACGGGCTTTCTCTAGTTGCGGCGAGCAGGGGCTACCCTTTGTTGCAGGTGCGCAGGCTTCTCATTGCGGTGGCTTTTCTTATGGCAGAGCACGGCCTCTAGGTGCGTGGGCTTCAGTAGTTGTGGCGCACGCGCTTAGATGCTCTGAGACACGTGAGATCTTCCCGGACCAGGGCTCGAACCCGTGTCCCCTGCATTGGCAGGCAGATTCTTAACCACTGCGCCACCAGGGAAGTCTGGTCACAAGGTTTTTAAAAAATATCCCAAATTTCTTATACTAAGCATCTGACAAAAGAAAAAAAAAACAAAAACAAAAACCCAGCTCATCAAATTCTCAATTTCTCATCCCAATTTAAATGTATAAATTTATGAAAAAATGACCACTTCCACATTAGCTGGTTTGGCTACTTTGCAGCAATTTTGGTTTTCTACTACAGCCTCTTTCCTCCATAAAATGCCTTGCTAAATGCCTCTGTTTCAGATGCCTGATTTTGGCTGCTGGTGAGAAGAACCAAGGGATGCAATCAGCCCCTCTGTCTCTTCTATCTTCAGGCCTGGACAGGGGCCCTCCTCCGCTCAGTGGCCTTCTTGGATATGGTGTCTGCATTCATTCCCAGCACAGGGCCTGCCCCAAGGAGGGGACCTCCTTGCAGAGCACTCTTTCCCCACAGTCCCTGATGCCCGTATTCTGAGATAAAGTAAGCCTGTGCTCCATCCTCTCTGCCAAGCTTCTGCTTATCACTAGGCAAGGCAAATATCATTGGAATGTTTCAATGTGCTACTAACCAAATTCCAATGCAATCCCAATCACTTGGTTAAGCGTTTTGAGCACCCACCAGTCCTGGCATTCAGTCCTTGAAGGAGGTCAACAACATCAATGAGGATAAATATCAGCTTGCCCTTTCACATTGAACATGTCAAGCTGACCTACAAGGATGTAAGCATCCCAAGGGCTGCAATTTCTGTTTTGTTCTCTAATGCTTCCCCCTAGTACACCTGGAATGCTACCAGAACAGTACCCTAGAGTGCCAGGGACATAGTTGGTACTTAATAAATGATTTTTAAAAATCGAGTTAAAGTTTCCTTACAGTGAACAACCCATTCTTGAACTTCATATAAGTGCAGTCATTTAGTATGAGCTCTTTTATATGTGTCAGAGTTTTAAACGCAACATGTTTTAGAGATTTATCCATGTTTGCATATATTAGTAATCTGTTCTTGTTTATGGCTGTGTAGTATTCCATGCATAAATATTCCACAATGTGTTTATCCATTCTCTAGTTGATGAATATTTTGTTATTTCCAGTTTGGGGCTGCTATGACTAAAGCTTCCAAAAACATTCTTTTATGTCTTCTTGCAGATGTATGTTTTTATTTCTCTTGGGTAAATACTCAGGAATGAAAATGCTGGATTTTAAGGTAAGGATAACTTGATAAGATTCTGCCAAGCTAGCAATAAATATTAATTGAGTCCTTTAAAATGTATCCAGATAAGTTGTTCTTTCAATTAGAAATATCCTTTCCCTTTCTCAATCAATTATCATAAAATTCATTTTTCAAGGTCTTACTTCCCTGATTGTCACAATATGTATTCAGCAAGTTTAGTGTTTAACAGATATTTATTGCACATCTACTAGTTTCTGGTATTTTATTGTTTTTTGAGGCTACAGAGGTGGAAATCAATCCTTGCCTTCAGGAAGCTTGCAGTCTAGTGGAGAAGACTAGTAGACAGCTGTGATGGGGGATAGTGAGGCGTGCTAAAGGGGCTGCAAAGAGGAAACACATAACTCCATCTGAGAGGTCGTTCTAGGACTGGAAGCCTCAACTGAATGTAATAGTTTGTGGAAAAAGAAGACATTCTAGGCAAAGAAAACTGCAGGTATGAAGAGAGATGAAGGAGAGCATGCTTCATTTGGGAACAAGTGGATCCCGCTGGCTGGAGCACTGTGCATGAGTGTGGGTCAGGGGAGGCACCAAGGAGACAAAGGGGGCTGGGGAACAGCCAAGACCTGGATCACAGAAGGCCTTGAATGTCATATTAAGGCATCTGGACTTTACCTGCAAATCAATGGGGAACTGCTGAATGGTCTTAAGCAGGGGTGACATTATAGGATTAACTGATTTTTTTTTTTTTTTTTTTTGTGGTACGCGGGCCTCTCCCGTTGCGGAGCACAGGCTCCGGACGCGCAGGCTCAGCGGCCATGGCTCACGGATCCAGCCGCTCCGCGGCACGTGGGATCCTCCCGGACCGGGTCACGAACCCGCGCCCCCTGCATCAGCAGGCGGACCCTCAACCACTGCGCCACCAGGGAAGCCCTGACTTGGCTTTTATTACACCACTTGTTCCAATTTGCCTCTTGCTGCTGTGGTTTGTGCGTGTGTCTCCTCTCCATCTGGCCCTCAAGGTAAGCCTTGTGCATGTCTTCGGGATCTCCGTGACCCCAAAGCACCTATCGGCTGGTTTGTATATGGTAGGCCCAAGTGCTTTGTGGGGTTGAGCCATGAATTCCTAGAGGAATTCACCCATCACCCTTGGGGCTGCTAGACTGAGGTTTAAGGCGGATGTTCATTTTCCTTGGGGGCATAGATCCCATTGAAATGGATTTGAGAGAAAAGTTCTAAACTCTAAGATGGGAGAAGGGGGGCAGAAATCACACATAACTAAAAGCCCTCAGTTTTTCCTGTCATGATTTTATCTGCCTCCCACCCCGAATTCCACTGAGGTATTTTGGAGCTTTTCTAAAGCAAAAACCTGGTTGCTTTTCTGAAGCTTTCTGGAATTTCCATCTAGTGAACAGATGGCATTGCTTTCTTATGTAGAGCGAAAGAATCTCATGTACTCAAACACTGAAAGCTTGAGAAAACACACAGAGCCTGGGTAGTAATTATAATGGGGAAAGAACATGCTATGTCAACAGAGAGCTAGTCTCTGTACAAAGCAAGAATCCAGTTGGATCCTTGGCAGGTAATGTGGCCTCTGCAGGGAGTGTCAGGGTTGAGGGTGTGTGTGCACCGATGTGGTGCTAATAATGGGTCTGGGCCGGGCTAGGGTCTCATCTACCAGCACGACTGAACTGTCTTCTCTCTATATATAGAAAGTTCCTATATGTGCTTGGCCCTGAGAATCCAGAAGTGAAAAGACACAGTCCCTGACCTCAGGGGCTGTCAGCATGGTGGTGGAGACATACTCATAAAAGATCTGCACAAAAATTGATAACAGAAAGTAGAAATCTCTAACCCAGCCTGGAGAGATCAGGGGAGGCTCCTGCGGGAGGTGACATGTGAGCTGAGTCTTATGAGTGGGCTGGGAGCTGGCCAGGAGGGGTGGTAAGGAGGTGAAGTAAAGGGCAAGACTGCGGACATTCCGGATTGAGGAGACAGTGTGAGCAAAGGCACGGATGTCCCAGGAGTGAAGTGGATACAGAGACGTCATATAAGCAATGCTGCATGGCTGGATAGGGTAGGGAGTAGCCCAAAATGAGGCTAGAGATGCAAGCTGGGGGTTAGAAAGATCTGAATATAGGGAAATACTTGAGCAAAACAACATTACACAAGTTCATGCAAATTACTTGCATAACAAGGTGCACCCTATCAGGAAACCTTGCTTACAAGGTTGACAGCATGGGAATATTTGGTAACAGAACCCTACTGCCAAGATCAACATGTCTCACAAGGAAGAAGTAGTCATTTATTCATTTAATCTAAATCCATATAGAGAGCAGGTGCTCAGTGCTAGGCACTAGAAGTCCATGATGAATACTATATTCCTGACAAAATGACTAGTACTTTTCATTCTGCCCAAGGTGAGGACTCCATAGATAGTTGTTCAATAAATTAATGATCAATTTAAGCCCCTGCCCGAGGAGTTCACAGTCTATCGGGCAGATCAGAGAGGTAAGCAGATGATTATGATAGCAAATGATTACAATTAAGATAGGACAGGGAACTCGACTTAAAAATGTCTGCAAGAACCAGAAAAGTAAAATAAGTAAATGAAGAGACCTCCAGGTGAGGGACAATAGGGACTGGTGGGGACTACAGCCAGTAGAGAGCGTGTTCTCATTCTCAGGGGGATAGTTGCTACTCAACTCCAGGTAAATTAGGATCAAAAGAAGCTGGAAATTTGTGCTTTGATCAAGTGAACGTTACTGTGTAAACTGGTTGCTCCCACGTGCTCGCGGTTCCAGCATGATCAGCCTGGTACCTACATGGAGGTGGCCTGGAGAGAGAGACATTGGTTAGCAAGACACAAGGGCTGAATACCTGCCTTTCTGGGTGAACATGGCATGGGACACAGAAACCTGCATGATCAGAGGGGGACACGATGGTCCTCGCAGCCAAGAGGGCAAACAGTGTCAGTCACTGCCCGGGACCCCAACCTCCTGGCAGCCCATCAGGCTCATGTGCACATGTTTTAGGTCAGTCTCTGGCCTTCTTAGGTCAGGACTGGGCTCCAGTGCAGCTCCTGCCCCAGAGAGGACTTGTGTGCAGTTGCTAATTCTCTGGCCACAGGGGTCCGTTTGGGGCTATTTGTTCTGTAGAAGGATACAGAAGATTGCAGCACGTCAGAATCCTGCTCCTCCTGCACCGCTGCCTCTCCCACCACATTAAAAACTACTGAACAAACAGAGAAATCAAAGATGATTATATGCTGCTGGAAACCCGCGTGCTTCCGCCTGGCTGCGTACCCCTGCCAAACTGTTATGTAAGCCACGGCCCCACGCAGGCCTGGAACCAAACAGAGATGCCATTGACAGCCTGTCCATGACCTGCTCATCACCCACAGCTTTCCCCACATCCTGCCTCACCTGGAGTGAACCTTCCCCCCGGGGGGGCGGGGGGAGGGGAGGGCCACAGCACAAACTGACAAGCTGCTTGTACATTTGTTTTGGGATTTCCCTCTCTCCCTTCCCAGCCAGTTCAGAGGTATGGGTGGGTCAGGACTAGGAGTTTACTTTGGCCGGATTCCCAGCGACTGAGACATTTTATACAGGAAAACTCCATCTGGCAATCCTGGGGAACTGAGTGTTTTTCACCCTCTGAAGTGAATAAGTCATTTTGGATGTTTAGATACCAGAGCTGAACAAGTAACTTCTGGAGCCCGAGTTGACCTCTCGGCCAGACCACACTGCTCTGATGACCAATACTTATTTCTATTTCGGGATTCTGGGCATGTTCCCCAGCCCTAAACCACCTAAATGGACTTAGAAGAGCTTTTCCTTTGATGTGTCAATGACTTGAGTAAATGAGCTGAATTCTCAGGCTTTTATTTTTTTTTTCTTCTGCACCACAGGGTTAGGAATACTCAATAGCTCCGATAGCAAGTGCACTAAAGGTTTTCAATGTTAATTATGACTGTTTGGCATGGTTATAATTATATCTGAAGTGAGCTCCCATCTATTTACTGTTGACAGTGTTCAGGAGTTTATATATTCATAAATATTCAACACTGGGATTCCACTCTTTTCCCTTTTGCAGCCTTAACTGACCATACTCCACATGAGAGATTTAAATCCCAAGTAGAAGGGCCTGAACTTTGGAGTCAGATAAAACCTGTGTTGGAGATACAGCTTGTTCATTCAGAGTCTATGTGACCTTATGCTGTAGCTTCAGCTTGCTAAGTCCCTCGTCTACTGGTTCCCCTTAATTTTCCTACATCACTTTAGAAAACATAAGGCTTCCAAGGTCCAATTCTGGCTTTGGAGAATGGCTGACCATGTCCACCTCCTGGCCCTCATCTCTTTTCCTATTAACCCTGGAGGGAGCTCCTCACAAGCCAAGGGTGGTTGTTCAACTCTTTCTAACTCTTGGTGACCTAAAATCCAGATGTTATAGTTGATACAGATGTCTCCTCCCAGGAAGATGGCCAGCAAATTCTTATTCCTTGCACAGGCATTCTGAAAAAGCTCACACCAAAGAAGGAATTGCCTTTTTTAGATCCCAATCTATAGAAGGGCTAGTCAATAGGCCCCCGAATCCTGATAAGAGAAGAGATTTATGGGGGTACCACATAAGCATTATGGCAGAGAGAGAGGGCAAACTAAATATACTGGGAACTATTTTCACTAAGTGAAACTATTTTGCACACGTGAAAACAATCAACTGGCCTCCCATTGTCTGAATGTAAATAAGGGGCACCAACCTCAGAGCCTAACCCTCTTCTTATAGGGAAGCTTTGCTTCCCACTCTGCTTCAAGATGACCTTTGGCTGGAAAAAAAATGTGGGTCTGAATTCAGTAAAGCTTGGGTTCTTTTACATGACTCAACTCTCCCAGTCCAGAGGAAATAAAAATCCCTGCTTCTGAAATCCAGTGGCCTCTGTGAGTGAGCTCATCCAGCCCTTAATGGTTTTCTGGATAATAATTAAACTCATGTTGACCAACCTCCTTACACTGTTATCTAAAAAAAACGAGAGAGAAGTGGTGTAGTTGGGATGGGGCCCTGGGAAGCAAGCCTTTTCGAGCATCTTTCTCCCTCTGTCCAACTGCTGGCTTCCAGCCTGGCTATACAACCTCCAACAGGAAGCCTCCCTCCTCAGACCCTTCAGATCTCCACCTGGAGAAAGGGAGTGAGAGTAACAAGGAGTTGAATAATCTTGACTAAGGGAGTTGGTTTCTTCATCAAACATGCTCCCTTAACCTGGCTGGGTCAGGGTAGATGAGAGGGAAAAGCAGCCCAGTGAATGCATCGAGGCTGTATCAACCATGCCCCCCAAAATGGGCACAGCTGGAATGGGGTGTTTAGCACCAGAGAACACTTTCATGTGCCTGAGAACTGGCCAGCCTGCCAGTTTGAATTTACGAGATCAGCTCTTTGGAAGCCTCCTCTTCAACCCCAGGCAGTTTGACTAATTCAACAGCTCTTAAGAGATGGATAAAGGGACCTGGGTCAGTAACATGCAGTTCAAAGATATAGATAACGAGATAAAAAAGTGTGTGACACATACTTTTTGTCAATCATGCTTTGTCTACAAAATAAAGAGCAACAGGAATCACTGATATATATATATATATATCCATACACATATAGATTTAGAGATACATAAACACTCCAGTGTACAATTCTGGAACTCCTGCACTAAACTTTAATCATTAATAATTACTGCTTATTCTAATCTGGGCCATGATCTTAGCAAATCAATTGTTTCTGGATGTTTCTAAGAATAAAAGCTCTTCTGGAATATGTATGTGGCTTTGGAGAATGAGGTCTTTTAAAACAAACTTTATTTTTTACAATAGTTTTAGACTTGAAGAAAAATTGCAAAGGTAGTACAGAGTTCCCAGGTACCCCTCACCTAGTTTCCCTTATGAGTAACATCTTACATGAGCATGGTACATTTATTACAATTAAGGAATCAATATTGATGCATTGTTATTTTTTAAAATAAATTTATTTATTTATTTTGGCCACGTTGGGTCTTTGTTGCTGTGTGTAGGCTTTCTCTAGTTGCAGCAAGCAGGGGTTACTCTTCATTGCAGTGCATGGGCTTTCTCCTCGCGGTGGCTTCTCTTGTTGCGGAACACGGGCTCTAGGCACGCAGGCTTCAGTAGTTGTGGCACACGGGCTCAGTAGATGTGGCTCATGGGCTCTAGAGCACAGGCTCAGTAGTTGTGGCGCATGGGCTTTGTTGCTCTGTGGCATGTGGGATCTTCCCGGACCAGGGCTCAAACCCGTATCCCCTGCATTGACAGGTGGATTCTTAACCACTGTGCCACCAGGGAAGTCCCAATACATTATTATTAACTAAAGTCCATACTTCAAAGAATGAGTTTTACAGAAAATTGGCATTAAAATTCTTCAGAGGTATCTTAACTCAAGTTTTCACATCACAGAGAGAAGTTCTTTTCTGACCTCCTATCTCCCCCATCACCTCTTAGAACATTCACTGATTGTTTGCTGCTTTGCTGCTATATGGTCAGGCCACTCAAGATGGCTGTTCTCTTGCTCTCTGTAAGAGAGCACATCCCCTGCCCGACCAGTGCCTGCTTCACCTAGACCCTATACACATGACTGACTTTCCTATGTACTTGTCCCAGACCCCAGCTAGTGATTGTTCTTATCAAAGAGGTGGTGAGGGTTGTGCCCCTCTACTGGTTTCCCTGGTAACTAATGAGCCCACCTGACATCAATTCCCCTAGAACAGGTAATCTCCCCTCCCCACCGCCCTTCCAAGAGCGAAGACTGTCACCATGTCCTGCCCATCGTTGCTCCAGGACCTTGCTTCAGACACGTAAGCTCCCTGATCCATTAAACCATTGATGCCTCTGTGGCTGACGCTGGACTCGCTCTTTGGTCTTGAAGCTGGGCTTGTAGGCCTGCAGGATGCAGCTCAACAGCTGCCTTCTATCTGCAAAGGAAAAGGTCTTTTCTGGTCTAAGAACTTGACTATCCACCGGGAAGCAACTCTCATACATCTTGTTTTAACTTGTTGCCCTCAAAAGTATTTTAAAATAGTGGTGGAGTGAAATGGTGAAGAGTAGAGATTTTGGAATCAAACAGATTGAATCCCAGTTCTGCCATTTATAAGCTATTACTTTATCAAGGCTCATTTTTCTCATCTGTAAAGTGGATAATAATAATAGTATCACAGATATAGAGAACAAACTAGTGTTTACCAGTGGGGAGAGGGGAGGGGGAGGGGAAAGGTAGGGGGAGAGGATGAAGAGGTACAAACTACCATGTATAAAATAAATAAGCAACAAGAGTATATTATACAGCACAGGGAACAATATTTTATTATAACTATAAACAGAATATAATCTTTAAAAATTGTGACTTACTATGTTGTACACCTGAAACTTATATAATCTTGTAAGTCATCTACACCTCAAAAACAAGAATGAGATATAAAATATGTATAAATTACAAAAGAAATAATAGTAGTATCTTTCTCACTGATTTGCTGTGAGGATTGAATAACAATATTTCAAAACACTTAGTACTGTGCCAGGCATAAAATAATAGCCCAATAATGGTAGCTATCATTAAGCTTAAAAGGTGAGGCCCTTTTGAAAGGCAGCTGTGGTCAATAGACTAGTCAATGAGTAATCTAGATCAATTTGGTCAAAAATAGCTTTTTCGGGGCTTCCCTGGTGGCGCAGTTGTTGAGAATCCGCCTGCCAATGCAGGGGACACGGGTTCGTGCCCCGGTCCGGGAAGATTCCCACATGCCGCAGAGCGGTTGGGCCCGTGAGCCATGGCCGCTGAGCCTGCGCGTCCGGAGCCTGTGCTCCGCAACGGGAGAGGCCACAACAGTGAGAGGTCCGCATACTGCAAAAAAAAAAAAAAAAAAAAAAAGATTAAAAAAAAAAAAAAGCTTTTTCAACAAAGATCAGTTTCAAAGGTCAGCAGAGAGAAGATAAATAGTTATGGAAGTGTAAACTAAAATGCCTGAAGAATTATTTTCAAATTGGAAAGAAAAAGGTCATTAAAGGGACTGCCGATGTGAAAACATGTGAAGCATTACCCAGTGTCTTTCTCTGCTTTACCATTCCATTTGAAGAATTAAATCATCAGTAAATGCTTAGAGCAGTAAATATCCCTATTGAAGGTATTCCTTGGGGAGAAATGATGTCTCAGAGCTAACTGGGAATATTATGGAGATCTGGGCCCTGTCTACATCTCTGGCTCCTATTCACCATGTCTCATCTTACCACATGCTAATTCTCCAGCCATGTGGAACTACTGCAGTGTATCAAACATGCATGCCCTCTTGCCTTCCAAGGCCTTGCACGCTTGGCCCCCTTCTGCCTGGGTACACCCCATACTTTCACCTGGCTGACGTATTCTTCAAGATTCAGCTCAGGTATCACGTCCTCTGGAAAATCTTCCCCAGCCACTGCTCTTCTGATTAGGACGTACTCCCAGAGGCTCCCAGGCTTCATTCTTGGAACATTTAACCCACTTCCTCACCTCTCTCTCCCACTCTGTTGTAAGTACCATAAGTAACTCAAGTCTTGCATGGTACCTGGGACATGATAGGTGCTCCAAACATGTTGGCGACTGCCTATTCTCTGGTCATCTGCAAGCCCACAGGCTTTTGATTCTTCTCTCAAATTCTAAAGTGGAAACAGTTAGGGGAGGCCCATGGATTCGGTGAAAGCTGCCTTTTTACACCTGAAGCATAAATGAGAAAACATGCAAGGTTACCCTTTAAAGAATCATTAAAGTCAGTGTAGGATTCAAGCACAGCAGATAATCTGTGCAGTGGTTTCCAGGCCCCAGTGCATGACACAATACTGGTCTGTGTGAAGTTTTCCCAAGTCAATGAGGATTCTTCTCAAAAAATTTCCACCTGCTTCGTGAGGCTGCTCAGTGTTGTGAATGGCCTGAGATGGGGGGTGCCTTACAGTTCACGTCCTCCAGTTCTCCCGGGATGGATGTCTGGTCTACCCCTTCCCACCTTCCTATAAATTGTGGCCATTCTGATTGTACAGTTGAGAAAATAAAAGCAAAGTAATTTCCTGAAGTTCTCATAGTTACCAAGTTTTAAAATTAGGATACGGACCCATCTATTTGATTCCAGAGCATTTAACCACCATCTTCTTCAGCTGGCACCTGATCACATCATAGGCTTAGTGCCCAGAAGGACAGAGCCTCCTCATATGGGGCTGAGCTTACAAACCCAGGTCTATATTACTATATTTGTATCCCAGACTGGACTGCACTAGTGCCTTCATATCATTCTGGAAGTGTTTTACACCTCCTAACTCTCTTCTCCCCTTCTTTATCCTGTGGAGTCCTCTGGTACTGGGTAAGGAGAAAACTTTCCAGGGTAGATAAAGAGGGACCTTCCTATCTTATACGATTATATTATACTTACTTACCCCACAGCGGGATCCACTCTGCACCTGGAGATTACAGTGGAATTCCTAGTGGTAGGGATAGTGCCATGTGTCCAATCATTCTACAATAGACTCCAAAAATCTCTTTAAATAGTTAACTTGGACAAGAGCTTTGTACCAAGATAAGTAGGTTTTTAGTGGGGTTTGGGAATTTTCTTTAATATGTAAGCTTATTTGTTATAATTTTGGTATCTTCTTGGCATGAAATGTAGTCTTATATGAAACACTAGAAGACACACATAACTTTTAGGTTAAATTTTTGGCACTTGGTGATTTATAAGTCAAAGCAGCAATATACCCACAGTACAAAGTTCCCATGCAAAGAGTCCCTGGGCCCCGCTGCTAAATATTTTCTGGATGTGACTCCGGACACAGGCCTGCAGCAATGCTCGTCCTGTCCTCGAACTGAAGAGTGCCTGAGAACAGGTGAGTTGGCTGGCTCTGTGGAAGAAGGTGCAGCCCATTTTGCACTTAGAGAAGACGTTGTTCTTTCTGTTTCAGAGTAATCATCTTCACCGACAACATTCTTTCCCTGCAAAGTGAGCTGGAACAGAGGTAAAATATGAGTGATTCAGAAGTGAAAACCCATCGAGCGATGATGAAACAGACAGAAGCGGAAGGCAGACCCATACATACCCTCTGGCTTCTGCCTTTTAGGCCCACAGCGAGTCAGCCTTGCTGTTCCCTCGCTGGGAGATTATTCTGTGGTTTTGGCACAAGACAACGACCTGGGAGAGAAAGCAAAGTCTATGGATATGGTTGCCTTTTCTCCTCTAAGCCAACTAGTGCCTTGTTTTTCTGTGAGTCTGCCACTGTGGGAAAATTGCAAGAGTGTAAAGTTTCCCTCTTTGTCCCCAGCGCACTTCATTTACCAGTGAGCCAAGCTGGGAACAGAGCCGCCTCTCACAGGCCTCATGAATGACTCCATTTTCTCGGGGCAGCTCTGCCCACCCATTGTCTGACTGTCATGCCCTCTTGTATAGGTGTTCCCTGCAGGCCGTCTGTTATGTAACGCCTGTGCAGGGCACATCTCGTGAGAGTGAGAGGATCCGAGGGAGAGAGGAAAAACCCAGACGGTAACCAAGATCAGAATGTCTTCCTGGAGGAGGGAAAAAAAAAAAAAAAAAAAGACTAGCCATCTGTCAGCTCTTTTCCGGGGCGTGTTTGCCTGAGTGATAAACTTTGATTGCTGGCCCATGGCTGACTCAAGTGAGTGCTTCTGTCTATATTATACACAAGATGGAACATGCTGTACCCTCAGGCCCACGCCAGCACAGCTGCCACCTAGGTCCTCCTGTAAGACTCTGACAAGAAACGCTACCCCCTCTCTCTCATGGCCTAGGAGGAAAGGACCTGCCCCCTCCTCACTCACCACTTTCTATGCCTCCTTCTCTTGCTACTCCATTGGCCCAGTGAACCTCTCCGTCCTGCTTAGAGGACCATCCACCCCCTCAGACTTTCCTCTGGCAATTTCTAGGTGGCCTTGACTCTCCATCAGAGTTCAGTGTCGAGAGGTAGCTGTCATTTAATGTCCACAAAGGGGGACCGCTGTCCCCCACATTTACATCACCTGAATGCCATGTCCTGGGCTTAAATGTTATCCATCATCTCTTTTGGTCACATTACCAATATGGTGGTGACATGTAGCAAGGTGGAAGTGGTGTATGTCCTTCTTTCTCTATCTGCCCCCACCATTTCCTCCAGGCTTTTGCTGCAGAACACCAGCTCTGGGGCCATGAGAAGAGACTTTATGGCAAATAAACTAGGATTGCATGGCCAGATATTTGGCCTACTCTGTACCCTTTTTTGCATAGAGTATACCCTGCATACTCTACCTTCCTCTTGGAAAGTTGAAATGCATGCATCATAAAACCCTGAAATCTTTGCAGTAAAGAAACCTACATCACTTTGATATAACATGTCCAAACTTACTTGACTGTTAGGCTGCAAGCTCCATGAGGACAAGAACTTTACCTGCACTTTTCATGGTTGAATTTGTAGTTCACAGCCCTGTTGTGGGTCTTCAAAAAATGTCTTAAATTAAATTGAAGTGAATTTACTTGACCCTTTTTTCCCAAGTCCTATCCATTAACATCTTACAGAACGAATGTGCCCTGGAATATACTGTGCTAAGTGCTGGTCTGCGCCATTCACTAATACTGTTAACTGCAATGAAAAGAGAAGAACAGGAGCACAGGTAGACCCAAGATGAAGACTTTCTGGTCCTCACCTAGAATAGGCTGCAGGATGTTGCTCTGTCCACAGCACTTTAAATGCATCCAGCTCACCCACGAGCCATTCCACAGGGAGGATGGTATATGCCTCTGTCTCTGTGGCTCATCTGGGCCTTCTGACTTGTCCCACCACCCACTTTCTTTCACTCACCCTGGTTCTTTGAAACCTAGGCTTTAGGAACTGCCTCACAGTAGGTTTTTCTGACTCTCCTCCTTGTTATCAAAATTCATTAAAACAAAATAAAACCTTTTCTCCATCTTCCTGGCTGGGGCTTTGGAGTCTGAAAAATCTAGATTTGAATCCATCTTCTGCCATTTACTTGATGTGAGGTGTTTAGAAATTTCTCGTACCTATCGGAACCGATTCTCTATAAGTAAGGATAATAGCACCTGTTATACAGAGTTGGCCTGAGAAGTAAATGCGCATGTAAGGCTGCAGCACAGTCCTGGCATTTAGCCAGTGTGGGGCACGTGACTGCTATTATTCAGTTGCTCTCCCCTCTTACCTGCTGCCTCAGTTTGGGCACATGCACACCTGCAGGTGAGCCTCTACTTTCCCTCTACTGGGTTAGACCCAGCGGGCAGGAACCCTGGTCCAGATATCCTCTGCCTGTGAGGATGTCTCTCCTCTCTTCCCAGCTGTCCGCTCGTCGTTGCTGCCTTCAATAGCCCCTTAGATTCACCCCTTCATCCCTTCTTATGTCTCCATTAACAGACATAGTAATTCATTAGTAGAGTGTTTCATAGGCTACAAAATTCTTTCCAATACATCATCTCACTTAGTCCTCACAACAACTCTCTGCAGGCTGAGTTATCTTTTTACAGATGAGAAAATAAAAGGGGACTCAGTGACTGGTTTGAGGTTACACAGCAGTCAAAGCTCAGAGGCTGAATCTGAACACAGGTCTGGCTTCAGATGCAGTGCTCTCCCTCACCACCTCACCACCTCACCACCTCACCACAATTGCCACATGGGTGACTGTGAAGCACACTGGGGTAGGTGGAGCCTATCCTCCTGCCCCCACAGGAACTTGTCATTACCATTCGATTTCTACCTCTACTTCCACCCTAGGATGTGGTCTTGCACAGCAAAGAAAGGACTGGAGAGAGAGGACATGGGGGGACAGGAAGATAGGAGGGGGAAAGAGAAAGGTGGGACTCAAGGGTTCTCAGTCTGCCCTTTCCCGGACAGTGGCACATGGGATGCCTATGTCCCCATCCAGTAACAGTGAACAAAGATATTCAATGACACGTGCAGAAGAAAATTCTGATTAGCCTACTTGAGATTCCAGTATAAGGAATGTTACATTGTCAATGAGTAAAGTACCTCAACCCTTCTAGCAGAACTAGTTTAGTCCTCGTTCTGTTGAATACATATACTACACCTCCCCCCTCCCACTCCTACACACAGGCATCTGTATGGTACTAAGGTAAAGAAATGAACAAATGGTGGTCTTCCTTTTTTAGATTGGTCTTTATATCACATCCTAAAACTAAATATATGAAACCTAGTGACAAATCCTTCATCATCTTAGGATCTAGGATGCCTTTGTCATTGTAAGTCACAGAGCCTATAGATGTGAGATCCTGTCAGCCAGCACCATGGACAGTCACCCACCTTTCTCCTGATCCCTGAGGTCAGACGCCCTAAAAATATAAGTGGCAAATGAAAAGAAAGAGACAAGTCTTCTTTCTCTGTAGGAGGAATCATGCACTAGGAAAAGTAAGGCTCCTGTGTTCTTCTCTAGGGCAGTGGACACTGTTGGGGACTTGGGATTGTAATACGTGACACAGAGAAAGAAATGGTAGTCTCTCGTCCTCTGATGTGGAGGTACCGGGAATAGCCTGTCTGTCACATGCTTTTCTTCCTTCTGGTTCACTTGAATTCCTCTTTCTTTCTCCCAGCCTCCAAAGGGCCCTGAAAAAGTATCTCCAGTGTTATTTTCACACTGAAGCCTCAACACAAAGAGTTTAAAGCCCTCTGACTTCTCATCCCATTCTGCCATCTAAGGGCACATCTAGAAACTCAAATTTCCACCTTTACAGAAAAGGCATCAAATGAGAGTCTCTGTCTGAACTCTGATGAGGAGGAGTGTTCTGCCCGTATATTCCTGCATGACAAACAACTCTACAACCTAGTGACTTAGAACAACAGCAGTTATTTTGCTCATAAGCCTGCAATTTGGGAAAGATATGGAGGGAAACTTTTGATCCACCCTCACAGGATGGGAGCTGGAATCCTCTGAAGGCTTACTTACTCCCATCTCTGTTACTTGGGTGGGAAGACACAAAACTGGAGACTGAAAGAGCTGGGGTTCCTTGGACATCTCTCTCTGTCTCTATGTGATATCTCCACGTGGCCTTTCAGGGTAAGTGGATTTCTCACAGGTCGAATCAAAGTTCCCAAAGTGTAGACTGCCTTCTATAACCTAACCTCAGAAGTTATTCAGTGTCACTCCTATTATGTTACACTCATCCAGGATGTCACAGGACCCACCCAGGTTTGAAGGGAGAGGAGATAGACTTCACTTCTTGATGAGGGACTGACAGGTGCTGGAATAGCACGTAGGATGAGAAATATAGCTGTGGCCATTTTTGGAAAGTTTAATCTGCCACACGGAGTAAGTCAGGGGAGGGAACATCAGTCTGAAGTTTACTAGTTTCTGAACTTCAGACACTGGGCTAATAAACTTTTGTACTGCCTTTCAAGCATTATAAGCATTATAAGTTGTAAGGAATAAAGCACTAAAACCAAGTCCAGCCCAAGCCAGTTGTAAAAAGCATCTATTCCCTTCATATCCCTCTTGCTTCTTCAAACCACTGGTGATAGGCATTGAAGCGGCCACCACCATCACTGTGAGTCAGAAAGCCAAGGCAAGCTGGGATTTTTACATCAAAGGCAAGAAGGTTGACAGTGATCCCAGGATTGATGGCAGGGTGAGGAGAACAAGACTAAATATTGCTCTTGCAACTAGCATAACCAGTAAGGGTATTTCTCATTTCTGCTGAAGGAAGGGTTTTACTCTGAGGAATCGGGGGCTTCCAGGACACAAATATAAGGAATTCATTAGCACCTGGAACGAATGAAGACATAAAACAGTGTAGGACCTAATCCTACTAGAAGGAAGGTAACGTATTAATAAAGGTAACATATTAATAAATAAAGCTCCATGCTGTAGGGCACAGTAAAAAAAAAAAAAAAGAAAAGAAAACACAAGTCTCTTTCCATGAAGAAGGAGAATGAAAAAAGCATCAAAATATGTGAGGGCTCTAAAAAGAGAAAATGAGATCTCACTCTCAATACGCCCATCCAGTTATGTAAAAAAATCAACTTTTCACATAAGAAAATAAAGATTAATAAGGTAGCAAATATAATATACCTTTAAGGTAGCAATAATATAATATTAATGCTTGTTAATAGTGATAAAAATAAGAGAGAAATAAAACTCAAGAAACAACATAACAAACCACCTGTTGAAATGACTAAGATACCCGGACCATATGCATTCTAATTCTGATTAGTCTTAAATATTATTATTCAATTAAACTCTTCAAACTGAAGAACGAACACCTAGAGGTTATTAAAGGCCTATTAAGTGCCACCACTAAGCTAGAATACCTTCAAGTTTATTACAGATTAGTGCAAGTGATAAATATAAAACCTTTTCAATATAATGGATTGTGTTTTATGATTGAGGTCTACCTTGGGAGCACGTGAAACATCACTTGGACTAGCCTGGGGAAGCCGATTCTTCAAAAAGGAGTACAAATTAAGCAGGTGAAGAAGTGAGGGAAGGAAGAGAAATTCATGCAGAAGGAATAACAGAAATGTTTGGAAGCGTAATATGTTTGGTAATTTTAGAACACAAACTTCAAAAAAGGGAACATGAGGCTTGAGAGGTAGGCAGGGGCCAGGTTATGAAGAGTCTTACAGACTGGAAAGGAGCTGACATTGTCTGCAGGGGATAGGAAAGCACTGAGAGCTTTAAAGAACGCAGTGCTGTGTTTGATCACTCTGTAGAGGATGGTCCAGAGAGAATGGAGGTGAGACCAACTAGGAAGCCAGTGCTGCACTCCAGGTGGGCGTTGAAAAGGGCCCACATTAACGCAGCAAGAGTGGAGATGTCCAGGAGAGGGACAAATATGAGAAATGTTTAGGTTAAACACTCATCAAAGTTGGTGATTTGGGGTAGGATGAAATAAGGGATGACCATTAGGATACTAGTATAGACAAGTGGGAAAAGCAGTGGCACCAATTGAGGCAGTAAACAAAGTGAAGGAGAAGCAATTAAAAAGGAGAGAGGAATCTATACTAGTGCTTCTCCTCATAATCGAATGAATCTTTTCTCTTTTACTAAAGATTCACATGCGGAGGAAAGAGCATGACAGTTGCCTCAATTCTTTGAAGGCTTGTGGGAATAAACAAGGCTGATATTTCTGTGATAAAAATAGATCTAACGACGAATCTTCCTTCTAGCCCAGTTTGTGAGACTCGGTGCTCCCAATGCAGGAGTTTCGGGTCTGATTCCTTGGGAGCAGTATGGTCCCACGTGTATCCAACGACTGGGAGTTTACATGTCACAAACAAGGAACTCTCCTGTCGTAACTAAGGAGCCCGCGTGTTGCAACCAAGACCCGGTTTAACCGCGTAAACAAATATTTTTGACAAAAAGGTTGGTGGGGGAGAAGAGATGCTGGGTTTTGTTTGGGGCAGATTGAAGCTGGGTTGACAGTGGGTGGATCCATCCGGTAGTCCACCATCGGATAGTCCTTTACAGCCTTAGAGCCCCCTGGAAAGAAGCTAGACCAGCCTTGAACTTGAAGATCCCTCACGATATTTTGAGGAGCTGAGATTGGAGACCCTGAACTTACAGGTCTTTTCCACTCATACCATTTAAAAACTTTATCTTGAAAAGGAAACTTGGACAGAGAGGATATTCTGTGATAGACTGGATGGGGGTTCCTTAGGTTGAGGAGTCTAGTGGTCCACGTAGAAAGTACCTTCATTAGCAATTGTATATTTCACCCCTTTACCTATTCCTTCTTTTACTCAACAAATACTATCTGAAATTACTCTGCTAGGGGCTGAGAATACAAAGATGAACAGGATTTAGAGAACATACTTAAGAGATTCATAGTTAAAGATTAAGAGATTATTTTGACTTCTGTAGCTGGCAATGTAAAACTCTGGTTCCATTTGAAATGCTCTGGTGTTTTTCTTTTTTTTCTTTCGTTTTCAGTTAGAGTAAAGGATAGCTTAGTGTAAAACAAAAGAAACAAGTTTTGTATCCAGCCTTAGCTGAGCTATTCAAGATGTATGACCTTAGTGAGGTCGTTAGCCTACCCAAGTTTGAAAATGGCAAACTAGATATTTCAGACCAATTTTCCTGTTGATGATAACCAGAAAAGCTTAAAAAAAAAAAAAAAATGTGAGCGCTAACAAGAGTGTGAAGAATTACCAGGCCAGTATAGAGGTCCAGAGCAGTAAACTGGTAGATAGGACTGCTTTAGCTTGAGAGTATTTGGTAAATCCTGAGGGGTTGGAGAGAAGCTAGGAGGCTGAACTAAGGGAATGGATTGCAGTCCAGGGGTGAAAAGGGTCAATGGCGAATCCTCTTACTTTGAGTTGAGATGCTGAAGAAGTAAGGAAGAATTAGAATTAGGCAAACCCTCCCAGGTGTTTCAGATTAAAACCATCCCAACTGCCTGGCAGAAGCAAATGTAAATCCTCTTTCAAGGAAGAACACGTTTCTACAAGCAGTTTTGCACATACAATTAGCTGAACATATTTGTTTTGTGTGCTCTTTGGTAGGTGAGTTGTAGCTCATGATAAAAAGGGCTTTATACACACACGTACCTACATATTTCATACAATATATATGTTAAGCACCTAGCCTCATGCCTGGCACATAATAGAGAACATGAGATTGCTTCCCATCCCCCATTCCTTCTTATTTTCTAGCAGAGAAAAGAGAAAAAGAGGAAAATGTGAATGTTCATAAACATTTCACTTCCCAAGTACAGGCACCATCATTCTCCCGTTCTCTTGCAACAATTTTCTTGCCATGGCAACTGCAATCAAAGGTTGAGCCTGTGAAGAAAAGGAGGGATGTGGGCACGGCAGCCTGAACTTGATTACCTCCTTGCATGAGGACATCCTCGCTGATCACTAAATTGCTGGAGTCCTAAGTTGAAAGTGTCCATTAATGGATAATATGTTTGTTTGTTCTATATTTTCTTTTCCCTTCCAGAAAAACCAAAGCAAAACCTTTGTTTAAAGGCTTACCTTTGCTGCAGGTTGCAGTTAATCCTATAATCACTGAATAAATGGTTATCAAGCCAGATAGACTTTGTGCGTCAGAGAAGCAAGAGGCCTGTAGTGGAAGCCTTGTCTGCAAGGAGATTGTGATGCGTTGGGGGGACTGGGGGTGGGCGCAGCGGGCTGTGGGCTCCAGGGAATGGCTAGCTGCGCCTCTGTTCACCTGCCCCTGCTCTGGCAGCCCTCCCTCGGCCTGCACCCACTGGACTATGTGTCTGCCTCCACACGCTCTCACGCCTCAGTTCGTTAGGCACGGCCACCTGACATGTTTGCAACTGGGGAAAAGGCTAATGACACTTGGGAACAACACTGAAAATCTATCAGATGAGAAATCGAAGACACCTGAAAATCAAAGTGGTGCCAAAGACCATTTATAAATAAAATATCCCTTACCTTCCTTCAAGCTACATCCCACCCTCCCGTATCTGCCCTCTACCCCCAACCAATTCACCTGAAAAATACCAGTCTTGGAAAGAGATGAAAGAGTGAGATTTCCAGGCCTGAAGGTGAGCAGCAAGTTCAAAGGGCCAAATACTGAAATCACAAAGAACCTGGGAGGCTTATTTTTAGCTGATGTTGAAATTCTTTCTTGTGACCTCAAAGAAAATTCTGCCTTTAGCACAGATTTGTTCTGCAAGGGGGAGCAGACTGAAATTCCTTATGGACTGGGAAGGAGGTGGTGGACAGGGGAGAGGGTCAGGAGAGGACATCTGGACTTCACTTTCTTGGACCTGTGGAGTTAGGCAAGAGGCATTCTTCCGGTAGAAGTGAGAATCTCTGAAGACTAGGTTATTGATTAATTAACTCAGCAAATAGTTACTGAGGACCTAGAGTATCCCTGTGCTGTGCTGGGGATGGGAGAGCACAACCAGAGAGACTGTATCCCTCACCCCATGGAGTATAAGGACAGGAGAGTGATGTGGCTCAAAACCAGGTTCCAAGTGGGCTACACACCTATAAACACATGGGCGTCGCAGGGTGACCAGCCTTTAAAAAGAGAGGAAAATCAGCTGGAGAATTTGCAGGCCAGAATAACCACCAGTTCCTCCATTTCAGGTCTGCAGAAGTCTGGCAGGAGGGCAGGGTGTGAAGAAGAGGGTGGTGTAGGAGGCTGTCATAGATGACTTGCAAGCACAAAGACCCCACTTGAACATGGTCAAGATGGGCCAGGGAAAGGGGGAACCCAGGGATATGGTTGGGGAGATTGGTCATCTTCATAAATGTATAAATTGTGTCAAGAACCAGATAAATTAACTAAAGGCCAGAACAGTGCCATCTTGCAAAACAGCAGAAACTATCAGAGTAACACCGCAGATACTCGTATGAGTATCTTCTTCCAGGGAGCCCAGAACTAGAGGGAAGAGAAAACACAGTTGACAGGTGGTCGACTGACCATGCAGAGGTCAGCTAAGAAGGGCACACACTGCCAGTCTGCTCATGAGTGGGAAGCTGAAGGTATGATGTCCCATCTGTCTGGAGCAGGTAAGAGATTCACTCAGGGATGAGGCTTGCCCGCTGGTCTGGTCATGCTATGATTTCCAGAATGAACTGGTACAGAGGCAGCAGAAAGATCTGAAAGGGGAGAACTTTCTAGTCTTGATTTTGCTTTGGATTCCTCTTCATGACCCTTGGCAAGCTTCCTTCCTTAACAATTTCCTCGTGGCAAAGCATCCAAAACACTCATTATAGCAATTCCAATCCATTACCTTTATCGTGCTCACTGACAAAACTAACTAATGTAACACCAACATCTCCTCTGTAATCCTCCCCTATGACATCATCTCTGATGTTTATACAGTGTTTCCAGCCAAATTAGAGCCGGAAGAATTGGACCTTAACATCCAGAGAGAGGAGGATGTGGTCATCTCTTTCCACAGGATGAAGTCATGGCCCTGCATAGTTGCTGTAGATGGCCCCGGGGCACACTGGGTAGGACCCAGCCAACTTGGAGAGCTGAGCCAAGCAAAACATCCCTCAGCTCTTATAGCCAGCAGGACCTCAATGTACAGATGTGCCCTAGTCATAGATTGCCTTGCAGTGGGATTTTACTCTTCAAATATATGTCTCTCTTCCACCACAGGATTGTAGGACAGCGGAGGACTGGGACTTGACATTGTTCTTTATTTCTCCCTCAGTATCCAGAACTAATGTTTGTTGTTCATTAAATTATTGTCGATAGAACAAATTCAAGGGACATCTGCCGAATGTTGATTGAATGGATTCTGTGTGACAGGCACTGAGCTACAATCAACAGATTTTTTAAATGATGTTTTATTTATTTTAAAATTAATTAATTTATTTATTTGGCTGTGTTGGGTCTTAGTTGTGGCACACAGGATCTTCTTTGTGGCATGTGGGCTCAGTAGTTGTGGCCCACGGTCTTAGTTGCCCCACGGCATGTGGGATCTTAGTTCCCTGACCAGGGATTGAACCTGTGTCCCCTGCATTGGAAGGCAGATTCTTAACCACTGGACCACCAGGGAAGTCCCAGATGTTGTTTATGTAAAGATCCAAGCAACTCTCTAGGTAGGTGCTTACAGTTACAAATTGTTTTTAACTGCTTTTCAAAAATAGTCTACCAGATCTGTATTTTCTCTCTAGAATAGCAGCCTCCCAGAATTGAGAGTGGAGGGCACCGTTCTCCGCCTTCACACAGGCCAGTTCCTTCCCAGGGTCCACAGTGGGGTCGGGCCAGTCCTTGTCCGAGTGAGCCGGGACCTGCTGCTGAGTGTGACAGGGCAGAAGCAAGTTACTGATGCAAGTTTTAAGGGCCACTAGGGCCCCCCCAATTCACTGCAAAGACAAAGAAGGGAACTCAGCTTAAGAGTTTTACTAGTTTATTGTGAGTTGAATTGTTTTCTGAGATTCTGGTGATGGGATTGAGGGGAGGTGGTGTGGCGTTTAGGGACGGGGTGGTAGGAGGTAGGGAGAGTCAAGCAAGGGGAACATTTCAGAGGGACACTGAAACCGTCAAATGTCATCTCAGGTGGTTGTAAACGTGAGCACCGCACTTACAAACTTTGTCCCTTTGATAAGATGAATGGAACAGAAAACCTGAGTGCTGTTACCTTATCACTTCTATTCTTAGGGAACAAACCTAGAAATGCTCCTTGTCGGCCAGCCTTGTTCTTATTCCACACTCAGGGTGCAGACCTGTAGACACCTGGCAGACCCAAGGCTCAATACAGAGGGAACAGTCTTCTGCATGCCCCTTGCAGGAGGCCAAGCCTTTGAGATCAAGGTACCATGTCCTCTGAACCTTTATTAATGGCCTGAAAGCTGAGGTCAGGCTCTTGCTAGGCTGACCCACAGATTTCCTGGAAATCTCATCTCGTGACTAAAGAATGCTGGCAGAGAGGTTCTGTGGATATATCCCCTCTGACCTCCCACTCCTCCCTCCACCCATATCCCAGGGCCAAAGTGGACCTGCAGCCGAGGGTCACAGGGACATTCAGTCTTGCCATGACCTTTCTCTTCCCACACTGATGACCTCCCGCTAGATCTCTGTGAGAATTCAGACCTGCCCTGAGCCTGAATGAATTGGGGCGTTGGCACAAGGCTGTGTCTCCACACCCCAAACGCGGGCAGACAAAGGTCTGCGGTGCGGTGGCCAGAGCTCCCTGAATCAGACTGGCTTTGGAGTGAGCCTGCTGGGGCAGGCTGTAATGAGCTGCTCCATCAGCCCCAACCCCTGTGGGACCAGGGAAGCTTTCTTCCCGTAAGGCCAGGGAAAGATTAGAAACTTCTCCCTGCTGCCCCAGACGGTGACCATCTCACTTATTCTCATACCACAGTCTACCTGCAGCCAAGGGGGCCATACTTCTTCCAAGCCCTTTCCTGGGGCCACTTAGCCTGAAGCAAGACTATCAATTCAGTGATAGGACAACTGTGTTGAATTCCAGAGCTCAAGAGTCACAAAGTCCCAGAGTTGGAAGAGGCTGGAGAGCTACCCACTTTACCCCTCATAGATGCGAGTTACCACTGCAACGCCAAGGCCAAACGGCCATCTGTGGTTTTCAATCTCCTAATTTTAAAAAATCCTATTTCTCCTTTCTCTGTGCTCTACAATCTCAGTGGCTATAGTCATTCCTCATAAGAAATGACATCAGACACAGGTATGTGGCCAGCCACTGTCCTGAGCATGTGAAGAGGAACAGGATAGAGTGGCCAGGTGGGCACGTAAGTGCAAGGCCCCTAGCGCTCGGTGGTGCCCCGTGGCAAGTGCTGCAGGAAGCAGGCATCTGCAGCAGCAGGAAGGGTCCTCAGGAGGCCTGCTGCCTGAGCTGGCTGCTTTGGACAATGGATGAGGTGTCCCAGATGGACAAATGGGAAAGGAGGGCATTCTAGTCAGAGGAACCAGCATTGATTCATTCATTTCCCCTTTCATTCATTTACCTCATATTTACTGAATACCTGATTTGTGGCAAGATCTGCTCTAGGTAGGAGAATAAGAGTGAGAAAAGAAACATTGCCCTGAGGTAGCTTACAGTCTAGTTTGGGATATCGGTAGGAAAAAAGGCAACAATGACATAGTGAGTTAAGGCAAGAACACAGGGGGAAAAAAAATAGGCGCTTTAGGAGCCTGTAGGAGGGCATGAAATGAGAGAAAGCAGGGAGTGAGAACAAGCTTGGTAAGCTTAGGGCCAGAGCATCAAGCCCACTGAAAGAATAGAGGGAATGCAGCTGCAGAGATAGCCTTAGAATGTGGAAAGTCTTAGGTTTTATTCTGTAGGTAATGGGAGAAAGAGCTCTGAAGATGTTCAATAAATGAGTGATGCGATCCTATGTGTGTTCAAGGGAAACCACCCTGGGAGCGGTGTGGAGAGCTGGCAGGGAAGCTGTCTTGGTCTTCGCGGGTCCTGCTTTTCTCGTCTCTATGCACCCTTCTATGTCAATTTCCCTCTTTAAGCGTGACGCCAGAACGGAACAAAATACTGTAGGTGTGGATTGACCAGCAGAGATGCCATAAGATAACTAATTATCGTAGATACCACCCTTCTAGGATGACAATAGGTTTCGGTTACATATCACTACGTTGCTTCATGTGGAGCTTATTATCAACATTAAATTCTGGGCTTGCTCTCTCATTTGCTATGGACTAACACTGGTTCCTTATCTGATATTGAGGTATTCAGTCCTTGCTACCAAAATGCAGGAATTCCCATTCATTCTTGTTATATGTTACTTTGTTAACTCTGCCCATTCATCTAGTCCAACAGAATTATTTGGGGTCCTATGTGTTCTGTCAATATATTTCTATCTTTCCTAGCTTTGCAACGTCTGCACACTGGACTATCATTTCAATGCTGTTTTCATTCGAGTCTGTGATAGAATTTTTGAACAGCCCGAGGAGAGAGAGGGTAGAACGTGCCATTTATAAATTCAAGTAATAAAACTGTTTCACAAGCCCATGTTTTGCCATCATGTTAAAAAATACCAGAAGAGTCTTTTTTTTCAAACACCATGTTGAAATCTGGGCAAACTATTGCGCTGTCCAGAGATACTTTCTAAATAAAAGAATGTGCGTCATCTGGCAAAACCTGTTCTTGGTGGACGGATCTTGAATTCTAGTTATCACCACTTTCTTTCCAAGGGTCCACTGACAATCCTTTTCACCAGCTGTCCCAGTGGTCATTTTTCAGTCTTCATCTTACTTGACTCTCTTGGCAGTGGTTGACACAGTCATTCCCTCAGTCTGTTACACCATAGAGTGAACTTTAAAAATGTAAATCAGAGCATATCACTCCCCAGGTCAATGACTGTCATCTCTCTAAGGACCATCCGTGGTCCTCACAAGGGCCTGCAAAACCCTGCCCGGTCTGGCCTCCTGTTGTCTCTCTCACCTCATCCTCTACCATTCTCCCCACGAGTCCCTCCACTGCAGCCACGCAGGACACCCTCCTGGGCTCTTTGCACTTGCCATTCCATCTCCAGAGCGTGACACATCTTCAAAGGTCTTCTTGTGTCCAAGACCTTGCCTGATTCTCCTCTTTAATATTGAAACCCTGTTCGTCTAACGCCCTGTATCTTCTTGCCCCACTTTGTTTCTCTGCACACCACATATCAGTAATCAACATGTTGTATATTTACTTATTTTTAAAAATTATATGTCTCTCCTACTAGACCTACTACACTGAAGAGGGCATGGATTTCTGTTTATTTTGTTCATTGCTGTATTTCCAGGGCCCCCCACACAGTAGGTATGTAATAATAATTATTGAATAACAGTACAGTCAGAAGTTTTGCCTGGCACTGATAGCATTGAGAAAATTCATTTCTTTTATTTTCAAAATTGGAATGTATTTGTTTACCTCTGTCTTCTAAACTTTTCTCTGATTACCATGATGCTTCCTAGCTGATGTTTCATATCAGATCAGCCATATACTGTAGTAATAGCGGCAGCAGCTAACAGTTTTTGAGCACTGAATAGGTGCCAGGCTGAGTGCTAAGAATAAATAGAATCTTATCCTTTCATCCTTCAACAATCCTATGAAGTAGGTATTATTGTTTTACCCATTTAACAGGTGGAAAAACTAAGACAGATTGATCAGGTGACTTCCCCAAGGTCATACAGCTAGCAAGTGACAGAGCCAAGATTCAAACCCAGGCAGTCTAGTTCCAGGGTGTGTGCTCTTAACTATTCTTCTGAAGCTACAGCAATCCCTTCTTGAATTTTTTTCAGAATTTTGGAATGTGATATACTCAGGCCAGGATATGTCAGTTCACTTGAGGAGTAAGTTTCACTCTTGCACACTCTTCATTCTTTGAGGATGTCAGTGTCTTCTGCTCTTTTTGGTCTCGAAATCATTCACTTTAACAAAGAAGTTGGAAGCAAAATAGATGGGTAGGAATGTTTTTCTGTCCCTCAGTAACACCCGATCACCCACCACTAGGGACAGAGCTAAGTCTCCTGTGTTTGTCTGCTCAAACAATGCTTTAAAAAGCTTTAAAATCTGTGTTAACGTTTTTCAGATAGCTTGCATTCTTGACATGACTCTTACAGCGCCATACCAGTCTTTTATAGTGTATGTTGTTATTGGTCAACAGCCACTTTTCTTTTATACATGTTCTTTCTTAACACTGAGCTCATCTGAGAGTTTCCTGGGTAGCCACTTCTGCCTTTTTATTTACCGCCCCATGTTTATTAAGATGGCCCTTTTATTTTATTTATTTTTTTATAGGTAGATATTCAAGAAGTATTTATTTATGTGTCTATTTACAGGCACTGTGCTTGGAGCTGACAATACAGTGGTAGGCAAAATTGATGTGGTCCCTGCCTTCTGGGAGTTTACAGTCTGGTTAGGAGACCAACATGAAATAAACAAACGTAGAAATAAATATATAGAAGTGAGCTTATTTTCTTGCGTCTAATCTCTCTGGAAGAAAGGTTTGTAATACTGCTTGTAAATTCCAGAGGAGGAAACTTTACTTCGAATCTCATATGTTAGCATCAGAGGGTTTGAATAAATGGATAATATAATAAAGGATTTTAAACACATGTTCTTTCTTATTTTATTCTTTCTGACAGAGTTTTGAAAAGAATCTTGCTCCAGAAGAATGTTTTTCCCCCTTGGATCTTTTTTTAACAAACTCCAAGAACAGAATGAAGAACTTGGGCTGATTATTGACTTAACATATACTCGCCGCTATTATAAGCCAGAGGTAAATGGAACCCATAATTGAAAATGACCTTCTTTCTGATACTGTAATAATTCATAGTAATTCAGTAGTTATCATCTTATGCTAAGGTGAATCCTGGCCTTCTTTCATGGGTTCAAAAAGGGAAGCTAGTGGTTTCCTTAAATACACATGTCTAATTGATATTTCCAAATGAGATTAAAGATATGAATTGAACTATAGTATTTGGCAGTAGGCTCTAGATATGCTTAAGAAATTCTATAAGCTTTCATGTTCTATATTTTGAAAATGAAGTAAACTTTTAGTAAGAATAGTAGTAGCCTAAAAGGAAAGAAAGGTATGTCCATTATGTCTTTTTTGTTTTTTTTAACATCTTTATTGGAGTATACTTGCTTTACAATGGTGTGTTAGTTTCTGCTTTACAACAAAGTGAATCAGGTATACATGTACACGTGTTCCCATATCTCTTTCCTCTTGCGATGTGGCCCTTTTAGATCCCTCCCTCTCTCCTTCCATCTCAGGAGTAGCTGAGATCTCAATGGTAGACTCTCATTCTAGAATTTCCATTTTGATTCCACCAGAGTCATGTTCCCTGTCCACAGGGTGGAGTTGGTGCTGGGAGGGGCTCTCCAGCATGGACTACATTTCTCAGCCCCGCTTCAGACAGGGAAGCCAGTGGTTGAGTTCTGGCCAATGTCATAAAGGCAGACATGATAAATACCGCTTGCAGGGCTGATCCAAAAAGGCCTCCTCCCTGGCTCTCCACGGAACCTCTTCCCCATCTGCAGCTGGATGTCTCCAATCCAGCTCACTTCAGAAGCCACATGTTAAATGGGCAGTGTCTCTGCCAGCCTGGGTGCCTGAGTGAGCCCTTTCCCCATCAGATTTTGTGGGAGTACAAAATAAACTTGTATCGTGTTAAGCCACTGAGATTTGAGAATTTGTATATTACAATAGCTAGGATCATCTTAACTGAAACAAATCATATCTGTGTTTCTCCATGAGTCTATTGAAATCTTCTCCCTACACTCTGGAAAAATGCATCGAGCCTGTAGCATGGGTTTCTCTCCTCAGCCATCACAAGCTTCACAGGGAAATGGGTACATTCCCCCCATAACCCCACTGCTGCCGTTTCACAAGCAATGCTTCTCCATCTCAGTGAGGTCCACATCACAGTTTCCCTCGTCACGTTCCCCATTCTACCTTCTGGGAAAGAGAACTGTCCAAAGGAATGAAAGGTGGAGGCAGCTCTCTTAAGCAGTTGGTTTGGGTAAGGGGCCACCTGGATCCTATTAAAAGAAAGAGGAGAATAAGAAGAACGTGAGGATTCAGAGAGGAGCCAGCGTTTGGTCCTTCCTGTTAGGAAGCCTGGAATAAGCTCCAGGCCGTGTAAGGAACTTTGCACTGGGCCCTCAAGGCCAGGCCAAGGCCAAGAAGCAGGCACTTGTCCATCCTACGTGCAAGGCAGCAAGAAGCTGCTGGCAACCCCGACCCCCAAGGGGCTTAATGTGCTGTTCGTGCAGGTTTCATGCTGCAGCAACAGCCGGAGCATCGCCAGGACAACTGGGTGAGTGAGCGCGGAGCTGGCGGTAGTGAGAACGTGAAACCAGGCTTCACTCCTTAGCCAGAGAAACACAGGAATTCCTAGAACGCCCAGTCCAGCTGCTCTGGTACCTCTTGGGCATAAGAAGGCTCCCAGGGGGAGTTCAGAGAGCTCAGCTCAGCAAGAGGTGCAGCCTGGGTCCCTGAGTTTAGAGCATCTATTGGCTGTTTAGCTTCAGTTGTTTGTATTTTGTTTTCTACGTAAAAGGGGAGTAAGGCAACCAATTTGCCCTGTTTGGAAGTAATATGAAGTATCGAAAGTAACTGTTATTAACAATAATAGACACGGAACATTTACTAAGTGCTAACCACTGTTCTACATACTTTACACAAATCAACTCAGTTCATCTTTTTTTTTTTTTTTTTTTTGCGGTGGGCGGGCCTCTCACTGTTGTGGCCTCTCCCGTTGTGGAGCACAGGCTCCGGACGCGCAGGCTCAGCGGCCATGGTTCACGGGCCGAGCCACCCCACGGCATGTGGGATCTTCCCGGACCGGGGCACGAACCCGTGTCCCCTGCATCGGCAGGCGGACCCTCAACCACTGCGCCACCAGGGAAGCCCAACTCAGTTTATCTTAAAACAAACGCTATGAGGTGGTGCTACTATAATCCCACTTTGTAGATGAGGGGACTGAGGTCCAGAGAGGGGACATATCTTTTCTGATGTCACATGGCTAGTCGTGGCAGTGCATGGGATTTAAACCCAGGCAGTCTGGCTCCTGAGTTCACGTTCTTGACCACCACGGGAGACCTCCAGGGAACACTGCAGTCAGTTTCCACGGGAGGAGGAGGAGGGCACGTGGAGGAAAGGGTCCATGCCAAGGCTCCGACTATACCTTGCCCCTCCTCTTCCCTCCTCTTCCTACTTTGTCTTCCTGCTGAGGGACTTAGAGAGGGCAAATGGCACCATTCCAGGTTCAAACAAGAAGGAGGCAGCTTCTGTGTGGTAGCAAAACACTGAGTTAGGAATCGGAAGACCTCTTAGCTTTGTGATCTTAGGCAAGTGGTAGAAGCAATCAGTTTCAATTTCTGGATTCATCAAAAGAAAATAGGCCCCTTGTAGGGTTGTAATGAGGCCTAACATGAAGAGGCCTATTACCATTCCCAGCATTTAGTGGCACTTCAATGAGTTAGCTGAGCGTGAATCCAGGATTGAATTCCAGGGCGATGGGATACTGTGGGACAGGCAGGGGGCTTTGAGCAGGAAACGCTCCACTGCACTAATGTCACTTGGAGGGCTGATGTCCACAGAAGTCATTGCATTTGGGCTACTACGTGGTTCAATCTTCGAGAACAAAAATCTCATTATCCCTAAGCAGACTGGAGCACAGGGGCATAGCAGATGGCCAGGGGTATACATCGCCCCGGGGCAGAGCAGGCTTTTGCCTACTTGACTGCCCGGAAAGCTGCTCTTCGCCCCACTAACTCTGAGTACTCCTCCATCAGACCAACATGGAAACTGACAGGTTTGGTTTGGTTTTGCCTATGTTCAAATGATAGAAAGTCTTTTTTAGCATTCAACATGCCTTCTGATGCTTCCTTTCCTTTCTCTCTTGGACCGTCTATCAGGAATGAAGCTTGTTTTTTTAAATAAATTATTTATTTATTTATTTATTTATTTATGGCTGTGTTGGGTCTTCGTTGCTGGGAGCAGGCTTTCTCTAGTTGCGGCGAGCGGGGGCTACTCTTCGTTGCGGTGCCCGGGCTTCTCATTGCGGTGGCTTCTCTTGTTGCGGAGCACGGGCTCTAGGCGCGCAGGCTTCAGTAGTTGTGGCTCGCGGGCTCTAGAATACAGGCTCGGTAGTTGTGGCGCACGGGCTTAGTTGCTCCGTGACATGTGGGACCTTCCATTGGCAGGTGGATTCTTAACCACTGCGCCACCAGGGAAGCCCCAAGCCTTTTTTTTTTTTTTTCTGGTTGCACCGCACCGCATGCAGGATCTTAGTTCCCCAACCAGGGATCGAACCCATGCCTCCTGCAATGGTAGCACAAAGTCTTAACCACTGGACCACCAGGGAAGTCCCTGGTTTGGTTTGGTTTTGGTCTTGGTAATTATTGTTACTTCTTTGCTTGCTACTGGGATAATGGACTGGACAATGGGCTTCTTGCCTAGACAGACAAGATGGGGATCCAGCTGGGCTTTTGTCCTCCACTTGGGGTTTTCATGCATTGCATGTTCCCACATCATTTGGGATCTGACCCGATGGGTGATTTGGTCCCTACTCAGGCCACCATCTTCCTCGTGGGCTATTACAGTTCTCAGGGGCCCCACTCTCTTGTTACGATTCATGCTCAGCAAGCCCATGTTCTACTCCCCGAGCCTAGAAGGCCCATTCATCAGCCGTGTCCGCACCCCAGGTGCTGTGTGTGTAGCCGAGAGCACAGGGCTTAGAGCAGGTGTGAGTGTGTGTGACCATTGTCTGAGGTTTCAGGCGTGTCACCCAGAGCTCATTTAAGCAAATACTCAGGACTGGTTAGAGCAGGAAACCATGAGTGTCTGCTATGGCTGGCCTGGGAGATTTTCTTTTACTTACACGAGTCCATTCCTGAGTCAGAGGTGGTCCCTGCTTCTTCAGCGGGTTTCAGGATACCAAGTGTAAGATGCAGTTTCAGAATCCAGCATCTGCAGAGCCAGCAGGCTTCTCTGAGGGGATCTGGGCTCCTGGCAGGAGGGGAGGAGATGTATTTTTCTGGCACGTGTGCCAGGTCCTTCAATGACCAAAAGGCCTTGAGAGCGTGATGGGCTTGACACTCCGTCCTCTGCAGCTTGTGAAGGAAAGTGAGGGAGACGAGGGGAGGATACAACTTTCTGGGCAGTTTGGGTCAAATATGAGGAGCTAGCTCATTTTGCTTCTGAGAATTTCTCAAGCCTCCATCAAATAGAACGTGTTCTCTCTCCTCTACCCGTCGGAGCATCTTACAAATACTGTCTCTTTACGCTAGGGCTTTGCCAGGCCTGCAGGGGCCCAGGGAGCCGCAGCAGGCTGTGGGGGCAGATGTTGGGGGAGGGAGGAGGAAGAGGACCCATCGCTGGGGCTCCTGTCCCAGGACGTGCAGGGAAGGGGTGGGTCAATACGCTGCTCAAACAGCCGCCTTACAGCCACGATGGGCTTCTAGGGCGCCTGGGCACAGATGCAGGCGAGAACACGCTTCATCTAATGGGCATTTGCTAGGTGCCTGGGATGACCAGGCTCTGTGCTAGAGTTCAAAACTAATTGAGACCCGGACGTGCTGCCCAGGACGACTGGTCAAGGGAAGGAGGCAGCACAGATGTGCAGACAGAACCGGGCTGGTTTACTCACCTGAGGATGGCCCTGTTCTTACAAGCTCAGCGACTCAGAGGATGCAACCTCCTGCTGCAGCATCCCTCCCCTCACTTTCAGGGGCGCCCCCCAGTCAGCACCCCAAGTTCAGCAGCTGCTCTGTCCTCGGAGCCACTGGGGCTAAATGGAACCTAAGTGTTCATTCATGACCTCGAAAGATGTCCACTGAGTGCCCACGACGGACAAGCATTGCACTCGCTGTCAGAGACAGGGAACCCAGGGCTTCCCAGTGGGGAGGACAGACCCACAGACAAATCACATGTCTTAAAATGAAGAACCAAATCAGAGCTGTGGATGCAGAGAAGGGAGAGTGTGTTTGGGGTGAGCCAGGAGGGAACAGCTGCAGCTTGTTTGCCGATAAGCACTGGTCAGAGAAATGGGCTCAACCCTCATCTTCCGTAAAATCCACCCAGCATCAATTTGATCTCATTACCTCTGCCCTTCCTGGTTCTGACCCCATGAAAGGGCATAGGAAGATGCTGACATCAGAAATGGCAAGTCAGGATGCCCCAGGCTGGGTTCCGGGATGCTTAGGCTTCCCTGTCCCAGCACCTCCCTGCCGGCCTCTTCCTGCCGCCCCAGGGACAGGCCTGACTTCTGTGAACTGCAACTAATGCTCCAGCTTTACTCTGCCCTGGGCGGGGACCTCCCCCTAGGGCAACAGAAGTGATTGTTTTCCTCTTGTGGTTGCCCTCCTTTTTACCTGAGTGACTCATGGGAGGCGGCAGGCCAGCCTGAAGCAGAGGAGGAGGGGTGTGGCCCAGGTCCAGCCTGGGGCTCACAGCTGGGGTGGCCACAGATGGCCAGATCTACAGGATGCCACAAGGGAGAAGCCCGCTCCCGCATGGACATGACTTGTCTGTTTTTCTGAGCTCAGCGATGTGGCCTGATAAAGGATACAGTGAGACCCTCAAGGAGGAAGAAAGGAAGGCAGGGAGATGTACACTCTTTGGCCGGAGCTCTATCAGATAGTAGAGAAAGAGCGCATTCTCCTAGGGGAACGCAAGGCACGCTCTGTCCTTGTCCTCTGTTTTCCCAGACAACAGGGGTGAGGCTGGGCGAGCCATGGAGGGGGAGGGGGAGGTGCTGACCATGTCATGGGCCTGCAGCTCCCCACCTGGACCACCCACTCTCAGGGACCCATGGGGTGGCCATCAGGGGGACTCCCTGGTGGAACCTTTCTTTGTCTTAGACAAACTCAGAAGGGAGGATGGTGAACATGGGTGATGTATCCTGGGAGGAGCGAAAAAGTTGGAGAACAAGGTTTTACCCATCCTGTGGGCCCCCTTCCTCCATCCTGCCTGCTGTCCCCTCCAAACACCCCGACCCTCGTTAAGCAAAGACCCCAAACTTCTCACTGAAGAGGGGAAGCACGCAAAGTCTCACAACGCATACCTCCGGGTCAGGGGAGAAGGTGGAGGAGATTCTTGAGAGCCGAGAAGTCCCCAAAGATGTGTCCCCCAAAGACGTGCATTCCACCTCTCAGGCTGTTCCCTCTTTGATTTTAGGTTGTGGCTTTGCTGGGCTCGTGTCAAGCATGGCCACACCATAAGCCCAAGGACTGGGTTTTGGGGTGCTGTGCCCACTCTGACAGCCTGTCTGCCTCCAGCCCTCTCTCTGGTTTTGTGTTTGATGCTCCTTTCTAAGTGTGAGCTGGGTCGAGGGAGGAAGCCAGGGCGTGGCTCTCCATGCACTCCTCAACCCTGGGTAGTTCCACATATTCCAGAAAGTTGTACTGGGGATTGACCAGGAGCATCTACAGATCGCCTGTTGATCGTTGATTGGTCCGTGGCCACCATGGGCCACTCTCCTCCTGCCCTGAATATTTCAGCATTGACTTAAGAAGAAAGATCGGATAACATGCTGGTGACCTTTTCACCTAATCACCTAACCCCTCCTTCAGGGCCCAGATCCATTCCCACCTCCATGGTGAAACCTTCCTTGTCGACCCCAGATTGCCACCATCTCCTCCAGCATCCTTATGCATTTGCAAGAGTTAACAACCACACCTCTTTCCTGGATTTCTTTATCACTTCCTGTGTACCTCCTCTTGTCAGGTCCTTCCCAGACCCTGCACTAGGGGCTGGGGGCAGACGTCACACGGTACCACCACCCCCTGTTTCCGATGCAGTCGGGAAGATGTACATACAGAAGTGATGCTCTCACGTGACGCCATGAGGGAGCGTCAGAGAATGTGCTGCAGGAGGTGGAGGAGGAAGATGCTGCACCGACCGCAGGGAAGACAGTGCAGGGGCCTCACAAGTGGCATCTGAAAGTGACTTTCTGAAACACATAGGATTTGGATGGCAGAGGCCAGTCCAGGAAGAAGCAGAGGGAGAGAGGAGACACAGCATGGAGACAGGAAGTGATGGATGGCTATGTGGGGAGCCGTCAGGGCGGACCCCCACCAGGCCAGCTCCTTCAGGTTGGCTGCTCAGCACCTGGGCTCCCCTCCTCCAGGCTTTCCCCATGTTGGCAGCTTTGTGCCCAGGGCCATCTGGGGGCAGTGGCTGGGGGAGGCTGCAGGAAGAGAGAGCAGCCATAATGTGGCCCCCTGCTGTGAAGACCCACAGTCAGCCACCCAGCCCAGATTTTCCATGCATGGGTAGCCCTGCCAACCTGGGCCACCTATCAACACCAGGATGTCCTCCATGGGCCTCAGTTTCATGGGGTGCTGCTGGAAATAGTGCCTGCCTGAGAGGTGATGGAGCTGCTTACTAAACCATTTGCTTCTGAAGACTCATCAGCAAGCCCTGCGGTGGGGTTAAAGCTCAGCTGGCTGTGGGCGTGGGTTGTGTTCTTCTGGCTGCAGCCCGAGCCAAGGCTGGTGTAAGAACAAGAGAGAGGAGGATGCCGTGGGAGCACGAGGCTGTGCCTGGCACTCGGCAGCCATCTCCTGGAGACACCTGCTCAGCCTCTGCCGATGAAGTTCGTGCCTCTGGCAGAGCGGTGGGCTGTAGGCTGAGCTGTGCTAGGCTTTCTTAATCGATAAAGTCAACTTTGTGTCTGAAAGGCTGGCCTATGCAATCAAATCAGGCAAATAAGAATTTGGCCTGCTTACATCAAAATTACCTGGGGCTTCCCAGGGACCATCCAGGAGATTCTGATTCAGTGGTTCTGGGTGAGACCTGTGCATCTTTTTTTTTTTAAACAAGTGTGCAAGAACTCTAGATCTAAGAAGTCTTGGAATTAGAAAAAATTGGATCCACAAATAGTTACAGATCCAACTGCGTGTAGAGCACCTGGCATCCTGGCCTTATCTGCGCCTCAAATCGCTCTCTGAGACTGGCCTTGAGAAGGCCTCCTGGGGACCATCTCCCACAGCAAGAAGCCATCCTAGCTTATCCTGGGAAAAGGAGTCCGTCATCTGAGGAGCAAGGCTGCCACCTGCTGGTCGATGCTAGAAACGTCTCCCGTTCTCGGAGGGCTGACGCACATAGAGGTGGGAAGCCAGGGGGCGAGGCCCTGCCCTCCATTTCCTGTTCTGCCTTGGACTGTCCTATTCTGAGAAGTACAGGTGTCCCCCAGTCTTGTACCTCTTCTGTTGCCTCTCATCTAAGCCCATCTTCCCTGGGCAACCACCAGTCAACAGGCAGATCCTGCTGACCCACCATCTTGCCCTGAATTTGGTTCCGTTTAACACATACTTGGTATAAGCCAGGTGTGGGCTGGCCACACGGAGGAAAGTAATGCAGAGGGATTGAGAAGTAAGGGCGACTCAGAATACAGATAATTTCTATATGAGGCGACATCTGAGCTGAGGGTAAGTGGGAGGCTGGCAGGTGAAAAATGGGAAAGGAGATTCCAGGCAACAGGACTAGCAAGATAGGATATTTGAATATAGAAACTGAATTGTTTTATTCTTAATCCACTTCTTGGCTGCCCCAAAAGGATGGAATGCACACATTTCCCCTCAATTTCTGGGCAGATTTAAAGGTTACGAGAAATGGAAACAAGTTTTTCAGTTGTTAAAATCAGATTCTGGGTTTTAAGGGCCTCCAGGACTATTGTGAAAGTACAAGAGGGAGGCCTGGGTTTGAGGGAAGAAGCCATGTAGCCAGGGAAAGCAAAAGGCAGAGGGGGTTTCTCCCCTCTGCAGAGTTCTCCTGGCCCGGTGGGGTGAGCGCTCCAAACCACCACTCCCCCCCTGGCCCTGCAGTGCCCCAGGGACGTATCAAGGCCCCAGAGGGAAGTGGCTGCAGTGCCAGGATGTGCTGCCTTTCCAGCCTGCAAAGAACTTCCAGATCCCGAGAATAGCAGAGAAGCATCCCCTGAGCCTGCAGATTTATGAGCCCCCTGCTGTAAGAGCCCCAGCTGTCTCCATGGTAACCCGTGGAGACAAATGCCCAAGAACCAGAACTCTTGGTCCTGTGAAGGACTTGAGGACCTTGACATAGATCCAGAAGTAGAGAGATACGCATTCAAACCACACTGAGAAAACGAAGGAACTCAGTATTCCTGTGCACCAGGCCCTGTAGCAGATTCTACTGATAACAGGTACAAGGCAGGTCAAGATGTGGCGCTGGAATCAAAAGGAGAAGGTGTAACTATTGTAAAGCTGGTTAATAAAATAGTCTGGGCGGTGGGTGGGAGGCCAATAGTCTAGGACATTCTGTAGCTCTGGTGATTGCAGGATTCCAGCCAAATGTTTTTCTCCAGACAGCTCTAGGCCTTGTTTTGTGCCCCAGAAGGTCGGGGTCATCTGGCTCCTGAGTACCAGCTCTGCACTTGTTCTGGGGCCAAGCACAATGGGGGCCCAGTTTGATCATGTTCTGTTTCTGCTCATAATTGTTCAGCAAAAGAATTATATACCTTCTAAAGACAAAATAATCATCCTTCAGTGGAGCGCAAACTCCTTAGCATGTCCCATAGGCCCCTCATCCTCCTCTCTACAGCATCAGCCCCTCTCACCTCCTCTAACTCAGCCATCAGAAGGGCTCCCAGCTCCCTACGTTCTCTCAATAGCCTCCCACCCCCTCTCAACTAACTCCTGTTCATTCTTTAGGCCTCTGTTTAGTCATTTTCTGAATCCCCCCACCACTACCATGGCTGAGTTAAGGCTTTCTCTTGTGTGCTCTCTCTGGGTTTGCCCCATCATGGCTTTTAGCAAACTCCAAATCACTTGCTCACTTCCTCATCTGCTTCACAAGATTGGACTACTTGACAGCAGGAAATTTGTGTGTAGATCACTTCTGTGGCACCAGCACAGCACCCTGATTTAAGGAGGATGTTCAGCAATGTTTCTGAGAGGAAATAATAATCCACATGAGATCTTAAGGATTGGGGTGGGGGCAGAGGTGTGATTTCAAGCATATGCAAAGGCCCTGGGGTTGCAAAGAACTTGGCCTGTCTAAGAAACATGCTAAAGACACTGTGGCTGGAGTGCAGGAAGGGAGTGAGCAGGTAGCATGAGAATTGGTCTGAGAGCTTCTAAGGATGGTGGGATGTCACCAATAGAAACATTATCCTGTATTTTCACTGTCTTCTCTTTCCCTTTTTTTTTTTAAAAAAGACACCAATTGTACTTGAACATTTGTTACTTTTTTTAAAAAGTTTACTTATTTATTTATTTTTGGCTGCGTTGGGTCTTCGTTTCTGTGCGAGGGCTTTCTCCAGTTGCGGCGAGTGGGGGCCACTCTTCATCGCGGTGCGCGGGCCTCTCACTATCGCGGCCTCTCTTGTTGCGGAGCACAGGCTTCAGACGCGCAGCCTCAGTAGTTGTGGCTCACGGGCCCAGTTGCTCCGCAGCATGTGGGATCTTCCCAGACCAGGGCTCGAACCCGTGTCCCCTGCACTAGCAGGCAGATTCTCAACCACTGCTCCACCAGGGAAGCCCTTCTCTTTCCCTTTTTGCTCTCATTGAGCACAGGCTCTCTTCTGGAGCAATTCCATGCAGGCTGCTCAAGGGGTGACTTATCTTTCTCTTCTACATGCCTCCTACCATTTGGTGGGGCAGGTGTCTTCTTCATTCCTTCTTGCTGTGTCAGGCCATTCTTTTAAGAACTTCTGGGCTTTGAAGATCAAATCATCAGCCTGCAGCACCCACCACCCCTCCTTGGTACAGTCTCCCACAAACCCCAGATCACTCTCCTTCATTCTTTATGTGGATCTTAGCATGTAGCTCACTCTCACCAACACCATCATGTCATCATTCTTGGGACTACACCCCATGCATCTGGCTTCTCAGTTCCCTGATCTCCTCTCCTCCAATGGTCTCATTCTCCACCCTATCACAGATACTCTAAATGGCCTAAGTCACATGCCTAACACTGATAAAAACTGCACCCCCTCCATATTCTCAGTTTCGGTGCCTGTTCCTCTCTGACCAGTGCCTCCCAACTTCCTAGCTCACTGCTCCTGAAATGCCATCACCAACAATCCTTCATCATAGTGGGGCTGCTGGATCTTCTGCCTTCTAACTGGTTCTGGGCCCCTCACGTTCTCTCTCCCTAATTTACTTGGCTTAAATTCCATGGTTTATCACTTTAATCATATCTTCTTTTTTTCCATACTGCTTCATCTTCAACACCCTTCCTTTGCTTCACTGTATTGGTTTGGCAAAACTCTAACCCCGGTTAACTCCACTTCTGTGCCTACTCCGTTCTGGTGCCCACACAGCCGACCATGGCTGGAGGAAAGTACACGACCTTCCTGACCGGTCTAACATCAGTTTATGACTGCTAACCTCAAGTGGGCCTTAAATGCTGCCTGCCAATCATGGACCCATTCACTCTCCTACTCTCCTAGTTGAATATTTCCCACCTCTCTCTCTCTCTTCAGGTCTCCCACACCTCCTCCCCCAACCTCCATCTCAGCCAATGACCTGCTGCCTATTGCAGGGAGAAAAAGCAGCCCTAGAAAGAACACTTCCTCGAGTTCTCCCTCTCCACATCTCCCCACACACCTGCATCTGTGTCCATGTCCTTTAGCTCTTCTCCTGTTCCTGCGGATGAACTGTGTGGAGGCCAACACGTTTCCCTGGGTCATTTCCTTCAGCATACAGACATACTCTTCCCGTGTCCCAGCTCCCTCTTGCAGGAAAACTCCCTGAAGGAGCTATCTATACTCACTGACAATTCCTCTCCTCTCCTAAATCTACTCCGATCGGCTTTTGATGCCCATTTGGCTAAGTCAAATGGTCATTTCTTAGTGGTCATTTTAACATGAGCTCTCAGCACCATTTGATATAATGGATCACTTCCTTCTCCTGGCATCATTTCTTCCCTTGATCTCCAGAATATCACATCCTTCTGATTTCCCTTCAAATCTTTTTGTTCTCTTCTTTTCATCTCTTTCGCTGAAGATATCTTCGTTTCCCTCTCATCTCCCACACTTATTAACATTGAATCTGTCTAAGGCTCCTCCTCTCTTCCCTTTGTACACTCCCTTGGTGACTCGTTAAAAATGACGTGGCTTTAACTGCAACTCATGCATTGATCACTCTTAAATTTTACATTCTACCAACTCCTCCATCTTGAAATCCAGATGCCTATACCCAATCCACCGCCAATATTCAATTTTCTCTTCAATGTTTCCACTTGGAAACATTGTCCAAGCCTAAACTCCTTGATCTTCTCCCTGAAACTCTTATTTCCCACAATCTTCCTTAACTCAGTTAAGGGCAACTCCATCCTTCCAGTTGCTTGGACCAAAAATCCTAGCGTTGTCCCTGACTCTTCTCTGTCTTTCACTTCCACGTCCAGTCTGTAACCAAATCATGTGAGCTCTAACTTCAAAATACACCCAGAAGTTGACCGTTTCTCACCATTTGTGGCCTTTCTGGTCCAAACCACCATCATCTCTCATCCAGATGACTGAAAAGCCTCCTAACTGATCTTCCTGAGTCTACCATTGCTGCTGCCATCAGCTTCCTGCATCTGGGGACCAAGTGAGGAGGAGGCAGAAAGACCTGGCCTCAGGACCTGCAGTTTTTGTTTGTGTGCTTGTTTTTAATTACAAATTCAATTACTTTAATAGATACAGGGTTATCATCATTACCTTTTTGTGTTTTTTGGGGGTATTTTTGCGGTATGCGGGCCTCCCACTGTTGTGGCCTCTCCCGCTGCAGAGCACAGGCTCCGGACGCTCAGGCTCAGCGGCCATGGCTCACGGGCCCAGCCGCTCTGCGGCATGTGGGATCCTCCCGGACCGGGGCACGAACCCATGTCCCCTGCACTGGTAGGCGGACTCTCAACCACTGCGCCACCAGGGAAGCCCTACCTATTTGTTCTTGAGTAAGCTTTAGTAGTGTGTTTCTTTCAAGGGATTTTTCTGTTCTAACTTGGCAAATCTATTGGGATAATGTTGTCCATAATATCCCCTTTTTATCCTTGTAATATCTGTAGCATCTGTAGAGATGTCTTATCTCCCATTCCTGATATTACTAATTGGTGTTCTCTCTCTCTTTTTTTTTTTTTACCTGATCATTCTGACTAGAGGATTATCAACTTTATGGATCTCCTCAAAGAACCAGCTTTAGGTTTCACTGGGTTTTTTCCCCCCGCATTGTATTTCTTTTCCATTTTATTTATTTCTGTTCTGATCTTTATCATTTCCTGTATTCTACCAACTTTGGGTGTGATCTTCTTTTTTTAGTTTCTTAAGGGGGAAATTGAGGTCATTACTTGAGACCTTTCTTCTTTTATAACATAGACCTTCAGCGTTACAAGTTTCTTGTGGCTGGAATTTGTGTCTGCTTTGTTCGCTGATAAAACCCTAAAGTCTAAAACAGTAATTGGAACATGGTGGGTACTAACAATCTGTCAAATTAATGAATTGATACCTCCTATCTACCCAAAGCCCTCTGAAGAGTTCCCATTTTACTCCAAATAAAACCAATTCCTTACATAATCTATAAGGCCTTACTCAGCCAGCCCCCGCTGCTTCTCTGACCTCCTTTCCTGCTGTCCCTTCCCTTAGCTACACTGGTTCCTTTGTTGCCCCTCAAACAAGCTGGGAAGCATCTGAACTCATGGCCTTGGCATTTACTGTTCCGCCTGGAATACTCACCTACCCCATTTGTCCTGGTGAAGAATGACTTCAAGTCTCTGTGCAGAGAGCGTCTACCATCTCTCATTCTCTTCCCCCTCTCTGCTTCCTCCCCGATGAAGAAACCTGGCTGAAAAGCTGAACTGGGACACTGAGAGTCCTCATTTCCAGAGCAGCCCTGCCTGGAGTCATCACCTCAGCAGCCCCACCACCCCATCAGAATCACGTGTCTGTTTCTGTGAGGCTGAGGACTGGATTCAGCTAAGGCACTTTCACCCGGTGAGGCCCAGCCACTAGCAGATTATGGATACTTTTTATTCTGAATGCAAGATTTTAATTTAAATTTTATTTTTATTCATTTTATGTACGAGGACATAACTTATCTCATTGTTGTTTTCAAATGTATGGCATAAAACTGCAAAGTATCCCTGTACGTGTTCATAACCACTTTCAATTTTGTTTGTGTTTTTACATCTGTCCTCCACCCACACCCTCCAACTAGACTTGTCCGAGGATTTCACAGTCTTTCCAAAGGACAGATATGCGCACTGCTGGGCCAGGGGGCAGGGCCAGCCCTCAGCTCACCCTGGCCCGGAGAATCCCCACGTACCGAGTCATATCGCATCCCAGGAGCCCTAAACGAAATTTCTTTCAACAATCTTGGCTTCACACCCTCCGCCAGACCTTTCTGAAGACAGGTCCTCTCCAGTTATGTTCAGTGCAGCAGCTGACAAAGGGAAAGGGAGGTGTGTTTTCCTGGAAACCTCAAACGCCTCTCCTCATCTCCTGTGAATTACCTCTGTGTTCAGGCAGCTGAGCTAGACACCTGCGAGGAAACGCGTGTGTGTTCAGTGGGGGCCTTGGAAAGAAAAGGCCCCTTTTACCCCTGGCCAGCACTGTAGGTGGTGTGGTCCAGGAGGGCTCAGCTGCTGCAGGCGGAAGTCAGAATCCCGGTGGCAATGTTCAAGTGAGCCAGAGCGGGGGCCAGAGAGCTGAGAGGCCCGTCCCTGTACAGAGAAGGGCAGAGCAAGGCCCAGGAGTGTGATGTGAAATTCCTGATTGTAGTGTGGCCCTGTCCCTCCCCGTCTGGTCTGTGCTTGGTAAGCTCAAGTTCATCTTTCAGGGCCCATGTCAAAAAGCATCTCTTTTGGAAAGACTTCTCCGAAGCCCAGGCAGAGCCAATTTCTCCTCCTTCTTGCTCCCTGGAGCATGCCTCAGAGTCATGCAGGGGCTTGTCAAAATGCAGATTCTAGGGTCTGCTGTTACCCCAAGAATCTCTGGGAGTGTGGCCCTACCATCATCATATTTGAACAGATCCCTATTTTTTTTTAATGCAGAGCAAGAATGATACCAAGTACAGTATCATCTCCCTTAAACCCCGTAAGAACTCTGGAAGGTAGACACTATTATTAACCATAATGTACAGATCAAGAAACGGAGGCACAGAAAGCTTAAGTAACTTGCCCACAGCCATGCAGCAAGTGGTAGAAACAGGATTAACTAACCCAAGTAGCCTGACTCCAGAGCCTGCATTCTCGGTCCTTAACTGTGCAGGCTTCCCCCGGGCCGGGTGGTGCTATCTGTCAAGAGGAGGTCTTCTGATCTCCGGTAGCCTCGGCCGGCACTGGCTTGAAGCAGGATTTCAGCTCCCAGCCAGAGACTGAGGTCGGGCAGCAGCCGTGAAGAGCACTGAATCCTAGATACCAGACCACCAGGGACCAGCGGCCAGTAACAAGGCCCTGGCCTGTCAGCTATGTAGAAATGAATTTCCACATAGAGACGGAACATTAGTGAAGTAAGTAAAGTGTTTATTAGGAGGAAAAAGAGTACAGTACGTGTGGATAGACACATGGGTGGGCTCAGAGAGAGAGTTGCACCCTCGTGGTAGTTTGAATCACTTTTATGGGGCATTTCTTTCTGGGTTTCCTTTGCCTGGTTCTGAGTCCATATTTGGTCTTTCTCAGGATCCGCCCCTGTGTGCATGCACATCTCTTAGCCAAGATGGATTCTAGCAAAGAGGACTATGGGTAGTTGACATCACTTACTATGAGGTGGCGCCCCCTCCATTTTTGACCTCCAAAGAGCCTTTCTGTGCATGTGTAGTCAGGGAGGTCTCCTTGACTTCGAGAATGAGGAATATGTGGTCTTTTATCTCTTATTTGGGCAGGGCCCAGTCTCCTCCATCATCCTGCTTTTATGGAGTTTCTGTTATAATGGAGTTTCTATGCACAGGGGAGACACGGTTCAGCCTGGGGCCCGTCTATCTCCTGCCTCACTTCTACCTGTGCCATCCTGCAGAAAGTTCTAGGAAGTACTGACATTTGGAGTCACTGCCAAGTTCTGTCATCCTGTCTAGAGCAGGAACCTCCCAACCATGGCATTGACTGCCATGTGTGTCGAGTGCAACACACAAGGAAAAGCCCTGACATCACTGCTCTGAGAACATCATTGGCCTTGAAAAAGTCTGCTTGGCTGGCCTCTGAGTGGGAATGCTTTGGGGCAAGGAGACCAGAGTAGGAGCCAGGAAGACGGTGCCCTTCAGGTGGCAGAGTAATTAAGGACAAGCATTCTGGAAGGACAGGGAGGGGGTAAAGACATCAGCCAGCTCCTACCAGCTCTAGGATAAAAATAATAATTTATTGAAAAACCACTACATGGCCGACACTGGGCTACAACTTTACAGATATTGTTTCAGGGTGTTTTCACAACCACCCTGTAGTGAAGCTTGTAATGAATTCTTATTCCCAGTCTACAGGCAGAGAGCCTAAGGCTCAGAGAGGTTAAGGAAATCGGTCAAGGTCGTCAAAAAATTACACCAGGGATTCAGAGCCAGGTCTGTCTAACCCGAGATCATGTACCAAGTTCCTGTTCCACCCACAATTCTGCTCACCGCATGCGTTCTCTTACTCAACAAATTCTGATGCCTGAGAGACAAACAACAAATATTTAAAGTCTCTCCCACATATGGGCCACTTAAGTGGCTCCATTAATCTTCCTCAAGGATGCACAGGCCTGGGGCAAGAATGCAGACTGGATGACTGGTTTCTCAGAAATGGTTCCCACTGTTTGAAAGCAGCTCAACTAGATCACTGTAATGACAGCTGGCCGCAGAGCATGGGCGGAAGCCTGCAGGGGAGGGGATCCTGGAGCCTCATCAATGGACCTGGGAAGTTTCTCAGGTCCCCTCAGAATCATAATCGGACCCAATCAATGTCCAGGCTTAGCCACGGTTCATGAACTCAGCGAGGTGCCCACGCGTCCTCCAGGACAGAGGGCCAGTCTGGCCTGTTCTCCACCCGTGTCACTCAGCCCTGCTGGTCCAGTCGGTGTGGTTCATAGGCACCGCTGGGCTCTGGCACTGTGCCTGGCAGGGGCCAGGTGCCCTTCTCTCTCCCCAGTACCCTGCAAGTCTCTCTCAATCTCTCTTTTCTCCCCTTCCCAGTCAGGCAAGGGAAGCCCAGTTTTCACCATGGCCAGTCAGAACAGCTCAAGGAAAACGCCAGATTTTGAAGGTAGACTTGCAAATGATAACAAATGAAAACAATGCCTCCCTTGTTTCCATACCGAAGGGATTGGGCCGAATGATAGAGATTCCACGAGCTCTTAAAAGAAGGAAAAAGATGTGGCCTTCCCTTCAACTCCCGTGCCCGGTGGTCCCCAGAGTGACTGCTGGGGAGATTAAATAGTGAATGTGCTTGTGCTGTCGAAGTGAAAAAGGTCCCTGTCCCCTTGGGTCTGAGCGGGTTGACCAGGGGCCTGAGCAAGACCCAGGATTCAGTTCTGAGGCTCAGCCCCCTGCTTGCAGCTCCTTAGGACGGAGGAGTTCCATACCCAGAGAAGGTGCGTGACACTTCAAAATGGGATGTCAGAGAGGGCTCAGGGGATGTCTCAGGGTAGGTGACTCGAGATAAGGGGCTCCTGTTGCGTCTTGCTGTTGTGAGTATCCAGGCTGCTCCTTATCCCGTTTCTCACTTGGTGAGGTCGCCTGGCCCACACCAGCGAGGTGGTTATGGCAGGGTGTCTTGAAAACCAAGCGGGGGGGACAAAGTGGGCAAGTTAACACGGAAGTTCCATGGTGTGTGGGCTTTTGTTATACAGTTGATCCTTAGGGTTTCTAGAAATAAAGCACGACCAGAGACAAGCTGTGTTGGCTGGACAATAATAAGTTGGCATTTATGGGATCCATCGGCTCCTTGGGCAGCTGTGCTGAGGGAAAAGAAGGTCTTCTGGGGGAGGGACTTCAGGGACCACACACACACACACACACACACGCGTGCGTGCGCGTGCACACGTCACACAGCCTCGGGTGGAAGGACTGAGGGTTTCCAGGAGGAAGGGTGGGCAGAGCCAGGCCAAACACACAGGCTCTGAGGTGACAGTGTTTGGGCAGTTTGTTCTCAGTGGTTAAAGTGCAGACCCTGATACCTTGGAACCACAGCTCCACTCGGTAGTGACCATGTGCTGTGAGCCTAGAAAAGGCACTAAGCCGTCTGTGTCTCTGCAGCCTCGGTCTGTGGACGGGAGTAACACTGACAGCAGCCACTCCACTGGAACGCAGTGAGGATTAAGGGAGGCACTGCATGTGGTGTCAGCGTAGGGTTGGCACAGGAAGAGCTCAGCGCCTGTACACCGGTGCCGCGAGGCTGGGAGAAGGGAGGGACCCATACACTTCCACCCCAGCTGCAGCCTTCACCTCCTCTGGCCCCTTTGAGGAATTTAGTCACTTTCTTGCCAAAGGTATCTGAAGGCCATCCTGTATGACACGGCCACTTGGGACATTTTGAATAGCAGTGTTGGGCTGTGGGTCGGTGGCAACACCATCTGATACGTTGCTATGGGAGATATTTTAAGTACCAAATCTCCCTATCCCATCACTCCCCCATCACTCTCCCTGCACAACACCAATGGTTCTCATCCTTTTTTGGATCACAGCCCCTTTGAGAAATGCGTAATACCTAAGGATCCTCTTGCCTAGACAGTGCATATCCACATATCTGTAGCATTGCATTTTATTTCAGGGACATCAGGTTTGTTGGTTTTTTAACATCTTTGTTGGCGTATAATTGCTTTACAATGGTGTGTTAGTTTCTGCTTTACAACAAAGTGAATCAGTTATACATATACATATGTTCCCATATCTCTTCCCTCTTGCGTCTCCCTCTCTCCCACCCTCCTTATACCACCCCTCTAGGTGGTCACAAACCACCTAGCTGATCTCCCTGTGCCTTGCAGCTGATTCCCACTAGCTATCCACCCTACGTTTGGTAGTGTATATATGTCCATGCCACTCTCTCACTTCGTCACAGCTTACCCTTCCCCCTCCCCATATCCTCAAGTCCATGCTCTAGTAGGTCTGTGTTTTATTTGCGTCCTACCCCTAGTCTCTTCATGACATTTTTTTTCTTAGATTCCATATATATGTGTTAGCATACGGTACTTGTTTTTCTCCTTCTGACTTACTTCACTCTGTATGACAGACTCCAGCTCCAACCACCTCACTACAGATAACTCAGTTTCGTTTCTTTTTATGGCTGGGTAATACTCCATTGTATATATGTGCCACATCTTCTTTATCCATTCATCTGTTGATGGACAATTAGGTTGCTTCCATGTCCTGGCTATTGTAAATAGAGCTGCAATGAACATTTTGGTACATGACTCTTTTTGATTATGGTTTTCTCAGGGTATATGCCCAGTAGTGGGATTGCTGGGTCGTATGGTAGTTCTATTTGTAGTTTTTTAAGGAACATCCATACTTTTCTCCACAGTGGCTGTATCAATTTACATTCCTACCAACAGTGCAAGAGTGTTCTCTTTTTTCCACACCCTCTCCAGCATTTATTGTTTCTAGAGTTTTTGATGATGGCCATTCTGACCGGTGTGAGATGATATCTCATTGTAGTTTAGATTTGCATTTCTCTAATAATTAATGATGTTGAGCATTCTTTCATGTGTTTGTTGGCAATCTATATATCTTCTTTGGAGAAATGTCTATTTAGGTCTTCTGCCCATTTTTGGATTGGGTTGTTTGTTTTTTTGTTATTGAACTGCATGAGTTGCTTGTAAATTTTGGAGATTAATCCTTTGTCAGTTGCTCCATTTGCAAATATTTTCTCCCATTCTGAGGGTTGTCTTTTGGTCTTGTTTATGGTATCCTTTGCTCTGCAAAAGCTTTTAAGTTTCATTAGATCCCATTTGTTTATTTTTGTTTTTATTTCCATTTCTCTAGGAGGTGGGTCAAAAAGGATCTTGCTGTGATTTATGTCATAGAGTGTTCTGCCTATGTTTTCCTCTAAGAGTTTGATAGTGTCTGGCCTTACATTTAGGTCTTTAACCCATTTTGAGTTTATTTTTGTGTGTGGTGTTAGGGAGTGTTCTAATTTCATACTTTCACAGGTAGCTGTCCAGTTTTCCCAGCACCACTTATTGAAGAGGCTGTCTTTTCTCCACTGTATATCCTTCCCTCCTTTATCAAAGATAAGGTGACCATATGTGCGTGGGTTTATCTCTGGGCTTTCTATTCTGTTCCATTGATCTAGATTTCTGTTTTTGTGCCAGTACCATACTGTCTTGATTACTGTAGACTTGTAGTATAGTCTGAAGTCAGGGAGCCTGATTCCTCCAGGTCCATTTTTCGTTCTCAAGATTGCTTTGGCTATTCGGGGTCTTTTGTGTTTCCATACAAATTGTGAAATTTTTTGTTCTAGTTCTGTAAAAAATGCCAGTGGTAGTTTGATAGGGATTGCATTGAATCTGTAGATTGCTTTGGGTAGTAGAGTCATTGTCACAATGTTGATTCTTCCAATCCAAGAACATGGTATATCTCTCCATCTATTTGTATCATCTTTAATTTCTTTCATCAGTGTCTTATAGTTTTCTGCATACAAGTCTTTTGTCTCCTTAGGTAGGTTTATTCCTAGATATTTAATTCTTTTTGTTGCAGTGGTAAATGGGAGTGTTTTCTTAATTTCACTCTCAGATTTTTCATCATTAGTGTATAAGAATGCCAGAGATTTCTGTGCATTAATTTTGTATCCTGCTACTTTACCAAATTCATTGATTAGCTCTAGTAGTTTTCTGGTAGCATCCTTAGGATTCTCTATGTATAGTATCATGTCATCTGCAAACAGTGACAGCTTTACTTCTTCTTTTCTGATTTGGATTCCTTTTATTTCTTTTTTTTCTCTGATTGCTGTGGCTAGAAATTCCAAAACTATGTTGAATAAGAGTGGTGAGAGTGGGCAACCTTGTCTTGTTCCTGATTTTAGTGGAAATGGTTTCAGTTTTTCACCATTGAGAATGATGCTGGCTGTGGGTTTGTCATATATGGCCTTTATTATGTTGAGGAAAGTTCCCTCTATGCCTACTTTCTGCAGGGTTTTTATCATAAATGGGTGTTGAATTTTGTCAAAAGCTTTCTCTGCATCTATTGAGATGATCATATGGTTTTTCTCCTTCAGTTTGTTGGTATGGTGTATCACGTTGATTGATTTGCATATATTGAAGAATCCTTGCATTCCTGGAATAAACCCCACTTGATCGTGGTGTATGATCCTTTTAATGTGCTGTTGGATTCTGTTTGCTAGTATTTTGTTGAGGATTTTTGCATCTATGTTCATCAGTGATATTGGCCTGTAGTTTTCTTTCTTTGTGATGTCTTTGTCTGGTTTTGGTATCAGGGTGATGGTGGCCTCATAGAATGAGTTTGGGAGTGTTCCTCCCTCTGCTATCTTTTGGAAGAGTTTGAGAAGGATAAGTGTTAGCTCTTCTCTAAATGTTTGATAGAATTTGCCTGTGAAGCCATCTGGTCCTGGGCTTTTGTTTGTTGGAAGATTTTTAATCACAGTTTCAATTTCAGTGCTTGTGATTTGTCTGTTCATATTTTCTGTTTCTTCCTGGTTCAGTCTCAGCAGGTTGTGTATTTCTAAGAATTTGTCCATTTCTTCCAGGTTGTCCTTTTTATTGGCATAGAGTTGCTTGTAGTAATCTCTCATAATCTTTTGTATTTCTGCAGTGTCAGTTGTTACTTCTCCTTTTTCATTTCTAATTCTATTGATTTGAGTCTTCTCCCTTTTTTCTTGATGAGTCTGGTTAATGGTTTATCAATTTTGTTTATCTTCTCAAAGAACCAGGTTTTATTTTTATTGATCTTTGCTATCATTTCCTTCATTTCTTTTTCATTTATTTCTGATCTGATCTTTATGATTTCTTTCCTTCTGCCAAATTTGGGGTTTTTTTGTTCTTCTTTCTCTAATTGCTTTAGGTGCAAGGTTAGGTTGTTTATTCGAGATGTTTCCTGTTTCTTAAGGCAGGATTTTACTGCTATAAACTTCCCTCTTAGAACTGCTTTTGCTGCATCCCATAGGTTTTGGGTCGTCGTGTCTCCATTGTCATTTGTTTCTAGGTATTTTTGGATTTCCTCTTTGATTTCTTCAGTGATCACTTCATTATTAAGTAGTGTATTGTTTAGCCTCCATGTGTTTGTATTTTTTTACAGATCTTTTCCTGTAATTGATATCTAGTCTCATAGCATTGTGGATGGAAAAGATACTTGATATGATTTCAATTTTCTTAAATTTACCAAGGCTAGATTTGTGACCCAATATATGATCTATCCTGGAGAATGTTCCATGAGCACTTGAGAACAATGTGTATTCTGTTGTTTTTGGATGGAATGTCCTATAAATATCAATTAAGTCCATCTTATTTAATGTATCATTTAAAACTTGTGTTTCCTTATTTATTTTCATTTTGGATTATCTGTCCATTGGTGAAAGTGGGGTGTTAAAGTCCCCTACTATGATTGTGTTACTGTTGATTTCCCCTTTTATGGCTGTTAGTATTTGCCTTATGTATTGAGGTGCTCCTATGTTGGGTGCATAAATATTTACAATTGTTATATCTTCTTCATGGATCGATCCCTTGATCATTATGTAGTGTCCTTCTTTGTCTCTTGTAATAGTTTTTATTTTAAAGTCTATTTTTTCTGATATGAGAATTGCTACTCCAGCTTTCTTCTGATTTCCATTTGCATGGAATGTCTTTTTCCATCCCCTCACTTTCAGTCTGTATGTGTCCCTAGGTCTGAAGTGGGTCTCTTGTAGACAGCATATATACAAGTCTTTATTTTTGTATCTATTCAACCAGTCTATGTCTTTTGGTTGGAGCATTTAATCCATTTACATTAACGGTAGTTATCAATATGTGTATTCCTATTACCATTTTCTTAGTTGTTTTGGGTTTGTTATTGTAGAGCTTTTCCTTTTCTTGTTTCCTGCCTAAAGAAGTTCCTTTAGGTTTTTTTGTAAAGCTGGTTTGGTGGTGCTGAACTCTCTCAGCTTTTGCTTGTAAGGATTTTAATTTCTCCATCAAATCTGAATGAGATCCTTGCTGGGTAGAGTAATCTTGGTTGTAGGTTTTTCTCCTTCATCACGTTAAGTATGTCCTGCCACTCCCTTCTGGCTTGCAGAGTTTCTGCTGAAAGATCAGATGTTAACCTTATGGGGATTCCCTTGTGTGTTATTTGTTGTTTTTCCCTTGCTGCTTTTAATATGTTTTCTTTGTATTTAATTTTTGACAGTTTGATTAATATGTGTCTTGGCGTGTTTCTCCTTGGATTTATCCTGTATGGGACTCTCTGTGCTTCCTGGACTTGATTAACTATTTCCTTTCCCATATTAGGGAAGTTTTCAACTATAATCTCTTCAAATATTTTCTCAGTCCCTTTCTTTTTCTCTTCTTCTTCTGGGACCCCTATAATTCAAGTGTTGGTGCATTTACTTTTGTCCCAGAGGTCTCTGAGACTGTCCTCAGTTCTTTTCATTCTTTTTTTCTTTCTTCTGCTCTGCAGTAGTTATTTCCACTCTTTTATCTTCCAGGTCACTTATCCATTCTTCTGCCTCAGTTATTCTGCTATTGATCCCATCTAGGGTATTTTTAATTTCATTTATTGTGTTGTTCATTGTTGCTTGCTTCCTCTTTAGTTCTTCTAGGTCCTTGTTAAATGTTTCTGGAATTTTGTCTATTCTATTTCCAATATTTTTGGATCATCTTTACTATCATTATTCTGAATTCTTTTTCAGATAGACTGCCTATTTCCTCTTCATTTGTTAGGTCTGGTGGGTTTTTAACCTTGCCCTTTCATCTGCTGTGTGTTTTTCTGTCCTTTCATTTTGCTTACCTTACTGTCTTTGTGGTCTCCTTTTCACAGGCTGCAGGTTCGTAGTTCCCGTTGTTTTTGGTGTCTGTCCCTAGTGGCTAAGGTTAGTTCAGTGGGTTGTGTAGGATTCCAGGTGGAGGGGACTAGTGCCTGTGTTCTGGTGGATGAGGCTGCATCTTGTCTTTCTGGTGGGCCGGTCCATCTCTGGTGGTGTGTTTTGGGGTGTCTGTGGCCTTATTATGATTTTAGGCAGCCTCTCTGCTAATGGATGGGGCTGAGGTCCTGTCTTGCTAGTTGTTGGGCATAGGGTGTCCAGCACTTTAGCTTGCTGGTCGTTGAGTGAAGCTGGGTCTTGGTGTTGAGATAGAGATCTCTGGGAGATTTTCGCCATTTGATATTACGTGGAGCTGGGAGGTCTCTTGTGGACCAGTGTCCTGAAGTTGGTTCTCCCACCTCAGAGACACAGCCCTGACGCCTGGCTGGTGCACCCAGAGCCTTCAATCCACGCGGCTCAGAATAAAAGGGAGAAAAAATCAACATAACTCATCAACATAATCTCAGGCACAAACCTCCTTGTTTTTCCATTTTGTCTTTAAGTTACTTGTTGAAACAACCGGCCCGCCGTCCCCACGGCTGTCGCGGCTTCGGCCGCCAAAGCCCCTCCAGAGCCGGCAGCCTCAGCGGGGCCACCCTCACCTCGGGCTCCAGGGCAGTTCCGTGACGGCGGAGGGAAGAGACCCCGAGCCGGGAGTTCCAGCTCTGCAGAAACGCGGGCCCCGTTCTGGACATCAGGTTTTGACCCCTGTTCCAGACTTGCAGACTCAAAGACCTAGAGGCATCTCTCTGCTTCCTGACTCCTTCCTCTGAAGCCACACCTACAAAATGCCAAGGGGCAGAGAGACCTAATTCTCTCAATCACATTTTTAAGTTTACTGTTCAGAAAAATGTGTCAGGTGTCACTACTGCTGTCAGAGTTGCAGCCCTAACAAGGCGGTGGGGATATGAAAGGAGCCCCATGAGTCATGTCTTCTCTAGAAACAAGAACATCCATAATAACAAGGAGGGCAGCTAACTTTTGTGGGCACTTACTATGTTCCACACACTGTGCTAAGCTGCTTACATGCATGATCTTATTTAACCTTCCCAAGACCTCCATGATGGGGATACTGCCATGATTCCCATTTCATAGGTAAGAAGCTAAGGCACAGAGAGGTTAAATAACTTGTCCAAGGTCACACAAGTCGTGAGTTAAGATTTAAACCCAGTCCCACAACCCTACTGTCAACCAGTATATTTTTGGCCACCTAGGGACATCATAAGTACCATACTCCCATCCCCTATTTTAATGTCCTGAGCATTCACCCTAATAAAAGCACCTTATACTCGAGTGGATGCCAATTCTAGACATACTGAGACTTGATCCTGGGCCAATTTTCTCTTCAAAATAAAGCTACATGGGAAGCAATGCTGAAGGAAAACAGAAGTAGAGCCACAGATGCAGAAAACAAACTTATGGTTACCAGGGGTTGAGGGGGGTAGTGATAAAATTGGGAGATTGGGATTGACATATCACGCTACTATAAATAAAATAGCTAACAAATAAGGACCTACTGTATAGCACAGGGAACTCTACTCAATACTCTGTAATGGCCTATATGGGAAAAGACTCTAAAAATAGAGTGGATAGATGTATATGTATATGATTCTGTGCAGCAGCAACCAACACAACATAGTAAATCAACTATGCTCCAATAAAAATTCTTTAAAATTTTTCTCTTCAAAATGAACCTGCATGGGAAGCAAGGCTGAAAGATGGAGAGAGAGGCTTGTTTTGTACATGAGTCAGGAGAGAAAATTATCTCCCTATACTCCACCCCCAGCTAAATAGTCATGGGCATCTTTGAGCCGATGATGACTGCAGAACATTCTGGAAACACCCCTGCTCAAAGCACAGTGCTGCAAAAGGCGGGTACTAGCATGGGGGAGGTAGGAGTACAGGCTTAATACCCTGTCCTGCTTCCCAGGAAGGGAAAGCATGTTCCCCCAGGAAGCTCACAATATGACCAGAGGCTTACGGACATATTGGGGCAGGACGGAAGGACTGAGGGCCTGCTCTGCTGGAAGAAGGGATTAGAGAGAGCAGGAGGGAGAGGGCCACCTGCAGGAGGACTGAGTAACCTTCCTGAGGGCGGGAGGAAGGGGGAGAGGGAGGGAAGGAGCAAGGGAGGCTGGCCTTGGCGTCAGGGAGGCGCGCGCAGACAAGCAGGAGGGTCAGGTCAGGCAGTGAGACCGGGCGGCCCCAGTAGACTTCCCAGGCTGCCCTCTGAGAAGCAGGCAGGAAGCTTTAGTGTATTACGCTGGCCCTACCTCCTGAAGCTCTCTCCACAGCTGCTGGACTGGACACAAAAGCGTGAGGGACAGAGACACCATCTCTGCTGATTTGTACCCAACTCTAGTTCCAGTAGCTGAGAAGCTACATATGACAGAGAAGCCGGGGGGCGGGGGGTGGGGGCACGTGGCTGTCTGCATCTCCCAGGTAAGTGACTGTTTGTGTCGGAGCCAGAAGTGAAGAGCAAGGCCTGGAGGTGGTGGTCAGGGGAGAAGGCGGGAGGTGGCTGCCCTGCGGTGCACGGGGTACCGACTCTGGAAGGAAAGAGGGCCAGGGGCTGGGAGCTCGAACAAGGCCTGTGGCCAGGCTTCTGCAAAGCATCCACGTCCACGCGTGAGGCAGGTGAGCCGGGGCCGCCCCTGGCTGGCACAGAGGAAGGTCCAGGAAAGGGCTGTGCTCTGCCCGCACCGGGGTGTCAGCGTTCCTCTTCCAGACTGGGAATGTTTGTGTCGACTTGGCCAGAAAACCCCAGCCTGGGCCCTTGCCTTCCTCTCGGTCTTCTTGGTGGTCAAGAGAGCTCCCCTGTCAGCTACAGGAGGAAGACAGCGGGACATATTCACTGGGGATGTGGCTGCAGACAGAGCGATTTCCCATCTGGAAAGGCAATCCCCCTCAGCCGTGAGCTAGCAGAGGGCTGTGTGCCGCCCTGAGGCGGCTCCCCTGTGGCCCAGAGGAAAGGGATGAGACACATGTTGTGTAGAAGGCGGGGTGGGGAGTGGGTGAGATAAGTGGTGTGTGAACAGCCCTCTGTGAGCATGCACGGCGCCTTGTACCAGAGAAAGAAAGAAGCCTTGGAACCTGCTTCAATCAAATCCAGTGTCCCCTTGCCATCCTGCTGGCAGATCACAGTCCCTGAGCAGGCACATTGGCCTCAGTAAGTCATAGTAAGCTGGTTAGCTCTGTGTCCTCTCTATACACACACACACACACACACAGCCACTCTCGAAGAACCACTATGGTGAAAATATGTCAAACTTGGTTTCCTGCCAAGAGGTACGCCAGCTACACCCTGATGTGTTATGGGGATAGAGCAGAAAGGTCAGGGGGAGGGAGTGATCCCTGCGGCTTCGGGTACAAAGGGACACAAGATGCTGAAGTCCAGTCGTTACTGCACTGTGCCCTCCATGTAGCTGTGGCTTCTGTATCCAAGGAGAGAGTGAGGACTCCTCCCCATCGCTGCCCCTCCCCTCCCTCCACCCCCACCCCCCACAGAGTAACTGGGCTTACTGTGATCAGGCAGGGGCTGGGGAAAGAGCAGTTTGGTGAGACAGGGGCTAATGTAACAGGACATGACCTTACTGTGTGAGCCTTGACCACCAAACTGAGAACATCATCCACCTAGACGCCTCCCAGGAGTCCCGCTGCGGTGCAGAGGAGCTAGCAGCGGCGCGGGTGACAATGCCCCAGTCACTGAGTGCCGGCCACGTGGGCAGGAGCGTCCCCCACACTCTACAGTAGGGGCAGTATCTCCATCCTGCGGAGGAAGAGAACCAGGCTCAGAGATGTTTGTCGACACACAGGCATACGCCTTTGACCATTTGGTCAACATCTGTCGAATGAATGAATCCGTCTTGCTGAGGGATGATGGCACATCTCCCGGCCTGAAGAGGAGCATGCTGGAGCCACAGCGAGAGCGGAGACCGCTCCTCCTACCCCTCTGAGAGGCGTGGAAGGTGGGCAGAGGAGCCCAGCGGCTTTCGGAAAGCAAACACTCAGCGACTCATACGCCTACCTGGCCTCTCTCTCCTGTGCGGGGCAATTTGGGTCAACAGCGGCAGGGAGGAGCCCAGCCGTGAGGCCCCGTAGCCAAGGTGTCTTGGCCCAGAAGACACAAGGGGCTTTGATGCCTCAGAAGGCAGCGGCTCTCCCCGCAGCAGGCTGCGGCTGCTCTTGGGCAGGTCCCAGCCCCGGGGCAGGGCCTCAGTGTGGAGGCCACATCGGGGAGCTAGAAACCCCACGGCTGCTGTCTAGGAGCTGTGTGACCTTGGGCAGGTGAGTAACCTCTTGAAACCTCAGTTTTCTGGTCTGTAAAGCGTAAAGGATACTATAATAGTAATAGCATCTATCTTAAAGGTTGCTGTGTGGATTAAAGGAGGACATGCTTGTGAAATGCTCAGCGCATTGCCTGGCTCATAACATTTGTCCAGAAAATGGAACTGCTAGTAATACTGCTCCCTGGGATTCTCAGAAGGTTCCCTCCAGAGCAAAGCAAACTCAGCCCTCGGGTCAGAAATTTCTTCTCCCCCCACCTACAACCCATCCTGCCCCACTCCCCACCCCCCACCCCCGACCTCCACGGAGAGCCTCAGTAGCCTGTCTCTCACTCCAGTAACTCCTGTAAAACTCACACAAGCAAAATCCTCATTAACCAACCCCAGCAGGCTTTCTTTGTATCTTCAAGCTAAAATAAAATCGATCCGAAAATACAACTCAAAGCCTCCCTTGTCTCAGGCCTTGCTGTCAAAACCCTAAGTCCAGGGCTTCCCTGGTGGCGCAGCGGTTGAGAGTCCGCCTGCCGATGCAGGGGACGCGGGTTCGTGTCCCGGTCCGGGAAGATCCCACATGCCGCGGAGCGGCTGGGCCCGTGAGCCATGGCCGCTGCGCCTGCGCGTCCGGAGCCTGTGCTCCGCAACGGGAGAGGCCACAACAGTGAGAGGCCCGCATACCGCAAAAAAAACACCAAAAACCCTAAGTCCATACTTTCAAGTTGGGACATGTACACCCGTGGGAGCATATCGGGGTATGCCAGGAGAACATGAGGCCATGGGATAAATACAGCACACCTGGGGGAAAGTTAAACATTTAAACTGAAGGTAACTTAAAACACTATTTTCATGTTAAACCAGACATGACATAGAATCTACATTCTCATGAACATTAAAGATGAAGCAATACTTCAGAGAGAGTTCAAGCCTTTGGTGGGCATCCCTTTCTCCCTGGGTGCCTGTGTTTACCCCGCCCAGCAGCAGGGGGTTCTTCACTGCAAAGGCCTGAGAAGCTCCCCTTAAGCAGTGAGAGGCAGGTGGGTTTCTTCTTGGGAACACGCTGGCGTCTTCCGGACTCACCCCCATTCTCCCAGGGGCTGGTCCTCGTCTTTGGAAGGCGTGGCCCACGCAGTCCAGTGCCTGGGAGGTGGTCCCAGCTGCCAACATCAAGAGATGGCAGGCTTGCACTCCTGGCAGAAATGGCGAGAGCCGGCCTGGTTTTCAGCTTCCCGGCCGGGATGGCAGTTTAAGAGGTCCGAGGAGGACCAGACCTTGCTTCCTGCCCTGTCTCTTCCCCGGGCTCACAGAGAACCCACCTGGCTAGCAGTTGGTGTTTGAGCCCCTGGGAAGGGCAGGGCAGGGCACAGCTGGCACTCAACAAATGCCCCACACTTGCCATCCTGACAGCGTTGTCTCCTGGGGCTTCGGGCAAGTGGGACCTCCAAAGGATTAAGGGTGACCGTGGAGTTCTCAGCAGGGCCCAGCTCCTCCTTCGCCTGTGAGGGGCAGCAACGTGGCGGAATGGCTACCAGCTGGACACAGATCTGTAGCGAGAACTCAGTCCCCGTGGCCGCGAAGGTGATTAAGTCCATTCTTTGTGATTTTCCTTTTTGCAGGTATCCCGAGCCAAGTAAAGGTCTGTGTCGGAGAAGCAGGGATAGAAGGGCCTGCACATATGGCACAGGTGGACCCCCAGGATGGACAGCATGAGGCATCTCCTCTCTGCAGCTATATGACCCCCGGATGCTGTGCATGAACTTGGACAGTGAGGATGAGGAACATGGACAGGCAGGAGACAAAGGGGGCACTGGCGACACTGGTCAGCAGGCCCATTCAAGGCTCAGCTCCCAAGGGACTCAGGACAAAACTGACTTGCCACGGCAGCATCCGTTCCGCAAAAAGGAAGAGAAATTCTCTGACTCCTTTAGTGCAGGAGTCGTGGGGAAGAAACCCATGGCAATGCCTAGGAGGAAGGCCAGCTGGGAAAGAGGTGAGTCAAGGATCACCCCGACTCAGGACTCCCCCAGAGCAAGCACAGTTCCCAGTGCTCTCCCCAGGGTTCGGTCAGATGCAACCTCCTAGGGACCCATTACCTGCTGGTAATGATGGAGACTGGAGGGCAAACCTGGACGCTGCGCTAGGTGTCCCATCCAACTTCCCCGGTTCTGGAAGGTATTTCTGTGCCCAGAAAGGGGTAGACAAGTCCCCAGACAGCTCCTCTCCAGCGTGTGTCCCCAAGGCGGCGGGCGGTTGGGACCCCTCCACGCAGGAGACACGTATACCAGCCCAGGGGTCGGCCACCCCGGCCAACCTGGCAGCGGAGGCGCTGGCCAAAGTGCGGAAGGGCTTTAAGGAGGAGAACCCGGCGGGCGCCACGCCTTACGCGTGCGAGCTGGGCGGGAAGGTGTACTCCCACCGGGGCACTCTCCAGCAGCACCAGCGCGTGCACTCGGGCGAACGGCCCTGCCGGTGCCCCTTCTGAGACAAAGCCTACACCTGGTCCTCGGACCACCGCAAGCACATCCGCGCGCACACGGGCGAGAAACCCTACCCTTGCCCGGACTGCGGCAAGGCCTTCGTGCGCTCCTCCGACCTGCGCACACACCAGCGCAACATGCACAGCAACGACAAGCCCTTCCCGCGTGCCGAGTGCGGCCTGACCTTCAACAAGCCGCTGTCGCTGCTTCGCCACCAGCGCACGCACCTGGGCGAGAAGCCCTTCCACTGCCCCACCTGCGATCGGGAGTTCGCCGTGGCCAGTCGGATGATGGAGCATCAACGCGTGCCCTCGGGCGAGCGGCCCTTCCCCTGCCCCACCTGCGGCAAGTGCTTCACCAAATCCTCCAACCTGATGGAGCACCAGACGCTGCACACAGGCCAGAGGCCCCTCAAGTGCGCCGACTGCGGCGTGGCCTTCGCGCAGCCCTCGCGCCTCGCGCGCCACCAGCGCATCCACACGGGCGAGAGGCCCTTTCCTTGCGCGCGGTGTGGTCAGGCCTTTGCGCCCTCCTCCACGCTGAAGCGGCACCAACAGATCCACTCCGGGAAGAAGGGCTTCCTCTGCGCCGAGCGCGGCAGGGCTTTCCGCATTGACTCGGAGCTGGCCCAGCGCATTCGGTTGCACAACGGGGAGAGGCCCTACCAGTGTGAGGACTGCGGCCAGGCCTTCACCCGCTGCAACCACCTCCAACGACACCGAGCCAAGCACCGCAGCTGCAAGAAGGAGCCCATCTCCTCCTCCTTGGACGAGTGAGGGCTCCATCAGCTGACTCTCAGGGAAGGTGAAGACATGGCCGACCACGGATGCGGTGAGGAAAAAGACTAACCCGTTCTGCCCTCAAAGCCATATGCAAATACCAAGAAGGCATCCGGGCTGGTCCTATCTAGAGAAAGGTACTTTTCTGTTTTTATGTGAATAAAGGAATCCCCAGATGTGGTCTCTAAGGAGGAATCTTCCAAAGCAGCACGTTATACCTGTGGGTAACTCAAACCCATCCAGATGGCTCAGCATTTCACTTTCCTAACGAAATGGCTTTACCCTGGGGAATGTCTTCATGAGTCATGGCTTTGAATTAGAGAAGGCCTTTATCTTAAAGAGAGGGGCGTTTATGTCCTATGTTTGGGACCCAGTTATCCTAGAAATCCAGAACAGTCTTAGCATCTGAAAAAGAAGCCTGCTTCTCTTCACAGTGGAGCTTGGTAACTAGAACTAATCTGAGTCTCACCTGCAAAATTCACAGGTGCCTCCTCTCTGGCTACCTCTTCTCCTGTTTCCACCCAGGGAGCTTCAGTCACATGCTATATTTACAGAGGAATCTGCCCATTTACAGAGACATATACAAAATTTCTCCCTATGGGCTTGACCATGGTTCAGGAAGCCTTTTAGGTTCATTTAAACTTGCCAGGATCAAGAACTCCAATGTGAAGTAAATAAAATAAAGTACCCCTTGCCCAAGTGCAATTAGCTTGTTTCACCATCATGAAAAACAGGTTTGAGGGCTTCCCTGGTGGTGCAGTGGTTGAGAGTCCGCCTGCCGATGCAGGGGACACAGGTTCGTGCCCCGGTCCGGGAAGATCCCACATGCTGTGGAGCGGCTGGGCCCGTGAGCCATGGCCACTGAGCCTGCGCGTCCGGAGCCTGTGCTCCGCAACGGGAGAGGCCACGGCAGTGAGAGGCCCGCGTACCCCAAAAATCAACAACAACAACAAAACAGGTTTGAAAACCTACATGACTCACAGTTATTCTCTAACAAGGTTAACTGAAATTTGCATTACTAACAGCCATTCTTAGAGATGTACCGCTACATACATTGATTTTGTATAGTTTAAAAGTCAGTAGTTCTTATCTCTGGACCTCAACCGGGAGGAATCCATGACTTCACAGAGTTCCGTTGAGGCACAGAGGTAAACTGCACTTCTAATCTTACCATAGTTAAAGAAGATACTCCATAAAAAGGTATTGTACTCTCCTTTTGAGGATATCTTTACTGTATTCCTAAAATCGCCACCAAAACCTGCCAAATCTGAATTTCACTTGAATTTCAGCTGATTTGGACCCAGGGAGTGACTGCTAAGTAGTGTTCTTATGCTTGACACGTGGAGGCCAGAGAGAACTCCTATACATGTCATGCCTTGTTTGACAAAGGTAACCTTAGAGCTCTGACTGCATGCCTGGCGGTTTTGTGTGTTGACTCACTGAGATACATCTGCATGTCCAAACGACAGAGGTAGCCAGTTCTGGGTCCAGCTGGAGAGCCAGTGGTTGGGTTCCTAGTCCTTCTCCACATTCACCAGTGACATGACCTTGAATTCAGCTTCTGCATCTGAATTGGCAAAATAGGAATGGTAATAACGGGGTAATAAAAGTGAGCATCAGTCTCCCAGGAGAAGAACTTTGAATTCAAAAGCATTAGATTGGTAGAAAAGTCATAAGAATCAGCCATAACCTTATGACTATGAAGAGAGCAAAGGATAGTATACTTTGTTCTGTGTAGTCAATGAAATATTTGAAAACTGAAGTTACTCTTCCTTTTCTTTTTGCGGTACGCGGGCCTCTCACTGTCGTGGCCTCTCCCGTCGCGGAGCACAGGCTCCGGACGCGCAGGCTCAGCGGCCATGGCTCACGGGCCCAGCAGCTCTGAGGCCTGTGGGATCTTCCCAGACCGGGGCACGAACCGGCGTCCCTTGCATCGGCAGGCGGACTCTCAACCACTGCGCCACCAGGGAACCCCTCTTCCTTTTCTTTTGTTCCGTTTTTCTTAAGATGGTTGTTAGTAGAGCTTTTCCTAATTAAAATTTTTGGTTTGGCCTATAATTTCTTAAGGTAGTTGTTCCCCAAACCAGTTCATAGAATGGCTGTATAGAAATCACCTGGGATGTTTGTTAAGCTGAATCCTAGCCTTGAATATTGATACAGGTCTGTAGTGCATCTTGCAATCTAATTATTTTTTATTTTATTATTATGTATTTTTGGCTGCGTTGGGTCTTTGTTGCTGCACGCGGGCTTTCTCTAGTTGTGGGCACTACTCTTCGTTGCGATGCGAGGGCTTCTCATTGCAGTGGCTTCTCTTGTTGTAGAGCACTGGCTCCAGGAGCCCAGGTGTTAGGAGTTGTGGCTTGCAGACTCTGGAGCGCAGGCTCAGTAGTTGTGGTGCACGGGCTTAGTTGCTCCGTGGCATGTGGGATCTTCCCGGACCAGGGCTCGAACCCATGTCCCCTGCATTGGCAGGAAGATTCTTAACCACTGTACCACCAGGGAAGCCCCCTTGCAATCTAATTTTTAAAGCTTCCCATGTGTTCTGGTGCACAGCTAAGTTGGGACCACTAGTATAATTAATATGTTAGTGATGCTTAAATTTTATTATTTAATAAACTAATAATAGAGGAATAAGAAGTGGGCAATATGGATGAGATCAAATAGAACTAGACTTAAAATAGGCACAAACTACTGGAACATCTCCTGAGTTGGATACGGTAGACTCAAACTAGCAAGCAGGTTTTGAAGTGTCCCATAAGTTTATTTCTGCAGATGAGATGCAGCGTCTAGGTATGGCTTCCAGGTGGTTATACTTTTGGGGAAAGAGTGAGTTAATAGGCCAACTAGATTAGCTTGTGCTGGGTACATTTGGAGCTGTATACTGTGTTTCTGGACTATAAGGGTGTATAATGTACTGAATATTATATAATATGCTGAAGAGAGCTTCATTAATCCTTCAGTGCTTATTACATAAAGAAGTCACAGTTTTTTAAAGAAAAATTGTCCCAAACAGTCTTTTCTCACTACGTCAGCTGCAAGGGTCATGCTGAGTAGGTATTGTGGCGGAAAGCAATCCTGTTGCCATAGTCACAGGGCCATTCCATGGTGAACGTAGAAGGCAGCAACACATGGGGTGGCCAGCAGAGAAATCAACCAGCTGCAGGCTGGCTTGACACACATTCTGCCCATAATCTGTCCTTCCAAATTAGAGGCAGTTGAATCCTCTATTTGAAGAAGAATCAATGCTAGAATACCGGTTATTCTGGCTCAGATTGTGGCCCCCAAGCGATGCTGAGCTACTTTTCTGGTTTTCTATACACCCACTGTACCTCAAATCTTATTTCTCTAGCATGTAATTTAAAATCAGAGCAGGGCCTTCTTTGTGATAGAAGAAATTTAACGTTTCTCTCTGGACTAGTGCTGTTTCCACGGTTTAGTTTGCCAGAGTTAATTTGGATATACCCAGTAAAAATGTTCATTTGTAAGTTTTCACTTAATAAAAATTCTCCTAATGTATTCACCAGAGTCTACAGTCACCGTGATCCACATCCTTTGGATAATAATGATCAGAGTTGCCACTTACAGTGCCAGGAACTGTTTTAAGTGTTTCTCATGTATTAACTGTTTCATTTTTAAAGTAAGCCTTTCTATTCTATTCTATTTTTAAGATGAAGAAATCAAGAGACATTCTGTTTTTTTTCTATGTATATTTATTTTTGTTAACATCTTTATTGGAGTATAATTGCTTTACAATTGTGTGTTAGTCTCTGCTGTATAACAAAGTGAATCAGCTATATGTATACATATATCCCCATATCCCCTCCATCTTGAGCCTCCCTCCCACCCTCCCTATCCCACCCCTCTAGGTGCTCACAAAGCACCGAGCTGACTTCCCTGTGCTATGCAGCTGCTTCCCACTAGCTATCTATTTTACGTTTGGTAGCGTGTATATGTCAATGCTATTCTCTCACTTCATCCCAGCTTACCCTTCCCCGCCACCGCGACCTCAGGTCCATTCTCTGTGTCTGCATCTTTATTCCTGTCCTGCCCCTAGGTTCATTAGAACCATTTTTTTTAGATTCCATATATATGTGTTAGCATACGGTATTTGTTTTTCTCTTTCTGACTTACTTCACTCTGTATGACAGACTCTAGGTCCATCCACCTCACTACAAATAACTCAATTTCCGTTCTTTCTATGGCTGAGTAATATTCCATTGTATATATGTGCCACATCTTCTTTATCCATTCATCTGTCGATGGACATTTAGGTTGCTTCCATGTATTTTTAAGATGCAGAAATCAAGAGACAAAAAAGTTATATTGCCCAATATCATAGCTAGAAAGTAGCATAATAATGATTTGACATCCTGGCTTCAGAGGCTGTGTTCTTAACCACAGAGCTAACTGCTTCTGTTTGGTACAGAGGAATACCCTGAAATTCTTGATAACATGTGTTTTCAAACTGGATGATCATAAATTCAAAGGAAGATAAAGGTTGAAACACAGCACAGCAGAAACCACGGTGTGACTCTAGGAAGGAGACCTGTGAATTACTTAAGAATGGGTCTGGGACATATGGTAGTTCTATTTGTAGTTTTTTAAGGAACCTCCATACTGTTCTCCATAGTGGCTGTACCAATTCATATTCTCACCAGCAGTGCACTAGTGTTCCCTTTTCTCCACACCCTCTCCAGCATTTATTGTTTCTAGATTTTTTGATGATGGCTATTCTGACTGGTGTGAGATGATATCTCATTGTAGTTTTGATTTGCATTTCTCTAATGATTAATGATGTTGAGCATTCTTTCATGTGTCCATCAACAGATGAATGGATAAAGAAGATGTGGCACATATATACAATGGAATATTACTCAGCCATAAAAAGAAACGAAATTGAGTTATTTGTAGTGAGGTGGATGGACCTAGAGTCTGTCATACAGAGTGAAGTAAGTCAGAAAGAGAAAGACAAATACTGTATGCTCATATGTATATATGGAATCTAAGGGAAAAAAAATGTCATGAAGAACCTAGGGGTAAGACGGGAATAAAGACACAGACCTACTAGAGCATGGACTTGAGGATATGGGGAGGGGGAAGGGTAAGCTGTGACGAAGTGAGAGAGTGACATGGACATATATATACTACCAAACGCAAAATAGATAGCTAGTGGGAAGCAGCCGCATAGTACAGGGAGGTCAGCTCGGTGCTTTGTGAACACCTAGAGGGGTGGGATAGGGAGGGTGGGAGGGAGGCTCAAGATGGAGGGGATATGGGGATATATGTATACATATAGCTGATTCACTTTGTTATACAGCAGAGACTAACACACAATTGTAAAGTAATTATACTCCAATAAAGATGTTAAAAAAAATAAAAAAAGAACCAATGTGGCCAAAAATAAATAAATAATTAAATAAATTTAAAAAACAGAAAGAAACAACCAAACAAAAAAAGAATGGGTCTGAGAGACCCTGGGTTGGCAGCTGTTGATCATTAATTCCTTTGAAAAGCTGTCAGTAAACTGGTCAGAGGGAAGGAATTGAATCTAAAGGAATGATGGTTCCCTGAAGACCTACCATTACTTCATCTCACTGAGGAAAGAAACATTCTGTGCCTATGTTGGACACAGAAAAATACAGCAGCAATGAATCTTGGCACTCAGCATTTACACAACATTTTATAGACCAAATGCACGCACGCTGAACAGCTATAGTACCCCCAATATGAACACAATAGATCACCCTGGAGTTCCAAGTAGGCCTTAAAAAATCTTACTTGGAAGGAAATTTTGTGTAAAGCATCAATGGAATTGCTAAAATACTCAAGCAGATGTCATTGCTAGGCTCAGAACTAGACTATGAACTACAGACTCAATTACCCATGAAAATATTGCCAGAGATAGAATGACTCAATGTTTCATCAAAAGTGAAAAAGGCATCTTTTTAAAGTTGAGAGGGAAGCTCATTTTTTATATCAATTGCCCTCTTTCCATTCTGTATAAAACCATGCCAGTATAAAATTTTTCCACTATGGCTGGATAATATTTTAAAATCTTCCTTTTCCTTGTTTTCTCCTCATATTGGCTCAGTTTCACTGACTCATCTCAGGAGTGTCAGGCTGTTAGTAGATTGGCTCAGTGAGTGAATGGAGTGTCTATAAAACATAACCTATGATTAAGATTTAAAGAAAAACAGGAGGGAAGCAAGGATTCTGTCTGATAGTTCAGATGAAATAAAGGACAAGTGGGGATAATACATTAAATGAGAAGATGCCTGAGATTTCAAAGGTGGAGTCAATTAGGCTTGATGACAGGATAATAACAGCTACTATTTAGTGAACAATTTTTAGGGGTCAGACACTACATTCATTATCCCAATTAATCCTTACAATGGTCTGTTATGGGAGACCCTTGAGAAATAGGGGGTCCATGTGGGGTCTGCAACAATTTTCCTTTCCAGGGAAGCAGGTGAGATTAATAGATCTTAACTTTGTCTATTATTGTTAAGCAAGGGTCACTAAATCACTAGAGTCTGTGTACCCCTTCCAAGAAATAGGTTGCATACCTGCAACAAGGAGAACGTGCAGCAAATCCCCTGCCTTTTGGTTTAGAAATCATGCTTGCTTACATTTTTATTTTCCATCAATGTGGTGGTTTAAAAAATATATCCACATAAGTGTCCATCAGCAGGTAAATGGGTAAAGAAGATGTGGTATATGTATGCAGTGGAATATTATTTCAGCGATGACAATGAAGGAAATCCCACTATTTGTAACAACATGGGTGGACATGTTGAGAACATTATGCTAAGTGAGATAAGTCAGACAGAGAGAGCCAAACACTGTATGATATCCTTATATGTGAAAACTAAAAAAGTTGAGCTCGTAGGAACAGAGTAGAATGGTGATGACAAGGGACTCGGGGGTGGGAGAATTGGGGAGATGTTGGTCAAAGGGTACAAACTTTCAGCTATAAGATGAATAAGATCTGAGGATTTATGTAGAACATGGCGACTATAGTTGATAACACTGTATTGTATAATTGGAATAAGCTAAGAGAGTAGAACTTAAATGTTTTCACCAAAAGAAAAAAAATAAGATAAATATGTGAGGTGACGGATATGTTAATTAACTAGATGAGAGGTATCTTACAATTTTATATGTCAATTATACCTCCATAAACTGAAAATTTTAAAAAGAATTTTAAAAAATTTTAATAAAAATACGCCCACAATTCTTTAACACTCCTCCCTTCAAGAAGTAGAGCCTAATATTTCCTCTTTTGTGTGGGCTAGACTTAGTGACTCCGTTCTAATGCATAGAATAAAGTGGAAATGTTGGTGCACAACTTCTAAGGCTAGATCATAAAAGGCACTCTGGCTTCAACAGCTCTCCTCTGTCTCCCTCTCTCTCTCCCTCTCATCGCTCACTCGGGGAAGCCAGCTACCATGCTGTCAGTAGCCTTACAGAAGGACCCACATGGCGAGGAACTGAAATCTGCTGCTAACTGCCACATCAGTGAGCTCGTAGGGGATCCTCTAGCCCCAGTAGAGAGTTCAGATGACTGTAGACCTGTCCAATGCTTGAGTGAAACCTCATGAGAGACCCGCAGCCACAAGCATCCAGCAAAGCGGCTCCCAAATTCCTGGCTCTTGGAAACTGTGTAAAATAATCAATACTTGTTGTTTTAAGATGATAAGTTTTTTTTGGCAATTTGTGATGCAAGAATAGGTCACAAACCATAGAGAACAACTTGCCCCTAATGAATTAGAGAGCAGTCACTCGATGTCACCATGAGCCCTGATTTCTGCCCTAAGGAAATTGACACAGGGGTTGGAAAGCATCTCCACTTTCTGTCATCCCTCCCCGACTCAGGCCACTGTTAAGGATGGCAGAAGCTCAGCTGGTGTACATCTCTGTCATAGGCCCCATTGCCAAATGAGCTGTCCTAACTCTAGGGCCCAGCAAGACAGACCCTCTGGGAAGGGGGCAGAAGCATTGTGCATAATATCTGGACACTAGCACCACATCTGACAGAGAATGCTAAGAATCAAAACCCTTTTGCTTGCCCTTTTTTTTTGGGAATACTTCAATTCCTTCTCCATGGAGATAAGTGAATCAATGCATGGTCTTCCCAGAAAGGGGGGAAATCTCTAGCTCTCTAGAGTGTAGAACACAATCCTGTGAAGGAAGTATTATTATCTCCATTTTGCAGATAAGGAAACAAAGGAGTGCAAAGATTAAGCAACACTTCCAAGGTCACAGAGCTCGCAAGCACAGAACCAGAACACCAAGTCAGATCTGTGGAGCTGTGCTGGCTCAGCCTTGGAGTGGGGGAGGGCATGGGAACCGAGACTTGGCCCCAGGTTTCTCCCTGGGCTCACTGGGCAGAGTCAGTGCTCTTTCCACTCTAACCACTAGCTCTTATTCCTAATTTCTTTTTATTCCCACCTCCCTGCCCTAGGCCTTCTGTAAATACCACAGCTAGCATTTTCCATTTCTCTTTCCCACTCTCACTTTCCAACCCCTATCTCCAAGGAATGAGGGGGTTAATGGGGACTTTAAGAAGATGGTGATGTGGACACATTTGTGAGGCAGCTGAAGCTCCTGTTGGGTCATCCTCAGCTCATGTTTCCGGGAGGAAAGTGACATGAAATATATAGATGCCTAAAGCTTTTCCATTTGGAGACTGTGGAGGTATGTCTTAACAAAGGGATTTTAGGGGGAGATACAAACTGTTGTGTGTAAGATAGGCTCAAGGATGTATTGTACAACACTGGGAATATAGCCAATATTTTGTAATACCTGTAAATGGAAAGTAACCTTTAAAAGTTGTATTTTAAAAAATCAAAAATTTTTTAAAAATTAAAAAGGGATTGTAAGGCTTCCCTGGTGGCGCAGTGGTTGAGAATCCGCCTGCCGATGCAGGGGACAGGGGTTCGTGCCCCGGTCCGGGAAGATCCCACATGCCGCCGAACGGCTGGGCCTGTGAGCCACGGCCGCCAAGCCTGCGCGTCTGGAGCCTGTGCTCTGCAATGGGCGAGGCCACAGCAGTGAGAGGCCCACTTATCGCAAAAAAAAAAAAAAAAAAAAAAAGGGATTGTAGGCATCTATGGAAGGAGTTATTTGGGAGAGGCACCCTCCTGGTGCTCCTCGAATCATAAAACATCCATCTGGAAATTGATATGTAATTATTTATGTCAGCCTGGAAAATCTATAACTCGAAACAGGCAATGCAGAAGTGTAGTTAGTGGGCCTCTTTTTTCCCCAGTATAATGATGTTCACAATCATGATGCCTGGATGTCTGTGTGGGTGTGTGTTTAAACCACTTGTATTAGTTTCCTGTGGCTGCTGTAACAAAGTACCACAACCTCAGTGGCTTAAACAACAGAATTTACTTTCTCAGTATTCCGGAAGCCAGAAGTCTGAAATTAGAGCTAAAATCAAAGTGTCTTTAGGGCTGAGTTCCCTCCTAAGGCTTTAGGGGAGAATTCATTCCTTCTCTTTTCCGGCTTCTGGCAGCTGCTGGCTTCCTTGGCTTGTGGCTGCATCCTTCCAATCTCTGTCTCCATAGTCACAATGTCTCCTCCTTTTCTGTCAAATCTTTGTCTGCCTCTCTTCATAAGGACACTATGATGGCATTTAGGGTCCACCTGGATAATCCAGGAAATCTCCCCATCTCAAGATCCTTAATCACATCTGCAAAGACCCTTTTTCCTGAGAAAGTAACATCTATCCATGTGATATCTTTAGATGGTCATTATTCAGCTTGCACAATAAATAGTATCAGGGGTCTTCTTACAACCATGAATATTAAATGATAAACACTTTTTTCACTTAAGGTAGCTGAAAGGTCAGTGAAAGTATAATTTTCCTGTCACTTAAAGAAATTTTGGAGCTACAGTGGGCCTTAGAGATCACTTATTTTGCAAGGGAGAAAGCTGCAAATTACACAGCTTTGTTTTGTGTGTGTGTGTGCGGTACGCGGGCCTCTCACTGTTGTGGCCTCTCCCGTTGCAGAGCGCAGGCTCTGGACGCACAAGCTCAGCAGCCATGGCTCACGGGCCTAGCCGCTGCACGGCATGTGGGATCTTCCTGGACTGGGGCACGAACCCGTGTCCCCTGCATCGGCAGGCGGACTCTCAACCACTGCGCCACCAGGGGAGCCCTACACAGCTTTTAATGGCAGTCCAGAGTTCTTTTCATTCTACCAGATCCTCTTTTTCATTTTTGTGTGGTTTGATTTCTAATCTTTTAAGTCACTAACAATCATAACTTTAATTAGCTCTATTAATTTCAGAAGTTATAGATTTAAATAAAATACTTAGATAATCAGAAATGAAAATTTTTACATTTTCTTTTTATACTAATAACATTGCTTTAATTTTAGAATGGCTTCAATACTCCATCTATAGATGTTTCTGTCTTCTAAGAGCCATTCATAATTCGCATTTCCATCTCAATGAAATGATCTACTTAAGCTTTGAAGTCTTTCCAGCACCATTACTCCTTATTTTAACTTGTTTTCTACTATTGCCACTTATTATCTGGGCAAATAGAAAAGAAAAAAAAAGTTTTCAATCTTAGCATGCAATTTTCCAAATTCTTCTCCTTCCATCATATTTCAAAAGATCTTAAAACACCCTTACACCACGCAAAAGAGATTACTGCCAACATTATCACAAATGTAAAAGAAAGCATTTATTAGAGGCATATTAAAGATGATGCTTTTGTAATGATACAGCAGTCTTGAAGAGAAGCGGTAAAGAACTAAAGATGAAACTAGAGTGATGAGTCTGGAGGTTACTCCCCAAATCCTTTCAATCAGTTCTGAACCTTTCCTTGAATCACAGGCTTTTGGAGAATTCTGTGAAAGCTATGGATCCTATCCCCAAAACCCACATTACTGATGTTTTGTGTTATGATTTCAGAGAGCCACAGACCTTATAAAGCCCATCAACTGGACTGGAATTAAGAATCTCTGTTAGATTCCTCTTGCAAATATGTGTCCAGCACCAAAACCCAGGAACTTAAGTCAGTTACAATAGGAAAGGGCTACAACAAACTTAGAAAGTGAGTCATCAAAGACTATCATTTAGGGGATTTTACAAAAGGAAAATAACACAGAAGATGACTAAGACAATTCATACTCCAAAGGGATAAACATATTTCTTCAAATGCTGAAATGAATTTATTACTAGTATAAATTAGTAAATTAATTTATAATTAGTCATGTTAAATTAAATGAACATGTTAAAGTAGTCATGTTCTCGCTTATAAAGGTAACAATTATTCTTGTAATTATAAAATGGTATATGTAGTTTGAAAAAAGTACAAGTTCATCTCACTAAAGTATTGTCATAGCTTTTAAGAAAAACAAATACTTTTTTGAAAAAATTGCAACAGTGACAAGACTAACCAAATTACTAGTGTACTCTAGGAAAGAGTCTACTTTTTTTGTTTCGTTTTGTTTTTTGTTTGTTTGTTTTTGTGGTACGCGGGCCTCTCACTGTTGTAGCCTGTCCCGTTGCGGAGCACAGGCTCCGGACGCGCAGGCTCAGCGGCCATGGCTCACGGGCCCAGCCGCTCCGCGGCACATGGGATCTTCCCCGACCGGGGCACGAACCCGCGTCCCCTGCATCGGCAGGTGGACTCTCAACCACTGCGCCACCAGGGAAGCCCAGAGTCTACTTTTGCATCCTGAGCCGCATGCAAACCTGCAGAGGGGTTACAACTATGGAAAACTCCAATAAGGACTAGTCCTTAAAGGACCAAGCAGAGCACCCAATTATGAAAAGAGCCAGAGGCTTCTTGATAAGGAGCCTGCCAATCCAAAACTTCATTTAGTTCTGTCATTAAAAACTGTTATCTGTACTTGTAAATACCTACTTCTTTACTCCTGCTAGAAATGACTATGGCATTTCTAAGGGGAAAAAAAAAAACCCACATTCTTAGCTTAATTTTAAGCCATCCATGAGGAAGCAGGGTCTGGGGAAAAAACCTGGACTAAGTTAGTGACTATATTAGAAGGCTGGCAGCATGAAATCTTAATGGAGACAAAACCAAAAGGTGATAATAAACTTAACAGTCCCAGCCACTAGGATTCCTCTGCTCTATGAGTCCATCGTGCCTCCTCAGAGCACCTGACTCAGTGAAAGGGTGATTGCAGGAAGCACAGGAGTGTGGTTTCTCTCCTGTATGAATCCGCTGATGGCCTTGCAGGGGTTTCAGCCAGGGGAGGTCCCTCAACATTCAACACAGTAGAAGGGACGCCCTCCGTAGTGTGTTCGTCGGTGTCTTTTTAACCTGACCAGCGGAACAAAGGCCATGCCACATTCTTGGCACTTGTATGGCTTGTCCTGCCAATAGATCACCTTATGTTTCCATAGAAGATTTGGTTTGCAGAACCCCTTACAACAAACAGGACAGATAGGTGTACGCTTTGGAGCCTCTCTTTTCTTTGTTTCCACCATCTGAGCTGTGATGGTTCAGGTGTGCAGTGGACCAGGGATTCTCAGGGTACCATTCGTACAACCAATTTTTGAGTGCTCCAACCAGTGCATGTTACACAGGTGCCTCCACACATCTGTTGTGTAGATGAAACCTTTATGACATTCGGGGCACTTCTGTGTCCCATCCCTAGAGTGAAACAATTTGTGCAGGTGTAGGTTGGCAGCCTGGAAGAATTCCCTACTACAAATGGGGCAGCAGTGGAAACATTCCACTAAATGGTTCTGCTTATACTCCTGAAGTCCTGTAAGCTCCTGAAAAGCTGTCCCACAGTTCTTAAGTTGATAGGAGCAATCTTCTCCAGAGAGTGGCTCTAGGTCTTCATCATCAAGTAAGGCAATAAGGATATGTCCATCATCCCCCATAGGCTCTCCCTGAAGCTCTTCTGAGTGCTCAGAGGACTATGTTTCCAGGTCTTCCTCCTCACACTGTGTGTCAAGATGGGTACTAGAAGGGACAGAGTCCTGCGGTGGTTTCACTCCGTGAGTGGTAGTAAGTTTCATAGGTGTCCTCATCTTCTCGCTCAAGTTATACTAGGAGCTCTTGCTTACCTGAGGAGCCCCACCCAAGATATAGCCAGCTCTGGAGGGCAGCAAGTACTCTTCTTGAACTTCTGGATGGAGGCTGCATTTCTTTCTTTTTTTCATTGAAGTATAGTTGGTTTACAATGTTGTGTTGGTTTCAGGTGTACAGCAAAGTGATTCAGATATACTATCTATGTAATTTTTCAAATTCTTTTCCATTATAGGTTATTGTAAGATGTTGAATATAGTTCCCTGTGCTATATAGTAGGACCTTGTTTTTTTTTTTTTTTTTTTTTTTTCTGTTCCAAATTTTCCGTTTATTCAATTTGCCTCTACAAATAAATGCATAGCAACTAGACTGACCTAGTGTATTCTTTACAAAGGCTCTGGGTTTGTTTTTATTTTGTGTTTAGTTTCAGTCATTTCTTTTAATACCAAACATTCAGGTGTTCATTTGAATAACAAAACTGTCACAGATGTTGTATGCACCCCATCTATATCCCCTTATCATTACCAATTTGATGTAAAATCACCTGACTTCCAACTGCTAGAATCTGTATTCTTTTTTTTTTTTTAAACATCTTTATTGGAGTATAACTGTTTTACAGTAGTGTGTTAGTTTTTCCTTTACAACAAAGTGAATCAGTTATACATATACATATATTCCCATATCTCTTCCCTCTTGCGTCACCCTCTCTCCCACCCTCCCTATCCCACCCCTCTAGGTGGTCACAAAGCACAGAGGTGATCTCCCTGTGCTATGCGGCAGCTTCCCACTAGCTATCTACTTTACATTTGGTAGTGTATATATGTCCCTGCCACTCTCTCACTTCGTCACAGCTTACCCTTCCCCCTCCCCATATCCTCAAGTCCATGCTAGTAGGACCTTGTTGTTTATCTATTTTATTACACAGTAGTGTGTTTCTGTTAATCCCAAGCTCCTAATTTATCCCTCCCCCCTTTCCTCTTTGGTAACCATAAGTTTGTTTTCTATGTCTGTGAGTCTGCTTCTGTTTTGCACGTAAGTTCATTATTTTAGATTCCACATATAAGTGATATCATATGATATTTGTCTTTCTCTGTCTGACTTCACTTTGTATGATAATCTCTAGGTCCATCTATGTTGCTGCAAATGGAATTATTTCATTCTTTTTTTTGTGGCTGAGTAGTATTCTATTGTGTATATATATCACATCTTCTTTATCCATTCATCTGTCAGTGGGCATTTAGGTTGATTCCATGTCTTGGCTATTGTAACTAGTGCTGCAATGAACATCGGGGTGCGTGTATCTTTTTGAATTAGAGTTTTCTCCAGATATATGCCCAAGAGTGGGATTGCCAAATCATATAGTAACTCTATTTTTAGTTTTTAAAATATATCTTATTTATTTGTTTATTTTATTTTGGCCACGCTGTGCAACATGTGGGATTTTAGTTCCCTGATCAGTGATCAAACCCGTGCCCCCCCTGCAGTGAAATCACAAAGTCTTAACCGCTGGACCACCAGGGAAGTCCCTATTTTTAGTTTATTAAGAAACCTCCATGGTGGCTGCACTAATTTACATTCCCATCAACAGTGTAGGAGAGTTCCTGGAGGCTGAATTTCTGATGTATCTTCCCCAGGTTCAGGCTGGTTTCATCTGAAGATGATTTCTCTGTGACCTGGACATCTTCTGACTGCCATGCTACCTCTATACCCATCCTTGGGCCAATGGGCTAAGCATTTGTTTTTGGATTTTTGTTGAGGTCCTGGTCCTTCATTCTTACATACTTCCTAAGTAGATATTCTAAACAGATATAGCTTCATTTTAGTTTTTTAAACATTCCAAGGGGAAAAAAGAGATCAGTTTTTTTCATAGAATTAGTTAAAATTTCCTCTAGGAACTACAAAGTTATTTGTTTTTCTAAACAGTTAAACAGTTTTAAATTCTAAAAAGAATTAGAACTGTAGTTGCCTGTTTTTTTTAGTCAAGATGGTACTGTGAGTTTATACTTTAACTGTCACTCCCCAAATACATGGCAGTGTGTGATAGATAAAATATAATTAAAGAAAACAATTAAAATATAGCTATATTCCAAAGCAAGATACAAATCCTCATGGACCACATCTGAATAGAAACAAAATGCAGTGATTAGGGCTAAAGGTGTATAGCTGTTGGATTCTGGGTCAGAGAATTGGAAAAAGTGGCTGGGAGTATAATTCTCAAAGCATAAATGAAATAAAAATGCAGCTGGGCTGGAAGAATATGTGACCACAGCCTGTGAGATGGCTGATGTAAAGCTATATACCTGGAATAGTAGGTAGAACCAGAGAAAGCCATTAACCCAAAATATGACCAAGAGAGGGGAAAATTAATAATCTAGAAAACAGAAAAAAAAATCACCATGAGAAGCTGGTTCCTTGAAAACACTAAATGAAAAGAGAAAGCACTAGCAAGACAGACAAAGGCAAAAGGAAGGAGAGCATGAAAACATTCGAAATGAAAAAAAGCAAAATTACATTTCAGTAGGAAATTTAAAAACTAGACTAGAATAAATATTTTGAAAAATTAAACTGATGCCCATATATTTAAAAACTTAAATGAAATGGAAAAATTTCTAGAAGAATATAAATCATCAAAATGGCCTCAAGAAGATAAAAACTAAAATAATAACCACTAAAATTTGTTATTTGAAGTCTTACTCTCTTTCCTTCAACCTAAAAAAAAAGACTTCAGGCTTATGTGGCTTTACACTAAATCTACAAAGAATACATAATCCTTTTCTAATGCAAGTCATCCTAGAAAATGAAAGAGAAAAGGCAAATTTATATCAAGACTGGATTAGAATAATCTAAAGAAAGAAAAGTATGGCCAAATCTCACTTATAAATACAAATTCAAAAATCCTAGATAAATATTAGGAAATCAAATCCAGCAGGAAAAAAGAAAATCCAAAAGCCAAGAAACCAACAATGAAACAAAACTAACACATTTTGACTAGAAGGTTTTTTATCCCCCAAAATGAAAAGGTGTTTCCAAATCAAGAAATATTATTGAAGTAATTGAGCACATTAATTAAACAAAAAGAAACATAGGATCACCTTAACAGGTATGATAGAAAACATGTTCAATAAAATTCACTAGAAATTCATGATAAAAACTACAAAATAGAGAGACACTTTTTTAGAGTTCCTTGAAAACAAAGCTTCAGACAAGTAACAAAGTGTTGAGTACTTTATTTGGGAGGTGATTCCAGGCGTCAGCAGTGAGGTCTCAGAAAGAATGAAACAAGCAAGGAAGGTAAGCCAATATAAATGTGTTATCAATATCACTGTTATAAGCCGCAACATCTCAATACCACTGAGACCCTTAGAAGCAAGGAAAAAATCGTCCATCAGAGGAAGGAAAGACTAGAGGCCAGGACAAAGCTTCAGACAAGTAACAAAGTGTTGAGTACTTTATTTGGGAGGTGATTCCAGGCGTCAGCAGTGAGGTCTCAGAAAGAATGAAACAAGCAAGGAAGGTAAGCCAATATAAATGTGTTATCAATATCACTGTTATAAGCCGCAACATCTCAATACCACTGAGACCCTTAGAAGCAAGGAAAAAATCGTCCATCAGAGGAAGGAAAGACTAGAGGCCAGGACATCCATCCTTGAGCTCCCATTCACCATTGATTCAGGGGTGACCTCTAGCCCAGCATTTCTATGTTGTATCCCCACACAAGGACTGAGTGAACTCCTGTGGTTTTTGAAAAGCCCTACTATTGCAGAGAAGCCCATCAGCAAAAACTAAAAACAAAAAAATGAAAACAAAACCCCAGAGATATATGGCATAGGCTTGAGGTGAGATATTGTTAGCATGAGTCAATGATGTTCACTATAGGTGCAGCTGAACTATAGTGAACTTTGCTGGGTACCAAAAGTGTCTGCTACAGTTACCTAATAAGAAGCTACAACCAACATCATAATGGTGAAACTCTTTAAGATCAGGAACAAATCAAAGATTCCTCTCATTATGACTATTACTACTCAACACTATTTGAGGAACCATGTGATGCTATAAGTTAAGAAAAAAGTATAAAAGTTTGAAAGAAAGACAAAACTGTCTTTGTAGATGATATATCTGTCTAAAAAAAGTTAAAAAAAAAAAAAGATGGACAGACAAGCCATTGGAACTAAACACAAGATAAGCCTGTAAAAATCAATAGATTTCTATACACCAGCAATAATCAATTTTAAAATCTAACAAAAACAGAGAACATTCACATTAGCAGTGATCTCTTGGAATAAAATCCAGTAAAATATGAGCAGGACTCATGGAGACAATTATAAAATGTTATTTAAGAGTATAACATAGGACCTGATTTAATACAAGATCAGATTCATGCTTATGGATAGAAGGACTCAATATCATAAAGATTAAGTTATCTGTAACACTCCGTAAAGTCATTGCACTTCCAATAAAAACCTCAATATGAATGTTTTAAGGACCTTGAAAAACTGATTTGAAAACTTATATGGAAGAGTTAAAGGACCACAGACAGCCAAAATAATTGGGGGAGGATAAAAAGAAACAAGAGGAGGAGGAGGAGCCTAAGTAGTCAGTAAGACATATGACACAGCAAGTCATTTTAGAGTAATTAAGTCAGTTTTATATTGATGTAAGGATAGACAAATAGATTAATAAAACAGAACAGAGATCCGAGAAAAAGATCTAAGCATGTGTAGGCTCTTAGTATGTGATAGAGCGGATATTACAAATCAGTGGCTAAAGGTCAACTTATTCAATAATGGTGTTGGGATAACCAGATACACATATAGGAAAAAATTAATTTCTTCCTTACAATATAAATGATTAAATACCTAAATGTGAAAAACAGAGGTTAAAACTGTAAGAAGTAAATGTAAGATATCTTTACAGCACCAGAGAGATTTTTTTTAACAAGACAACAAAAAGGATCATAAAGGAAAATTGGTAGAATTAGACTACATTAAAACGTTAAAGATCTGTAAAACAAAGGGTAGCATAAGTAAATATAAAAGACAAGTGACACTTTGGAAGAACATTTATGACTCGTGTGACTATAAATAACTCAGATGAATCAATAAAAAAACTCAAAAGAAAAATAGGCAAAGATTTATTAAACAACTTTAAAAGAAGTAACTTGAATAGCCAAGGAAAAGATGCTCAACCTTATAAGTAATCAAGGAAATTCAAAATAAAATGCAATTTCATTTCTTGTCCATTAGATTGCCAAAACTTAAGAAAATTTGACAACCTCCTGATGTGATTCACTGAGAACACAATATCACTTATATAGTATTCCTGCCAAAAATACATAACCCCATCGAATCATGTGTAAATCATCAAGCAAATCCAAATTTAGGAACAGGAAACAAAATAACTGGCCTGTACTCTTCAAATATGTCAATATCATGAAAAAGAATATCTAAGGAACTGTTCAGGATTAAAGGAGACTAAAGAGAAATGACAAAGGCAACATGTGTGCTGGGTCAGAAAACAAATTGCTAAAAAGGACTTAAGTGGGAGAATTGGTGAAATGTTATAGTTCTTTAGCAATGTTAAGTTTCCTGAATTTGATCATTGTACCATGGTTACATAAGAGAATGTCTTTGTTCTTGGGAGCTACAGGTACTTGGAGCTAACAGGTCATACTTTCTGCAACTTATTTTTAAATGGCTCAGGAAAAAATTATGGAAATAAAACATAAATGCATATGAAGGGAAGGAGGGGAGGGAGGAAAGAAGAGAGAGAGAGGTAGAGAAAGAAAGTAAAAGTAGCAAAGTAATAATTGGTGAATCTAGATGAAGCTTATACAGGAGGTCATTGTAACATTCTAGCAACTTTTCGGCTGGTTTGAAAATTTTTTCAAAATAAAATGTTTAAAGCATCTGTTCATATCAAGTATTATTAAGGTTGTAGGAAAATGGAAATTTTCATACTCTGCTAGAAAGGATGCAAATTAGTACAGTTCTTTGGAGAGTGACATAATAATAATGTATTATATTGTAGATATATAATAATAATATAATATAATAATAATGATAGTAATATAAGTAAAGGTGAACGTGTTCATATCCTGTACCCCAGCAGTTCAAATGGGATGTGGGAAGAAAATAATAGAACTTTGTATTTATTTATTTTATCTTTTAAGAAAAATATTTACATTTTACAGTGGATATTGTATATTAGTATGATAGAGCATTTATATAATTTATAGATAAATATAGAAATGTTAGGGATAGGCAGTTAAATATTTTCTTGATAGAGCAGCCTGATGAACAAAGTAGGAGACCACTGGTCTTAAGAAATTCAAATATGCACGAGGATATATATAGATATGTATGTTAACCGCAAATTGATTTGTAGTGGCAAAAATCTGCAAACATCCTGAATGTCCATCAGTCAGAGAAAAGATCAACTGTCTTTTATTCATATGATGGGGTACTAAATAGCAGTTAAAATAAATGAAACAGAGCTATAAGTATCTACACGGGTAGGTTTAGAAAATGTTGAGTGAAAAAAGGAAGTTGGAAAACAATAAAGACACAGTACTATTATTTATGGATATTTAAATCTGTCCTAAAAACAAAAGCACTGCCTAGACAACAAGATCCTGGTGCTTGCCTCTGGGAGGGATGGAGGAGACAAGTACCAGAAAAGAGATTATACGGAGCTTAACTTAATTTGTAAAGTTTTATTTCTTTGCCCCTTCCCCTCCAAACAGAGATTAAGAGATCTGAAGAAAATATTACTAAATGTTAATTTTGGTTAGTTCTGGGTAGCAGATATGTGGGTGTTTGCTGTATTATTCTTTGAACTTTCTTGTACCTTTTGCTTTGTCCAAAAAGCAAAACCCAAAGTTTTTCATTTCCCTGATGAATTACAAGCCCCATACAGAAAGGACCTGACCAGCCAAACCTGTTCCTACAACTCTGCATATATCTCAGCTCTGGACACACCAAAGCAACTTTAAATCAGAGCTTCTGAAAAAATACTTATCAACAGAAAACTAATGCCTCTTATTTTCATAAATATATTCCTAATTTTATGGAAATGTCAGTCTAGTAAGGAGCATGTAGAGCCACAAGTGATGCCATGTTGAACACAAATATTCTGTAGTGTTAAGTCATTGGCTGTTATCTTGATTTATGCAAGGATAAAACTGGAAATTCTCTCAAAGGTTAAAAAGTAATTTAAGAATACAAAAGTTGCATATTGCTGAGTTACATATGTTAAAGTTCATTACCACTTCTATATAAAATTACCAGCCTCTTGCTAATGGCTCCCTTAGTTCAATATTTCAAGTTATGCTTGTATAATAAAAGAACTTTAATTATTCAGGGACAAATTAATTTAGATTTCTCTAACATTTGGCTTCTTAATGGCATTTTTGTTTGCACCTGTACTGATTCCACCTCCACGAGAGAGAAAGAGAGTGAAACTAAAAATTGGTCTCTTTTACTATGTGTTGGGAGAATTAATTACATTTTAGTGAGAAAAAAGAACAGACACTATTGATTTAAAGGAGACTTGAGGATTACCCACAAAATTTAATTGTAGGAACTTCCTGTGGCCCTCATTTGCATTAATTATTAGGAGATGGCTCACATATTATTGCTGCCAAGAAATCTATAGGATAAATGTCTATCCAATAATCCACCTATTTTAAGCAGTAATTTGGGCAGTTCCTCTGAGCTAGTGAGTGGAGAGAATAAGACATTAAGCATTTCTGTCTGAAGGAGTTTCTTAGATTCTCCTCTTACCATATGTTTAATGTGTACAGGATCTGTAGTGTGGTCTCTTTTTTCATTCCTTATATTGGACATTTGTCTTTTTTTTTTTTTTTTTTGAAAAGTCTCACCAGAGGCTTGTTAATTTTATTAGTCCTTAAATTTTTTGTTTTGTTTTGTTGATTCTCTACTATATATGTGTTTTCTATCTGATTAATTTCTCTCTTACCTTTACTATTTCATTGCTTCTACTTTTCTTCCCCCCTGCCCACCGCCCCTTGGCAGGTCGCTTTTTTTTTTTTTTTTTTTTTTTGGCATATAGTTGATTTACAATGTTGTGTTAGTTTCAGGTGTACAGCAAAGTGAATCTGTCATACATATACATATATCCACTCTTTTCCAGATTCTTCTCCCATACAGACCATTACAGAGTATCAAGTAGTGTTCCCTGTGCTGTACCATAGGTCCCCATTAGTTATCTATTTTATATATAGTAATATGTATATGTCAATCCCAATCTTCCAATTTATCCCTCCCCCACTTACCCCCTGGTAACCACAAGTTTATTTTCTACATCTGTAACTCTATTTCTGTTTTGTAGATAAGTTCATTTGTATCCTTTTTTTTTTAGATTCCACTTATAAGCAATATCATATGATATTTGTCTTTCTCCGTCTGACTTTACTCATCTTCTACTTTTCTTGTACTTATTTTATAGTCCTTTTATAACCTCTCTAGAAGGGTAGAATTCTTGCTCATTAATTTTCAGTCTTTCTTCATTTCTACTATATGGCTTTAAGGCTATAAATTTCCTTCTAAGAATTTCTTTAGCTAAATTGTACAAAATTGGATTGTACATTTTCATATTGTTCAATTCAAAATATTTCCTAATTTGTTATCATTTCTTCTTTGACCATGGGTTATTAGAATATGTGCTAAATTTCCAAATATATGAGAATTTTCTGGTTACCTTTCATTATTCATTTCCAGCTCACCTGCATTAGAGTCAATAATATATTTTATCTAGTCTGTATGATTTCGTTCATTTGAACGTTGATGAGACTTTCTTCATGGGCCAATTTATGGCCAATTTCTATGGATGTTTTATGTGTGCTTGAAAAGAAAGTATATTCTGAAGTCTTTGGGTAGAATTGTTCTATATTTGTCCATTAAGTCAAGTTTCTTGATTATTCTTTCCTGGTATTTTAAGGTTTTGACTGCTTTTTCTATAAATTGCTGCAAGAGGTATGTATAAAAAGCTCCCATTGCAATTATGGACTTGTCTATTTCTCTCTGGTTTTGACCATTTTTACTTTATATATTTTGAGACCATGTTATCTTCTTGGCTTAAAATGTAGGGAAAAAAAGAAAGAAGAAAAATTGGTTGCAAAGATAATTCCAGCTCCTTTTAATAAATCAAAAATGTTGCTGGACAAGTAACTAACATTGTAGGATATTTTCCATGATGACATTTGTTCCGGGTTGTATTGTGTCCCCCCAAAAGAAATAATGTTGGAGTCCTAACCCCCAGTACCTCAGAATGTGACTTGACTTGACTTTACTCTGGAAAGACTTACAGTTCAAATGAAGTTCTTAGACTGAAGTCCCTATAAAAAAGGGGAAAATTGGACACAGAGTCAGACATATATAGGGAGAAGATGGCCATCTACAAGCTAAGGAGGGAGGCCTGTAACAGATTTCCCTTCATAACCCTCAGAAAGACCAACCCTGCACTCACCTTGATCTCAGGCTTCCAGCCTCCAGAACTGTGAGACAATAAATTTCTGTTGTTTAAGCCACCCAATTTGTGGTATTTTCTTATAGAAGTCCTAGCACACTAATAGGACATTTATAACCTTACAATACAATTTTGTCATTTAAAAAGAAACGTATGTTTTTAGCAGAGGGAAAAAAACCAAAAAATAAACCTTTCTGCCCTTAAAAATGTAAAATGAGGAACCAGGAGTTGAGAAAAGCTGATTTGCTATTTAACAGAATACCCTTTTACATGTTAATAGCAAAGATAAAACTTTTTATCTGGTATCATGAGACATTTCTAGTTAATAAACTTGGTGGGTCAGTCTTACCGAGTGAAGGAAAACAGTTCCCATGTTCCCAGAATTGCATTTTATGATTTCCTCATTAAGGATGAGAAAAACAATTCCCCAGTTTCCTTCAGAGAGGACTGGAGCAATAAACATAATTAACTCTAAGAAGTTTAGTAATAAATCACCAAATCCAATGAGCATAATAAATATAACCAGGGAATTATTTTAATATAGACTCGGTGGAATAACCACAAATTCAACTTCAAAGCAGCATGAGTTACACATATAGTACACATATATTAAACTTTGCTGGAAGTCAAATTTTAAAGAAGCTTAATTTTCTTAGCATCGATCTTGGGCCATGCCATTTTTGAGGTTATTTCTTATTGGAAAAAAGAGGGGTATGACAATGTATAGCCTTACCTGTTCTAAGATAATGTCAGCAAGAATAACAATGTCCTCCTACAAACCTTGCTAAAGAGAAAATATGAGGCTGCAATAAGCGTAGGATATGAATATGGACCAAGTGATAACTTCTTTAAGACTATCTGTAGAATTTTGCAATCACATACACAGGTTGTCTTATTAGCAATATGCTATCTAATTCCCAAAAGTATACCCTACTCTGATATTTTGAGCATTTTGAGGCTCTTATCTCACATGTTCAGACCAGTGCCTACAATATACGTTTGACAGACGGTCAACTGATGAATAATATGAGACAAAGTTTGATGTGGCTCCATCTTTACTGGATCTCATAAACCCAGAGCAAGATTATTTTTTTTTAAATTATCATTTATTTATTTTTGGCTGCATTGGGTCTTTGTTGCTGCATGTGGGCTTTCTCTAGTTGCGGCGAGCTGGGGCTACTCTTCATTGCGGTGCGCAGGCTTCTCATGGCAGTGGCTTCTTGTTGCAGAGCAGAGGCTCTAGGCGTGCAGGCTTCAGTAGTTGCAGCACACGGGCTCAGTAGTTGTGGCTTGTGAGCTCTAGAGCACAGGCTCAGTAGTTGTGGTGCACAGGCTTAGTTGCTCCGCAGCATGTGGAATCTTCCCAGACCAGGGTTCCAACCCCTGTTTCCTCCGTTGGCAGGCAGATTCTTAACCACTGCGCCACCGGGAAAGTCCCCAGAGCAAGCTGTCAGTAAGAAATATATGTATCAGTTGCAAACCCTGACTATGACATCCAATCTGATATGATAAATATGTAGGCAGTTTTGGCTGGATCAATGAAAGTCTGATTTAAAGTCCTTGGGTTTAAGTATTTTCAAGTCAAATTTTTTATAAAGGGCCACTGTATGCAGGAAACTCATACAGGTGGTCACCTAAGCTCTTCCTTGAGAGCTCGAATGGTTCAAATGATAGAAATCTCTCATATTCATTAGGTATTCCATCCTACCATCTGACTGCTCTAGTTATTAGAAATGCTTTCCCTAGAGTAGCCCTCAATTGGCCTATAGTTAAGTCTACTTATAAGGCTTAATTGTGCCTTAGGGAGATATAAAAAGAGGTTCATCCTGGAAATGATAGCTCTTTAGATATCTAAAGAGAACAATCATGTCTCCACTAAGTCTATTTGTAATTACAAAATAAATACATTTCTGTATTTCAATAAATGCAGGAGATACATTTAATTTTCAGTGATGGGGTTTGCGATGAATGATTTAATAATAGAATTACTTCTTTTTTTTTTTTTTTTTTTTTGTGGTACGCGGGCCTCTCACTGTTGTGGCCTCTCCCGTTGTGGGGCACAGGCTCTGGACGCACAGGCTCAGCGGCCATGGCTCACGGGCCCAGCCGCTCCGCGGCATGTGGGATCTTCCCGAACCGGGGCACGAACCCGTATCCCCTGCATCGGCAGGCAGATTCTCAACCACTGCGCCACCAGGGAAGCCCAGAATTACTTCTTTAAAGGGATTTTTGACCCTGCCTTCAAGCTTGTAATAACTTCCTTACTAATTTGTGTCTGAGCTAAGTCTCACATTCAAGGAGTCCAAGGAATATCTCAACAGGAAGCCAGGAAGGTAACTGGAGAGGAGGAAACAGTGAGCTGGGATAAAAGGAACCTTCAGAGGACATATAGAGATAAGGATCTTAGGTGATTTTATAGATTGTTCATGTTGTCTGTCGTCTCTTTCCTCGTTCTTCTATTTCTGGCCTTTTAAATTACAGGTAAGAAAGATCATTATGAAAAGATTATTAAGACTAAAATGTGGTGGGATACCTCAATTCAGTCATGAATTCCTTTACCTTATGATAAGCAGGATTTATACATTGTCCAGCAATTCTGTTCTTCCCAAACTTGGTTCCATTGAAGACTCCCTGGAAAAAAAGGATGCATATTAGTTTCCATTAATTTGTAATTTCTGAAAAATCTGATTTCAGCCCTTTAAATCTTGGTGCCTAAATTCTGAAAGACAAATGTCTTGAGAAAGATAACTGGAATGGTACTTAAGAGTGAATTTAATAAATAGAAACCATCTTTCACTGTTCTAATTTCCAGTAATAGCTACCTCTCCCTGTATAAATACAATATGAATCAATCCCTCAAATCTATAGATTTTGGGTATGAGCATTTTACATCCATATTTTATAATAATATATAAACAGACTGCTATTCTACAATGTTTATTTTGTGTGTGTGTGATATGGGTACATGTTATCTTAGAGGCCAAAAAAGACGTGGGAGCCGGGAAGCAGTAGAAGAAAATTAAGGCCACATTCTAAGTGGCATAAAAACCAGCCCATTTTTATCCCTATACCTGCCCTTGCCTTTTCCATGCTGGCCCAGTTTCTCTACTGATGCTGTTACTATTTATTCCTCCAGTCTGTCACATGTGTATGGCCACACACATATAGGATAAACCTTTTTTTTCTCTCTTATTTGCAGTTATCCTACTTTTACTAACCAGCCTCAACCCGAGCCAGTCTAAGCCCATATAAATGTGTTGTGATTAGCATCAGAAAAACACATCCCAGCCCCTTCAATGTCTCTTGTAGAACATGCGATTGCCAAAGCTTCAATTATGTGGAAATGATTATATTGCTTAATGTGGTAGGGACCTTCCTGTTGGATGGTTATCACAGAAACAAAATTATTATTCAAAAAGCAAAGGCAGAGAAAGAAAAATAATGGGCTGGAAAAAATATATAGAGAGATTATCAGATGCTAAAAGTTCTTTTTAAGAAACAAATTCCTGTTAAAGTGTATCATTCGTGAGGTCTAGAGACATGACATATTAGTGTGAATTCGATGAATATATTTAAATCTCTCCTTAAATATATAAAGCTCAGAATAAAAATATATGCAATACTCAGAAGCACATACACACAGCAAATATATGGGCTAAAATAAAACAGGGAAAATTTTGTGGGGTGATCATCATGTTCAGTATCTTGACAGAGATTTGCGTTGCATAAGAGTATCTGCTTAGCAAAACATATTGAATGATATACGCAAGATTTGTACATTACATATAAATTTTACCTCAAAAGGAAAAAATCATAAGCAAATATTGAAGTCTAGTTAATGATGTACATGCTGAAGTGTTTAGGGGTGAAGAGTACTAATGCCTGAAACTTACTTAAAATACTTTAGAAAATAAGATGGATCATTGGATGGATACACAGATATATGAATAAAGAAAGTAGTATACAATGTTAGATAGTACACATCAGTTTAAGTCAAATAGGATTTATATAACTCGGCACCATGTGCACAGTACTCTAAGTTGCCAACTAGAATTTTGGATACTTCCATTTAATGCACAAGTGACATTTACTTCTAGGCCTTATTTTGATTATCTCTAAGTTGTAAATTGTCATCCGTAATATTAAAGTTAGAAAAATAACTCTTAAATGTTGTTTGAGCTAAAAAAAAATGTGAAGAAAATATAATCAGTGATTTTTCCATCAGTCTGGGCTATGTGGCAATAAAGATCTCAGAATCCTAGTGGCTCACAACACAGGTTTATTTCTCATGCCCATACTGGGTTCAAGTTTGACTCAGTTCCATGTCTTTTCCATTCCAGATAAAAGCAGCCCCTATCTAAAAAAGCAGCCCCTATCTAAAATGTAAGAGTTTCATGTCAGAATGAAAAAGAGCTGGTGGTGAAGGACCACAAAATGGCTCTTAAAGCTCTGTTCAGAGGTAGGACTGTCAGTTCCAGTCATAGTCCAATGACCAAAGCAAGTCACATGACCACGTCTGCCACAAGCAGAGACAGGTCATCCTCCCATAGGCAGGGGCCCTATGGAAGAGGCAATGAATATTTTGAGGAAAAATACCATCTATTACAAACTAATGTAACTTTCAAATTTCATCAGAAATATTTTGAACTACTATGTTTCAGTCCTTTAGTATTATTATATTAATACTTATATAATTAGTATATAGTAGGTATTCAACAAATGTTTGCTGAAGAATGAGTTTTTCTGTATTCTATCTTTTCAAATTTGAAAAGGAATCACAAATTATTCAATAGGATCCAGGAAAAGAATATAATAAGCAAAATACCAGGTTTAAGACAGAGAGGCCTTGGGACTTCCTTGGTGGTCCAGTGGTTAACATTCTGCACTTCCACTGCAGGGGGCACAGGTTCGATCCTTGGTTGGGAAACTAAGATCTCACATGACGAGTTGTGTGGCCAAAAAACAAAAGAGGGGGTCTTTAAAAAAAAGAAAAAAGCGAGGCCTGGAGTGGACTGTGGGGAATGCATGCCCTGTTATTACCTTCTTACACTTGTGTGGTACATCTGTTACAAGTGGTGAACCAATATTGATACATTATGATGAATGAATAACCCCAAGGTTTTGAGCCTCAAAACTAGACAAATCAAAGTTGTCAGAGAAGTCAGGGCAGTAGCTGAAGAGAAAGAAATTTAAATTCAAGAAAGAAAATAAATTTAAATTTCAAGGTAGGCTTATAGACTAAGAAGAATATAAGTCTCCTACAGTGGGAAAAAAAAAAAAGAAAAGAAGAGTATAAGTCAAGGTCTGGACTACGCAAAAGGTAACATTTCTGTGAAAAACCAGATAGTAAATATTTTAGGCTTTGTGAGCCCACCTGTGTCACAGTCCCTCAAATCTGCCATGGTAACACAAAAGTCGCCATAGACAATACATAAACAAATGGACATGGCTATCTTTCAATAAAACTTTGTTTACAAACACAGTCAGTAACCCGGATTTGGCTCCTGGGTCATAGTTTGCTGACCCTTTTTTCCGACCATGGCTTCTAGATTTGAGTACTTTCTGGGATGATGGGTTGATCCTGGAGTACAAACCACCTCAGAAGATCACAGAGGTGGCCTCAGGTCTCCTCCCCTGTACCTCTGTACCTGGTATAATGCCAAACATACAGAAAGTGCTCAGTACATGTTGAATCAAGTTCACCAGTGAATACAATATTAAAGAGTCACAGAACTTGGTAAGACCTCTCCACCAAGATTTCTTGGCAAATAACTCAGAGGGAATCAGATAGTGACAACCAAACTACAGTTTTGATGACTGGCTTTGATTCCTCTTCACTTTTCTCATTTACTATGTGTTAGATATTATGCTAGTTATTTTTTCATAAGTTCACACAGGATTCTCATAACAACTTTGCAAGGAATGTACTTTTTTCACATTTGATTAGACTTTATTTATGTCTTTATTGAATGAAAGATTCTTTCAATTCTACAGTGCTTTACAATTTTCAAATTTTCACACACATGATTTCATATAATCCCATAATAACCCTTTTTTCCCCAACCCTAATATTGCCCCTCCCCCCTTCCCCTTCCACACTGGTAACCATTAGTTTGTTCTCTATATCTGTGAGTCTGCTTCTTTTTTGTTTTATTCACTAGTTTGTTGCATTTTTTAGATTTTACATGTAAGTGCTAGCATACAATATTTGTCTTTCTCTGTGTGACTTATTTCACTTAGCATAATGCCCTCCAAGTCCATTCATGTTGCTACAAATGGCAAAATTTCACTCTTTTATGGCTGAGTAGTATTCTATTGAATATATATATATATATATATATATATATATGTATACCATATCTTCTTTATCTGTTCATCTGTTGATGGACACTTAGGTTGCTTCCATACTTTGGCAGTTGTAAATAATGCTGCTATGAATATTGGAGTGCATGTATCTTTTTGAATTAGTGCTTATTTCTTTCAGATATATACCCAGGAGTGGGATTGCTGGATCATATGACCATTATAATTTTAGATTTTTGAGAAACCTCTGTACTGTTTTCCACAGTGGCTGCACCAATTTACATTCTCACCAACAATGTAGGAGGGCTCCACAAGGAATATACTTTTATTTTCATATAAGGAATGAAGATCTTGAGTCTTATTGGTTGAATTATGTACCCCCAAAAATGATACATTGAAGTCTTAACCCTCAGTACCTCAGAATGTGGTCTTATTCTTGGAAACAGGGTCATCGCAGCTATAATTACTCAATGGTCATTGCAGCTATAATTATTTAAGATAATGTTATACTGGAGTAGGGTGGGTTCCTAATCCAATATGACTCTGGTCCTTGAAAGAAGACAGCCATGTGAAGGCACAGAAACACAGGGAGAATGCCTTATGAAGACAGGGTTGGAATGATGTATCTATAAGCCAAAAAACACCTGGGGCTACCAAAAGCTAGAAGAAAGCATGGAACAGATCCTCCTCTAGTCTTTGAGAGAACATCACCCTGCTGACATCTTGATTTTGGAGTTATAGACTCCAGAATTATGGAACAATAAATTTATGTTGTTTTAAGCCACCTAGTTTTTGTTACTTTGTTATGGCAGGCCTAGGAAACTATGACACTGAGACTCAAGGAATTTGTCACTTGTCCAAGATCACCCAGCTAGTGTGAGACAAAGTCAATCGTCAAACCCATGGCTGTCTGACTCCCAAATCCATGCTCTTTTGATTACACTGTGCTGAATCAGTCTTTATTCTACTTTACTGTGATAAAATGATGTAAAATCAAATACTCATACAAGAAAAGTGAGTCCCTCTCTTCTATTCTCACTCTACAATATTCCCTACGAGCAATACTGCTTCCTTCCTTCCTTCCTTCCTTTCTTTCTTTTTGGCTGCATTGGGTCTTCATTGCTGCACAAGGGCTTTCTCTAGTTGCAGCAAGCAGGGGCTACTCTTTGTTGCAGTGCCCAGGCTTCTCATTGCAGTGGCTTCTCTTGTTGTGGAGCATGGGCTCTAGGTGCACAGGCTTCAGTAGTTGTGGCTCTTGAGCTCTAGAGTGCAGTCTCAGTAGTTGTGGTGCACGGGCTTAGTTGCTCTGTGACATGTGTTATCTTCCTGGACCAGGGCTCAAACCCGTGGCCCCTCCATTGGCAGGCAGATTCTTAACCACTGAGCCACCAGGAAAGCCCCCTTTCTTTCTTTCTTTCTTTCTTTCTCTCTCTCTTTCTTTCTTTCTTTCTTTCTTTCTTTCTTTCTTTCTTTCTTTCTTTCTATCTTTCTTCCTTCCTTCCTTCCTTCCTTCCTTCCTTTCTTTCCTTCCTTCTTTCTTTCTTTCTTTCTTTCTTTCTTTCTTTCTTTCTTTCTTTCTTTCTTTCTTTCTTTCTTTTTCTTTCTTTCTTTCCTTCCTTTTTTCCTTCTTTCTTTCAAGACTTCTCTACCAATATTACCTTTTAAAGTAAGGTTTCTTATACTATCCTTTATAGTCACAAGCTATAAAGCTATACAAGCTTTGTCTTTCACCCTATTCTGGCCTCATGCTATCCATTTTTTACTGTTTTCTTTTTTAAGTAAACCATCTTAATCTATCTATACATGGCATATTTCTTTTAAAAACTTCTCCAGCACACATATTAAAGAAGATCTCTTAAATATAGTCAATAAATATATCAAAGTGATATTTCCTGGAAATGAGGGAGTGGAAAGTGAGAAAAAAAATAGTACATGCTTTGCACCTTTCAAAATATACTATCTCCGATTCTCATTCCAATCCTATGAGGCAAGCATTATTCCCCCTATTTTTTGAAGAAGAAACTCAAGTTCAGAGAAAGTTAAGAAACTTATTTAAGATCAAAGCTAGTATATGGTAGAGCCAATATTTCCCCCAGGTCTGTCTGGATCCAAAGACCATGTTTACCTTCATCACATTCTCCCCTCTTTCCCTCACTTTCTTTGTGGCATTATTTCCAAACTAACACTACCTTTCCCCATTTCCTTCCCAAGGAGTTACTTTGAGTTGTCATTTTCCATATTCATATATATACCACTAAATCCTTGCCTCTCACTTTCAAAATTGGCCAGAAGTAATATTGTGAAGTATGTAGAAATCCTATCAAGCATCCTTTAATCTTTTGATCATTTGGAAAACTTTAACAAGGTCTTGTACAATATTTTGGAGACTGACAATCACATACAGCCTTTTCTCTTTTCCTACATTCTTAGAGATTGCAGTGTCCCTTCTCCTATATGAAACCTAGTTCTCCATCTGGGCCCTTGATCACATCCCTTTCAGTCTCTTCAGGGATCTTCCTCTGTCTCAAATCTGTATCTTTCATCATTCCCTCCTCCCCTGCTGCATCCTCTCTGCTCACTAATATTCTCTCTCAAAAACATCCTTCCTTTATCCTCCTAGCTACCCCTCAAGTCACTACCCAATGGCCATCTTCCCACCTCTTTATTCCCAGCCTTGGAGAGGAAGGTGTAATTCATATTTGTCAACTCCATTTCTTGTTCAACCAAACCACTGAAGTCAGACTTTGCCCCCACCTTCCACTGAAACTGGTCTTCGATTGCAAAAGCTACTTCAATATCAAAACCAATGCATGCTCTGAGGTCATCATCCAACTCCATTTCTCTGCTGCATTTGACAGTTTTTTTCATACCATTCTGCTTAAAACTCTCCCCTCCCTTAGTTTCTGGAAGATTGCATTCATCACGCTCCTTTTTTCCCCCCTTCTTCTGCCTTCTAATGTGACCAACTGCTTGTCTCTCATTTCATGCTGTCCTGAGAATTCTTCCACTCTGATAACTTCAACCAATGCTTTTATGCAGAACTATGCACCAGAACTATATAGTTGAGCCTGTTCTCATATGACCTCCTCTTCAGTATTTTCAAAGGACTTACTTTTCTCTTAAGATGAGTTTTGAAGAAAAGGTAGAAATTTTCTGTCAGACTCACAAAGTAGAGAGAGAGTATGCCAGGGAGGCAGCTGAAAAATGATTTGCAGAAAGAAAGAGGGGAAAGATTAATACAGGTTGAGAGGGCTGTCATCAGTTCAGTCATGCTGCAGTGTGCAGTGAACTGTTGGGGGTAGGGGTGGGAGGAGAGAGGAGAGGTGAGGCCAGGCAGATAGGCAGTGGTCAAACAATGTGAAGGATCTTATATGCCATGCAGATGGTTTCAGATTTTGCCCTGTGTATGGTGAACCATTGTGGAATTCTGAGCAAAGGAGTTCCATGATTGGCTCTGAATTCTAGAAAGCTCATTATGTTAGGAGGGTGGAGAAAGGATGAGACTAGAGGCAGGAGACCAAAGACGTTGTGCTAATAATCCAGGTGAGAGATGATAATGGAGTGAACTAGGGCAAAGAAATGGTTTGGAGAGTAGGGACAATGGGCCTTTCTAAAGTGGAATCAAGAGAATTTGGTGATTAATCAAATAAAAAGGTACATAGGAGGTAGACTGTAGGATAATGGGCTTTAGATGAAAAGCCCATTTAGATGAAAAAATATTCAGCACAATGGACTATAGGAAGTAAAGTAGATTTATCGGACAACATTCATTTACGAAACAGATTTACTGAGCATTTTCTACATGCTAGGCACAGTGCCAAGCCCTAGAATGATTTCCATTTTGGATGTGTTTGAGATGCCTTGAAACATTCAGGTTCAAAACGTCTAGCAAACAGGTAGAGAAAGGCATTTAAAACTCAGGAGACATGTCTCCATTGTGTTGCTATTATTAACAACATTGTGACATTTTTGTCCAGATGCCTAATTAGCTATACAGTGTGGAAGATAATAGCGAAATGAGAATTAGTTGAAATCTATAATAATCCCATGCCATGTTATTGATATTACTTTTAAAAATAATATCCTACCAATTTGCATTCTTGTATGATTAACAATTTTCCAAGAAAGTGAACTTGCAACTGCATAATTGAGTGGTGTAGGACTGATTTCTGCAAAACTGTTATAGAATCAAAGGTTAAAAAAATCCTCTTTGTAAGCATTTTATCACCCTCAAAGGAATTGCTACCTTCACCATACTTTAGTGGTGTCCTTTGACTTTACAAGAACATTTTATATATGATGCCTACTTTTATATTGATGACAGCCTTATGAATAAGTACAATCCTTTTTGGGAAATGGTCAAAATTTAGAAAGAGCTTAAATGTATGCATACCTTTTGACCCAGTAATTCAACATTTAGAAAATTCAACTACTCTAAGGAAATAGTCCAAGCAGTAGAAAAAGCTATATGCATGATGTTGTTTATCACAGCTTTATTTATACTTTTTAAAGAAAAGGAAGCAACCTTGGTGTCCATGGGAGTAAATTAGAGTTCATTTATATGTGACCATTAAAATTATGGTTAGAAAAATGATAGATATGCAAAATGCATATAATAGAATGGGAAGAGAAATAAATGCAGGAGAAAAATTTTAAGTAAACTGTAGTTACAATTATGTAAAAAATACCCAGGAAAAATAATGGGAGTAAATTTGCCAAAATACCAACAATAGTTATATTCAAATGGGGAAATTAGGGGTTATTATTTTTATTTTCCAATTTATCTGTGTATCAGAGATTGATCATTTTGGCTTTCCTAGTAATCACTTTCCCTTTTTCTGGTAAATGTGCCCTGACTCTTCTTAGGGAATTGCTGGTTCCTTCTCTGAATTCACATGGTTTCAATGAGGTTGACGCCAGCCCCGCCAGGAATATAGCCCAAGTCAAGATCATTGGAGGCAAATAGATTCAATTCTAGAATTTTTTTTTTTAACTTTTGGAAAAGATGCAGGTTCTTTTCACTGTGAATTGCTAAGAGGATAGGATGTAATTCTGAAGTTTGAGGCAGCTATTTTGTCACCAGGAAGTAGAAGAGATCCAGGGAAGTGGGTTCAAATTACCCAGCCATCTACATGGCACTGAGAAGTGGAAGAAACAATCACTGAGAAATATGTTTCAACCAATGACCTTGAACACAACTAGATTAACAATACCTTTTCTCTTGGGCAAGATTAAAGAGTTTAGAAAAAAAAAAGTAGTGAAAGAAAAAATAGGAGGGTAGAGAATCAGATAGAAGTTGCCTTTTCTATAGTCACATATAATTGTTAAGCACTTGAAATGTGGCTAGGACAACTAAGAAACTCAATTTTAAAATTTATTTAATTATAATTAATTTAAAATTTAAAGCTACAGCAGTGTAAAATATTCCTCTATTAAACACAGCTTTATTGTTTTGGTAAGATCATAGTTCACTTTAAACACTGTATTGTCTCAGATATTATTATTATATTATAGTGTGGATGTCAGGCATGTGTGTCATTTTAGTAATATACATAAACACATCATGGATCTAGTTGGTGTTAATCCATTGAATCAATCTGATTTTTTTTTCTATGAACCAATGTAACATTTTTTTTAATAAATGTATTTATTTTACTTATTTACTTTTAGCTGTGTTGGGTCTTTGTTGCTGTGTGAGGGCTTTCTGTAGTCGCTGTGAACGGGGTCTACTCTCCATTGTGGTGTGCAGGCTTCTCTTGCTTCACAGCATGGGCTCTAGGTGCATGGGCTTCAGTAGTTGTGGTTTCCGGGCTCTAGAGCGCTGGCTCAGTAGTTGTGGCACACGAGCTTAGTTGCTCCACGGCATGTGGGATCTTCCCCAACCAGGGCTTGAACCCATGCCCCCTGCATTGGCAGGTGGATTCTTAACCACTGTGCTACCAGGGGAGCCCCAGGGAGCCCCCATTGCAACATGATAATACGTTTATTTGAATATTTTATGCAGACAGCATGAGTTACAGTAGTATCGATATAAATTATAATTGGTAACTAATTGAAATACTTGTTATTTTCATTATAATGCAATTAAATTATTTTTCCAGGTTGAAAAATAAGTATGGACAGATTTTTAAATTAAAAATGAAGGCAGAGGAACTTCCCTGGTGGTCCAGTGGTTAAGAATCCGCCTTCCAATGCAAGGGATGTGGGTTTGATCCCTGGTCAGGGAACAAAGATCCTACATGCCGTGGGGCAACACAAATTTTACAGTGAATTGCAATTTGATGAGAAAAATTTTCAAATATATATATTATATAAAAATTATTTTAAGATAATAAAATGGACATTTACAGCAAGTACATAATAAAACTGATCAATAGTCAAAAGAGAGTCAATGTAATTAATTGCCTGAAATCAAATTTAAATAACCAACAAAAGATGTTTTTAGAGATTTTTAACAGGATCTGAGCTTGTAACATTGGTCAGCTATAAAACAACTTGACTTCCTGCACACACACACACACACACACACACACACACACACATACATATCACACTTCTAGCTGGAGAGACAGTAGGTGTAAGAAGTTATTATTTGTTATAGAAATTTTGTTAGAAATTTATGAAGAAAATAAAAATGTATTTTTATTACCATTAACCACTGTGCCACCAGGGAAGCCCTCAATATTTTTAAATATTAATTACATGTTGAGATGATATTATTTGAAATATATTGGCTAAATAAAATGGTATTAAAATTAATTTACACCTGTTTCTTTTACTTTTTTAATGTGACTACTAGAAAATCTACATTTACATATATGGATTGCATTAAATTTCTGTTGGGCAGTGCTGGGCTGGAATGTCAGGTGTATGGCTGCCTGTTTCTCCCATGGACTGCCAGCTATTTGAGGATGGATACTACAGCTTGCTGATCATTTGCTTGCTGTGCATTACCTTCATGAAAAGGTATTACATGAAATAATGCTTTTCATGTAGTAGATAATCAATAAACGTTTGCTAAATTTAATTTCTTTTGGAACAAGACACTACTTTCTGTTATGAGAAACTACTCTCATCTTGTGGATTTTTAGAACATTACTAGCAATGACTGTTACATTTAGATTTTATTTTTTCAACCAGAGGCATCTAATATATTTCACATTTTTCTGTCTTCCCTTACGTGCCAGTTCTTTGAAGCATCTTTATTTGCTTCTGAGTTCACTCCAGTGCCGATTACTTGAGGATACCAGATAATTTTGCTCTTTCTGTACTGATTACTTCTGTCAGCACCAAGATAGAAATACAAAGTTAAAACATGGAGAAAAAACCCTGAGGGAAAAGAGAGGAGAGAAGGTGGGAAGAGAAGAGAGATCTTAAAAACAGAAATGGGGGGGCTTCCCTGGTGGCACAGTGGTTGAGAATCTGCCTGCTAATGCAGGGGACACGGGTTCGAGCCCTGGTCTGGGAGGATCCCACATGCCGCGGAGCAACTAGGCCCGTGAGCCACAACTACTGAGCCTGCGCGTCTGGAGCCTGTGCTCCACAACAAGAGAGGCCGCGATAGGGAGAGGCCTGCGCAGCACCGCGATGAAGAGTGGCCCCCGCTCGCCACAACTAGAGAAAGCCCTCGCACAGAAACGAAGACCCAACACAGCAAAAATAAATTAATTAATTAATAAGCTCCTACCCCGAACATCTTCTTTTAAAAAAAACCCAAAAAACAGAAATGGGTAAAAAATCTAGTTCATGAAGCAGGAAATGGAATGGAGAGTCTGGTCATGAATCCCAAGTAAGTACCTTGAGGAGAGAGACCCCAACAGAACAAGGCAAATACAAAGACCCAAGGGTCAGTCATTGTTCGAATCAGTGAACAAGAAATTGGGGTTTGGAGGCTAAGATGTGGAATGATCAGTTCAAATCAATATTCCAAGGCAGCAGTTACATATACTTCTGAAGACCTGGGTCCAGAAGGCTTTTGATTCTGCTTGATGAAGACGAGTGCACCAGAGCTGCAACGCATCTTTCTTGGTCTCCCATCAGGTACTCAATGAAGCACAGGGAACAGAATAGAGTTCCCAGTAATACGCTCCTTCCCCTAACTGGTCCTGCTTTATAGACAGAAAATGAAGAACCAAGATGGGTTTCTGTGGCTCTTCCAAGATTTGAGGAATGTGTGAAGCACGCTCAGCTGCAGTGTGGGCAGTGAACGCCAACACTTAGAAGGCTATATTAATCAAACAAAATTATTTTGCTAATATGTATTCACAATGTATTGTCACAATCACCTATTTTTTAAAAACATTTCTTTTTGGGGGGCAATAAAGATTCTATGTATAGGGTGAAATACTATGTTAAGTTTAGAGCTTTATAATACTAGGATTTTCTTTGTTTTATTTAATGTTTTGGGGAATTCTGATGCTAACAGGGTTAGATCTGGGAAAGGGACTGAGTCAAATGCCATTGGAGAGATCATTGTATGCAAAGAGGCTCCTGAATGCCTGTGGAATATGTCCTTGGCTGGATCAAACCTCAAATCAACATCTTACCCATTGCTTTGTCTTAGCATGATGGCAGCCTTCCTTCAGAAGGCTAAAGGAAGAGCAGGGAGAAAGACACAGGTCAGGTATCTTATGTGGACCTTGTTCATGTTATCTTATTGAATAACAACAACCTATAAAGTGGGCATTGCCATCTTCATTTTACAGATGGTGAAGCTGAGGCTTGGAAAGCAAGAGTTACAGCTAATAGGGCTTCTCTGGTGGCGCAGTGGTTGGGAGTCTGCCTGCCAATGCAGGGCACATGGGTTCCTGTCCCCGTCCGGGAAGATCCCACATGCCGCGGAGCGGCTGGGCCCGTGAGCCATGGCCGCTGAGCCTGCGCGTCCGGAGCCTGTGCTCCGCAACGGGAGAGGCCACAGCAGTGAGAGGCCCGCATACTGAAAAAAAAAAAAAAATGAGTTACAGCTAATAAAGTGTACACCTGAGAGTCTGACCTAGTGTCTTTCCAGGGTGCATTCTCTATACTGTTCTATTTCAATGTGAGGCCTAAGAAGGAAGGTATTGGAGGGGTGACCTTCCTGAGCTGACATTTTAGCTTATTCCATATTAGCCTTCACTGCATTTCTCAAGGATCCCCTCCAAAATTATTTAGTCAGTGAGCCTCCACCGAAAAACAAATTACTGACATATAGGAAATGTTCATGTAGGAACATATAGAAAAATATTCTCACTGATAATAAAAAAACATGCACATTGAAACAGTGATGAGATTTTAAATACTCTTCCCTGGAACTTCAAGTCATCTGCGCCCACACCCTAAGTATGCACGTGCTTGTTTATAAGGGTGAGCTACCGATTCCAGCCTGAATTCAAGGAAATTGCCTGGGAATTCCCAGCCCTTGTTTTTCCTGACCTTCTGGCACGCTAATCCTGCTCCAACTCCCAGTTTAGTGACCTGACCTTATCTCCGGAGGCCTGTCTGTGCATATCCTACCTGATAATTGCGTCCTAGCTTGATTCTTTGAATTTCCTCTAGTTCATTCCTTTGGCTCCCAAGGAACTGCCCACCCCAGGCTCAGTCCTGAGGAATCTAATCTGGCCGCAGCCATTCAGTTGACTGTGTTGGCCGTCAGGAGCTGGGGTGAGAATGCTGACATTTGTTCTAAATGTTGTGAGGGACTCTCCATGCTCCTCTGGCAAAAATTAATCTACCCATTGGCATGCTCCACTTTCAGTTTATGGGAAATGGGATATATGGGAAAACAGTATTCCAGAATCAACTGCCCACACCATTGGCTCAATTACCAGAAGTGATGAAGGAGTGTTATCACTGCCTACAAGCCTTATGGAATTTTGCTCAGCCTGTCACTTTCTCTCGGGTGTTCCAAGTAAGTATGAGGCTTCTCCGGAAGTGTTTTTGGTCTGAGCAATGCAAGACTTGCTACAAAGCCCCCCCACAAAAAAAAAAAACCACACAATTATACGTATATATGGCAGAGCTATAGACTTCATGACAAGAGCCTTTGTCCCCACCAGAGGACACATTTACTTTGTGAATCTGTGGCTGTTGCCCTTCATAATTTTTTTCATATATACTTCCAGAAGGTTCATTGGGCTCTCTCAACTTCACCCAGGGTGGGGGCATATCTTCATCATAAGAGTTAGTGGGACTACATACAAGTGACCAAGACTCCCTGTGCCATAGTCTTTTCATTAGTAAACTGGAGATAATAACAGTACCTGCTTGAGAATTGTGAGAATTAAATGAACAAATGCAAGTAAACAGCTTAGAAGGTACCTGGCACGTAATAAGCACTCAGTCTAAGTTAGCTGTTGTTGGCGCTCTACTCCCTTCAGGAATGAATGGTAAAGGCCCTTCGGCTGTTAACATTTCTCAAGGGAATTGATGCAGGACAGTCAGTTTCTGCTCCTGCACCCCCAAATAACTTCCTCTAGTGAGGTCTTGGAGCACAGTACAATCAGATTTTCTATTGTTGGCTTTTCTATAAATAAAGTCACTGGTGTTTGGTGAAGGGATGTGTAAAGTGACCCCAAAGTGGAACTCCTCATCCAGTCCCAGGAGGAAAGTGGATATTTGTCTACTCATCAGTGGGGAAACCTGCATGTTTCTAGGAAGGGAGGTTGGCATGTTACCGCTATAAAATCTGAGTGGCTTGCAATGCCATCTTGTGGAGGAAAGGACCCTTCTAGTCAGGGCTTAGACCACATTCTGCCCCTAAAATATTTTACCTTGGAAAAATCACTGATGTATCTATGCCTTTTTTTATCACTTCAAAACTGGGCATTAAAATAGATGAGCTTCAAAGTCCCTACCAGGTCTAACATCCTAGAATTATGTAATTTGTGAATCACCATGGTTTAGGAAAAACATAAGTAAATAGGTCTCTTCTTTATGTGGGGTCCACACTCATAATTCCTGAACACCTTATTAAATATTAGAGGAAAAAAAACCCCAACAGATAGGCCATTTGGCTATTTTAAGGCCCTATTAACATAACTTCACAGGACATTTGGTAACTGACTCTTATAATTCTGCAGCTCTAAGTGCAAGAGTGTTCTCAGACCAAGCTTAGAGAGAGGGTAGATGAGGGAGAAAATGAGTATATATCCACATCTCAGTACACGGTACCAAACTCTGCAGTCACATTGTACATTGTCTGGGCCAGAAATTGATGAGATGCACCTGATTCAGATGAGGACCTTCCCAGCACATATCCTGCTTAGCCATCAGAAACAACCCAAATGCCTATCAACAGTCAAACAGATAAAAAATAGTGGCATATTCATGATTGAATGCTATAAAGAAATGACAAAGAATGAAGTACTGCTACATGCAACAATATGAATAAATATCACAAACACAATAGTAATCAAGAAAAGTCAAACACACACACACACAAAACACAAACTGTGTGATTCCACTTATATAAAATTTTAAAAAAGGAAAAAGCTAATATATGATACTAGATATCAGGATAGTAGCTACCTTTGGAGAAGAGGGTGGAAATTAGGTGGGGCATTGTAGGCAGATAGGGTAGGGGATTCCTGAAGGAAGAGAACCAGATGTAACTTTTTTAATACACTTTTTAAAGGTTGCACTCCATTTACAGTTATTTCAAAATATTGGCTATATTCCCTGTTTTGTACAAACACTTTGTAGCCTATCTTACACCCAACAGTTTGTACCTCCCACTCCCCCACTCCTCTGCTGCCCCTCCCCACCCTCTCCCCAGTGGTACCCACTAGTTTGTTCTCTATATCAGTGAGTCTGCTTCTTGTTATATCAACTAGTTTATTGTATTTTTTAGATTCCACATGTAAGTGACATAGTATTTCTCTTTCTCCAGACGTAACTTTCTTGACATAAGAGAAGCCATTTTAGGCCTAAGCCATTTTGTGACTTCAGCCTGGCCACAAGTGCTTGCTCTTGACCAGGCCAAGGAAATAACCATGTTGGGGACAATAAATCAGTTGTAAAGACTCCCATTTCTGGGCTTCCCTGGTGGCGCAGTGGTTGAGAGTCCGCCTGCCGATGCAGGGGACGCGGGTTCGTGCCCCGGTCCGGGAAGATCCCGCATGCCGCGGAGCGGCTGGGCCCGTGAGCCATGGCCGCTGAGACTGCGCGTCCGGAGCCTGTGCTCCGCAACGGGAGAGGCCACAGCAAGGAGAGGCCCTCATACCGCAAAAAAAAAAAAAAAAAAAAAAAGACTCGCATTTCTGTTTCGAAGGTAAAGATTTTCCTGAAGCACATTCCTGAGCTATTCTGCAAGCTCTAACCCCCCCTTGAGTACTCAACCAGCAGACTAACTGGAACCTAAGGAATGATGATGCTGACCTTTGCTGACCCTTGAGACTTCAATCAACTAGAGCCAGGACTCTGTCAACCTTTGCCCCAATTCTAACCTGCATTCTCCTCCACTCAAGCCCTTCCATGAATATGCACATATTATCCCGCCCAGGCCCCTTCATGTATAGCTTAAAACTTCGCTGATTTTGCTGTTCAGGGAAATACTACTCGAGGAAATTTCCTCCATGTTCTCCCAACTCGTTGTGAGTAATAAATCCTTCCTTTCTTCTGCTCTTTTGCTTGGTTGTGTCTTGGCTTGACACCCACCAAAAAGCGAATCCAGTTTTCAGGTAACAGCTTGAGGGAGGCTACCTGGATATTTATAATACTCTTCCTTCATCCAGGAGATAGTTACATGGGTGTGTGTACTTCACGAAAATCCATCAAGTTGTACACTTAAAATACATGGTTTGATAACATCAAGGAACATTTTTAAAATTCAAGTTTCACCCATGACAAATGATAAGATACACTGAAGCTATGGAATACTCACAATTTCCATAATTTACTGAAATCTGATTTGCATAGAATTTCCACACTTTTTTTTTTTTTTTTTTTTTTTTTGGCGGTACGCGGGCCTCTCACTGTTGTGGCCTCTCCCGTTGCGGAGCACAGGCTCCGGACGCGCAGGCTCAGCGGCCATGGCTCACGGGCCCAGCCGCTCCGCGGCATGTGGGATCTTCCCGGACCGGGGCACGAACCCGTGTCTTCTGCATCGGCAGGCGGATTCTCAACCACCGCGCCACCAGGGAAGCCCATCCACACTTTTTGATACTAAAGTGATGGTACGATTTTGGCAAAATTGGGATAGGCTAGTACAAGTAGAGAGAGGGACATGAGAACAGCATAAAGGTGAGCAAATGCAGATCCCATTCAGTGACTAGTGAGAGGTGGGGTATCATGGGAAAGGTGGATGGGAAGGACATTGGGGGCCATGCTGTGGAAGGTTTTGAATACAAGGCAGGGTTCGTTTTTAATCTCATAGGTCATAGACAGCCAGTAAGAGTTTTGAGCAGGGAAGTAATATTCCCTTCCACCAATTTTTTCTTTTTTTTTTTTATTGGAGTATAATTGCTTTACAATGGTGTGTGTTAGTTTCTGCTGTATAACAAAGTGAACTAGCTATACATATACATATATCCCCATATCCACCCCCTTCTTGAGTCTCCCTTGAACACCCCCATCCCACCCCTCTAGGTGGTCATAGAGCTCGGAGCTGATCTCCCTGTGCTATACAGCAGCTTCCCACTAGCTATCTATTTTACACATGGTAGTGTATGTATGTCAGGGTGAGGTGTAAGAAAGGTATCTGAATGTATTCAGAAATGTTTTGTCCTAGGCTCGCACACACACCATGTACTTACATATAAAATGAATGTATCCCCCACGACAATCCGAAGAAGTGGGTTATTCTTCTTTCACAAATGAGGAAATTGATACCTGGAAAGGCTGTGTAACTTGTCTAAGGACAACAGAAGTGGCCTTCTGCCAACCGTAGAACAACCTTGCTTCCTTTTGAAGAGTGACCCCAGGAAACAGAACATAGAGGGATTCAGCAGGGGATTTATTAATTGGGGGTGGGAGGTGGCAGCTAGGGAGTGGAAACAAAGAAAACCTCAGGAGCATTCTGAAGAGGCCACCATCCAGGGCAAGTGGCTGGCATGGTTTCCATGATGATAGATAGCCACTCCAGCCACAAAAACTCATCCTCGTCTAGGCCAGAGAACCTGATTTGGTGATTTCACTCAAGCTGTGGAATCAGAGCCACTCAATCCTGTGTCAGCTCAGGGCACTGCCTCTAGAAAAGTATGTTCTCCTGCTCGTGATGTGCTTAGTGTTTTCTGAAATTTTCCATCTCCTTCATATTTGGTTTGTGTGAGAAAGAGTTGAGAAGGTGGAAAATTTCCTTTACCTATACTGAAATGTGCGTCACCAGTTGTCTCTATATATGTGAATCTAAGATGTACCATTCTCTGCTGAACACCCAATAGTAGTTTCGATGTCAGATGGTGGTTTGGGTTTAATTCCCAGACCCATCCCTTCCTAGTTCTGTGATTTGGAGCAAACTAATAAACGTCCCATAGTTTCAGTTTTCTTATCTATATTGTGGGATATGATGCTAATACTTGTTTCATAATGAGAAAATGGACATAAAATGCTTAACACAGCCAAAGCTAAATAAATTATTAATCTCATGTCTAGACTATTTTTCTGGCTTTTCCACCACATAATGGAGAATTTCTTAGTAATTTTTAACACCTATTATCCTAAGGAGTTGGGAAATGTGGTGTTTCAACTAATTAAATATTATGAGTAACTAAGTTGATACACACACACACACATAAACAAAATCAACATGAGATCAAGAATTTTTAGGGAATAAGAATCACAATTATATTCAAGAGGCAATATTATTGAAAAGCACTAACACTCAGGATTTCATTCCCATTGGCTAACTCTAGAGTGCCTAGTTTAAGCTTCCAAAGATATGATCCTAAATGGGTTCTGTGTGTTCCCATTTCACAAATACATAAGCTGAGGTATTTCCTTTTCATCTACAAGTTTATTACACCTGAAAACGTGAACCCTCATTTTGTAACCATGAGGAAGTCATTTAAACTCTCAACGTTCATTTACCTTATCTGTAGTATAGAGACAATCTTAATACCTCCCTTCTGGACTTGTGAAGTTTAAATGAGACAGTCAATGAAAAAGAATTTAGCATAAGGTACATACCCATTAAATGTTAGTGTGATGGCTTCTCTTAGTGCCCCACCTGGATCCTCTTTACAGGCAGTACGCTCATCCCCAGGCTCCTGTTGACTGACAACAAGTCACAGCTGCCCCAACCCTTGAAAATAGTCCTCAGCCAAAAGGAAGTCTCATTGCCCAGGAGGCAACGCCCCCTCCCACCCAGGGCAGAGCTCAGCAAATGGCAGCAGACTTCGTGGTAGAAAAGGCTGGCCTCCTTGCCTTGTTGTAGCACAACTCCGGCCTCTCTGTGGAGTCAAGCTGACACTAGTCTTCAGCAGGTACCGCAGTCTTGTTTAAGCTTTCTACGCCCATCCTCCTCTGCTTCTTACCACTCCTCTTATCCTGAGAGCACTTTCTCAATCACTTAAGAACATCTCAGTCCCAGCTGCTCAGGAACCCAACGTAAGACCGCTGGCTTCAGAGGTGAATTTAAGAAGCCTACCACGAGGATGGGATCCTGGAGCTGGCTCACTTGCTCATGGCAATGAGGACCCCAGAGCTGAAGGTAGGTGGAGAATTGATCATCCTTGCTATGCTACATAGTGTGACTGCTAAGATTTCCATCTGTAATGAGCTGGGGTGGAATTCAGGTGGGAGAGGATGTGCTAATTGGTACAATGAGTCAGAATTTGAGACTAATTTGTGGGAAATTAATGACTATAAGGTCTCTGGAATTGGACAAGTAGCTGAAGAGAGAAAATTACAGACAGATTTATTGGTCAAAAGTTTATAGCAAAACATGAGAGTCAGAAGGGCTTAACTCCTGTAGCTGGGATGGCGTGGGAGCGAAAACAGCTGAAATGGGGCATAGGACTTAATTGCAATAGTGCAGAACTCTAAGAAGGCTGATTTCTCAGCCTGGGCAAGCCTTCTAAGTCAGAGTTGGGGCCTTAATGGGCAAAGAATGTGACCTTGAGACATGGGATAAAGATATCACTGTGTAGATGTATTTTGAACTTTGATTCCTGTGAACCCTCTGATCCTGAAGAAGTGGTCTATTTCTCTATTGAAGATAGGGCCTCCTACCCCCACCCTTCTTGAAGACTATAAAGAGATTTCAAATGAAGTCTTATAAAATAGTGCAGAGTCCTCTTCAAGATATGTTTCCACTTCCCCTCCTGGCCACCAGACTCATAACTAGCATCAAATCTCAGGATAGCTCAATCAGAAAAGTGCTGGACCAGCCATAGGGAGATGATACTACATACTGAAGGAGCCTCAGGACCTAGAGAGAATTTATTGGCAGAACCTGTGGGAGTGTGTCTAACAGAGGCCCCTGAGAGTGCTTGACTGAGGGAGCACAGAATATAAAGTTTGTTAAGGGGAAGTTTGTGGATATGGGAGCATTCCATCATAGCCATAAGATAATACCCTACAAGGGCCTAGCAGATGACTCTAAATTATTGGTGGCATACCTCTCAGAAGATTGGAAAAAGCAATGACCAACACAAAGTGAAGTAAAAATGCAAAACTGCTATTGCAAATGGTAGAGGAAAGAATCAGGAAGCTCAGATAAGTGAATATACTGGATTGGGTCTGTCTTATAGGACCAGGAAACCACTAGCTGACCAAATTTTAAGGAGGAGCCCAAGGTCACTCCATTTAGCAAGGCAAACGAGAATGCACAAAGGTTCCCTTTTCTCCACATCCTTGCCAACACTTATTTGTCTTTTTGGTAATAACCATTCTGACAGGTATGAGGTGATGTCTCATTGTGGTTTTTTGATTTACATTTCCCTAATGATGAGTGATATTGAACATCTTTTCATATACCTGTTTGCCATCTGTATATCTTCTTTGGAAAAATGTCTATTTAGATCTTCTGACCATTTTTAAATTAGATTTTTTGCATTTTTAGTATTGAGTTGTATGAGTTCTTTATATATTTTAGATATTAACCCCTTATCAGATATATGAGTTGCAAATATTTTCTCACATTCTGTAGGTTGACTTTTCATTTTCTTGATGGTTTCCTTTGCTGTGAAGGTTTTTAGTTTTAGTCTCATTTGTTTATTTTTGCTTTTGTTGTCAGATCCAAAAGATCATTACCAAGACCAAAATCAAGGAGCTTATCACCTCTGTTTTCTTCTAGGAGTTTTATAGTTTCCGTTCTTACATTCAAGTCTTTAATCCATCTTGAGTTAATATTTGTGTATGGTGTAAAATAGTGGTCGAGTTTCATTGTTTTGCATGTAGCTGTCCAGTTTTCCCAACACCATTTATTGAAGAGACTGTCCTTTCCCCATTGTATGTTCTTGGCTCCTTTGTCATAAATTAATTGACCATATCATAAATTAATTGACCATATGTGAATAGGTATATTTCTGGGCATTCTCTTCTGTTCCATTGATCTGTGTATCTGTTTTTATGCCAATGCCATACTGTTTCGATTACTATTGATTTGTAATATAGTTTGAAATCTGGGAGTGTGATGCTTCCAATTTTGTTCTTCTTTCTTAAGATTGTTCTGACTATTCAAGGTCTTTTGTGGTTCAATACAAGTTTTAGAATTGCTTGTTCTATTTCTGTGAAACATATTATTGGGATTTTGACAGAATATATTTAAATATAAGAATTTGTGACACATAAGACTTCAATGGAAAAAGAAGGCATTCTGCATTGTGGTGGTGCTGGGACAGTCTAACAATTTGTAGGAAGCATCAGTTCTATAAACTGTTGGAAGGCAGGGACCTCTTCTATTGGTCTTGAACCTCTAGTGCCTAGAACATAGGCACACATTAAATAAACACTAGACTTCTTTTACTAGAGACTTAAAAAGTTAGTCATAGTAAAGCAACAAGAAATTAAGTGGTTATCAATTTTCTGTAGAACTATGTTCTTATAAGTAATAAATCACCAAAGAAAGAATCAACATATTTTTACATAAAGATTTTTTACATTTCAGTATATTTTTTAAAAAAGCTAAAGGCATAACTGGCAAGGGTTAATATAGAGAAGTCCTGTAAAGTAATAAAGCACTAAATAGATAAATAAGCAAAATTGATGGACAGTTAATTTACTAAAATGAAATTGTTATAAACAATTATACAGAAAAATATATACAAAGCCATTTCTTCCTCCTAAGTTAGCAAAAACTTTTAATAAAAATATACAATGTTGGTGAATGTGTGGATAAACACATATGTGCAGGTATGCCTGGATGCATTATGTACTGGTATAATTGTGGAAGCTGATTTTTGTAAAATCTACCGATAGTCATGAAAATATAAATAAGGTTTGCTCTCATCTTTACAGTTTTGGAAATAATCCTAAGGAAATATCCATCCTAGGGAAATAATCCAAATTTAAATTAAAATTTAGACAATAAGATATTCATGATTGTCTTATTTATAGCAACAAAAGATTGGAAACGTAAGTATAAGTATAGTGGAAGGGTTAAGTAAAATATGGTATATCTCTTCTATAGGATATTTGTAATCAGTAAATGTAACAGCCATGAAGATAATCCAGTGCCATGGAAATACAAATATTACATAATGTTAAGTGATAAACACAAGATATAACACTGTATATTGAATGGAGCAGCCTCCTTGAGATACTTGCCAGTCTCACTGTTCCCTTTTGTCAAACTAAGTGGTGGCTTTAGGGGCCACATGCTTCTGAGGGATTTTATTGTACCCACAGATTGCTGGCCCTTATATCTCAAGACTCCTGACCATAGCTTTTTAGCACAAAAGATGAATGCCTGTGTCAGTGGACCCTTTTAATCTGGAGAGTTGCAGGTTATAATCCATGGGTAACTTCTGGTGTTACTTCACAGAAAAATTCCTCCCATTATTTTTTTCTCTGTACTCTTCATGGAGTTCCTAACAATTGGATGGATTATAGACTTAATCTCTGCCTTTTACAAAATTTTTTCCTGATTTCCTCAACTTTATCCTCTAAATTCTCTATAGAAATGTAAATTTCAGCTGTCATATTAATTTTCAAGAGCTCTTTCTTGTTCTGGTAGTTCCTCTTGCAAGGATATTAGACAACTAATATTCCATGTGCTTCTCTATATTTTCCAGCCTGTTAGATTTGGACTAGTTCTGGCCAATAGTCTGTGAGCAGAAATGATATATGTCATTCCCAGTCTGAAGCAGTTAAAAGCTGTGCCTCAGTCCATCCCTCTCTCCTCCTGCTGTATCCTTGTAAACCACATGAAAAGATGGTGACATCACAGAATAATGGGAACCTGAATCTCTGAGTCCCAGATTAAGAAGAACAACTTTTGATTGCTTTGGACTTGGTATAAATGAGAAACTTTAGTTGTCCTAAGTCATTGAAAACTGAGAGTTTGTTACTATAGCAGAGCCTATTATATTTTAACTAACACAGTTCCTTTTCTATAGTACTCTGTCTTATTTCATGAGTGCAATTTTTTTCTCTCAGGATACTGTAATTATTCTTCTGTTCTTTGTATAGTGTTTGTTTCTCTTCTTATTCATTTTTCCCATTTGTTGTCTCTCTTTCATGTTGGAGGCTTTCCTAAAAATCTTAGAGTTTTTGACTATTTAGTTTTAAAATAAGGTACAAAAATCTGATATGAAATTTTGTATGCCTGCACAGGTCTTGTAGGCTATGGGGTTTCACCATGGTACAATCAAGGGTTAGCTCTTCATTGGGAGACCCACATATTTCAGTATACGAACAGCTTTCTTTAGGGTTATCTGTTGTCCTAATAGAAGAATCCTTTAACATCTTGTCTGCAAACTGGGGTGGCACATGTGCTTGACTGTGTTCCAGGAGCAAAGGAAATAAGTGTTTTGTTGTTTGAAGTGTAAATTTTCACTAAATTCCCTTGTTTTCAGTGCCTGGTTCACATCTGGAACTTTTTTTTCAGTTTCACTAGAGAATCAGCTTCTTATCTTTTTCAGGGACTCATCATGTGGCTGTGTAATTTTAGAAGGGGGATCTGGGAGGATTCAATTGCTCATTACATAGATTCCGAACAAGCCCCTTGTTTCCAGTCCTACATCTCACCTTCATCTTTGGTAGTGCCTGGGTCTCTAAATGCTAAGCCTTTCCAGGAACCTCTTAGGCAAATTCCCCTTGTCTCTGCAGGCACATGAGCTGAAGCTTACTTTGCCTTCCCTGTCACTGCTCCTCCACCTGGTATTTTAACCTCAGTAGAAATGAGATCTTCCCAAGATGCCAAATCTCCTTCTTGATGGCTTCCTTTTGTGGTCTCTTGTTCCTTGTGGACTTACATACTTTTATTCCTTAACCATGACTTTATTGTGGTTAGGGACAGAGAAGAAATTCTTTTAAAACGTGAATGGTAAACCACTTCGTTTACCTGGAGATACATTGCTTTTGTAATGGAAAAATCTGAAAAAGAGACAGGAAAATGGCCACACTGCTCACTATGGATAACAGAAATCTGCAGAAGTACAGCAAGAAGGTGGCCAACATACATGATTTATTTTACCTTCTATCCACTCTCCTACCTCCAATATCAGCAAAGGTTTTACAAAGTTATGTAGGTGCTTGTGCAGTTTTTGGAATATTAAAGTTTAGTCATTCAATTTCTCAAATATTTATTGATGAGAAAATCAGATCACTGAAACTCTTTTCCAGAATTGTTTTCTGCAAGTTGACACAGATGAGGCAAGCAGAAATTAATATTTTAGCTTTTAATTGCTTTGTTCTTTGGTTATTTCTCCAAGCAAAACTGAAAACATGAAAAATGACTTTTTTGGAGAAGGGAATGGATTTAAGTTATCATTTGAATTGACTGTATTGTAACATATAATTTCAGACATATTTCCCAAATGTTACTTGTTTTTATTGTACCTTAGTTCTATTAAAGTTCTTGTTTCATAACATTTTCTCCCCTCATATCTGACAGTGAGTCAGAAGCTGCTTATTCCCTTCATCCATCCTCCTTCCCCCCCAACTATGTCACTATGAGAATATAAATACAGTTGGTCCCCATCATTATACTTTATGGGAATCCATCCTAAGAAAAAATGCAAAATTTAAAAAAAAAGACATTAAGAGATTCATAACGTTCTTATTCACAATAGCAAGAAATTAGGAAAAAAAACCTACCACCCATCCCTCAAACACACAACTTACCCCAGTCAGGTATTAACTGCACGAGGGAGAAGGCGGCTGGCTTTAGAGGTACGTTAAAAAGTCCATCTTTTATAACAGGAAGAAAGCAGAGTATATGGTAGCAGATGGTTGGAGGTGGGTAAATGAGGTAGTGGGGGTTTGTGGAAATTCTCTTTTGATTGCTCCAATTTTGTGAGGAAAATAAGAGGCAAGATCGTCATCTGAGAGTGAACATGGGGCAGAGGCATTGGACTTGTGAGGAGAACGGAGAAGGTGTGAACTAGTCATCTCAAAGAGTAGGAAGGCAAATACACCAGGGGAATCCAATGTGACTGCTGTGTGGCACCAAGGGCCCCCTTGAGGTTCCGGGTATGAATTTAAAGCACCCAAGTCAGCATGGCTGTGTGTGTGTGTTTCTAGTCACTTCGAGCTGCATTGAGTTTGTAGGCCAGTGCGGCTGGCAGAAATGCTCAACTTTGGAGTTTAGCCAAGCAAATACAATGAAATGAGGGATATGGGAAATGATCTTTACACAGAAGTTACTAAAGATTGACTATGGTATGTAAACTGGCTAAGGAGGGAAGGGGGCAGGGACAGTATAAAGATGATAGAATCCCTGGATTATAGGTCCAGGTAGGGTCAGAATTCTTTGAATCTGGGGCTCTAGAGGGAGATAGCTGAAGTTGATGGGAGGGGGCTCAGGGAGAGGTCGGCATGGGATCTGTTTCTTAGAATAGTTGCAATGATTTGTTATGACAAAGTCTAGGATGTCACCATGGGAGTGAGAACTTGAGGAGGGGTGGAGGACAAGATCATCAGAGTAGGGGCATTTGGTGAGGTGAGGGCCCGGGATGCATGACGTTTCACTTTCTTGTATATAAAACCACCAAAAATTAAGACAGAAGTAGTACTGGAAAGAATGACGATGAAGCAAAAGTCAGTAAGTTATAGCTACAATGAAGGGTAATGAGTGGGATAGTCTGATGACATATGATTCAAAGCTGGGGTATTTGGGGAGGAGAGAGAGAAGCGTCTGAAAGTGGCAAGGGGAGCAAAGGAGGACCTCATCTACCTTCAAGCCCAGAAGTCTGAGGGCTGTGGGAGGAAACACAGCCCCTCCTCTACTGGGGGCAGTATCCTCCGGGGAGAAACTACTTTCCCTAGAGCAGGAAAGGGAAAGGACTGCTCAGAGAAGAAGTTGGGGACCTAGGGAATGTTTGCTAATGACAAACCATGTATTCCAGAGAGCACAGTAGGTGGTCTGGGGGAGCTTGGAGGGAATGGGAATATAGGAACAGAACTGGGGTTATGCAGAGCTATATAGGCATGAGAAAATGAGAAATGAGGGGTGACCTGGGAGTCTGAGGCTTTTTGTGGTGATTGATACAAACCAGGATAAAAGCCATAATGAAACCAGTTCGGGTGGAATGAAGGTAGATTTTTAATTTTTAAACAACTTTACTGAGAGCCTGTACATTTTACATATACAATTTTAATTGGTCAAATTTGATGTTTTTTCCAGTTTTATTGATATAATTGACCTATAACATTGGGTAAATTTAAGGCATTTAATGTGTTATTTGATACATTTATATATTGCAAAATGATTGCCACCATAATGTTATCTAACACCCCCTTCATGTCACATAATTATCACCTTTTTTTTTTTGGAGAGAACATTTAAGATCTACTCTCTTAGCAACTTTCAAGTATGTAATGCAGTATTGTTAACTATAGTTGCTATGCTGTACATTAGATTCCCAGAACCTATTTGCCTTATTACTGGAAGTCTGTACCCTTTGACCTACATCTCCTAATTTCCCCCACCCTTGATGTTTTGATATATATATAAACATTGTGAAAAGATCACCCCAATCAAGCTCAATAAGTTATCCATCACTCTACATAGTTATGTGTGTATGTGCTGAGAAGAGTTAAGATCTATTCTCTTAGCAAATGTCAAGTATGCAATACAGTTTTGTTAACTATTATCACCATGCTGGTCACCATGGTGACCTCCAAAACTCATTCATCATGCATAACTGTAACTTTACACTTGTTGGCTGACTTATCCTCATTCTGTCTCCTCCCCTCACCCCCAGATCCTTGGTAACCACTTTTCTACTCTCTACTTCTATAACTTCAAATTTTTAAGATTCTACATATAAGTGAGATCATTCAGTATTTCTGTGTCTGGTTTATTTTACTTAGCATAATGCCCTCCTCAAGTTCCATTCATGTTGTCACAGATGGCAGGATTTCCTTCTTTCTCATGGCTGGATAATTTTCCATTGTGTGTGCATATGTATATGTGTGTGTGTGTGTGTGTGTGTGTGTGTGTGTGTGTATATATATATATATATACACACACACACACACACACACACACACACACACACATATATATATATATTCCACACTTTCTTTATCCATCTGTCAATGGACATTTATGTTGTTTCCATATCTGATTACTGTGAACAACACTGCAGTGAACATGGGAGTGTACATATCTCTTTGAAATCCAGATTTCATTTCCTTTGATTATATACCAAGAAATGAGCTTGCCAAATCATATAGAAATGTTGTTTTTAATGTGAGGAAACTATACTGTTCTCCATAATGATTTTATCAATTTACATTCCCACCAATAGTACACAAATGTTCACTTTTCTCCACATCCCTGCCAACACTTGTTTGTTATATTTTCTTTTTGATAGTAGACCTCCTAATGGGTGTGAGGTGATATCTCATTGTGGTTTTGATTCGCATTTCCCTGATGATTAGTGAGGTTGAGGACCTTTTCATTTACTGTTGGCCATTTGTCTTCTTTTGTGGAATGTTTATTCAGATCCTTTGCCTTTTTATTAAAATCAGGTTATTTGGTTTTCTCCTGTTAATTGTATGAATTATCTATATTTTGGCTATTAAACCTTCAAGGCAGATATCAACAGGAGGCTTTGAGTGTCAGCTGTAAGCATTTGGGGGTATAGAGGTGTGGGTGTTTGGGGCTCTTATGGCAGAGGCCATATGCCTCTGCCATATGTCCTTGGCAGAGGCCTGGGGTCTTAATGCAGGTACAGAGCTTAATCTTAGTTCTCTTAGGGAGAGATGATCCTGCTTTGAAATTGTGGGACTCCCCACTTACCCCTATTAATGGAGTTTGGAGTGTCTGGACAAGTTGGGACTTAATTCAAGCATGCAGGACCCTCTTGACATCCCCAAGAGGGGTGTTTCATTCCCCTTCATATCTCTGGTGAAAGTCCTGGCACATAGTAAGCACTCCAGCAAGTACTTATTGACCTAAAGAGGTAGGCTTCAAAAAAAAAAAAAATGGTTGTGGTGCTTAGGAAAGAGTTCTTGCTCAGAGAAATAATTATTTTAAAGTTATTAGCATGGGTGCTGGCTAAAAGTTTGGTGGTGAATAAGATTCCCCAGGAAAATAATATAGAGTATGAACCTTTAAAGGGCACAATGGAACTCTGGGTGGGAGAGGGGGTTATAACCTTTAAAAGGCCATAAAAAGAAAGACACTGACATGATACGCTATATAAGAAATTCTAAAGTCTCCACCCCAAAACTATTAGAACTAATAAATGAATTCAGCAAAGTTTCAGGATACAAGATTAATATATAGAAATACATTACTTTTCTGTACACTAATAATGAACTATCAAAGAAAGAAAAACACAATCCTGTTTAAAATTACATCAGGGCTTCCCTGGTGGAGCAGTGGTTGAGAATCTGCCTGCCGATGCAGGGAACACGGGTTCGTGCCCCAATCTGGGAAGATCCCACATGCCACGGAGCAGCTAGGCCCATGAGCCATGGCTGCTGAGCCTGCACGTCCGGAACCTGTGCTCCGCAACGGGAGAGGCCACAACAGTGAGAGGCCCGTGTACCGCAAAAAATAAAAAATAATTAAAAAAATAAAATTGCATCAAAATGAATAAAATACCTAGGAATTAACCAAAGAAAGACCTTTATGCTGAAAACCATAAAGCATTGGTAAAGGAAATTGGAGATGATACAAAGAAGTGGAAAAATATCCCATGCTCTTGGACTGGAAGAATTAATGTTGTTAAAATTGCCATACTACCCCAAGCAAACTACAGATTTATTGCAATCCCTATCACAATATCCATGATATTTTTCACAGAAATAGAACAAATAATCCTAAAATTCTTATGGAACCCCAAAAGACCCCAAACTGCCAAAGCATTCTTGAGAAAAAAGAACAAAGCTGGAGGTAGTACCCTCCCAGACTTCAGACTACAAAGCAACAGTAATCAAAACAGTGTGGTACTGGAATAAAAACAGACACATCAATGGAACAGAATAGAGAAATAAACCCACACACTTATAGTCAATTAATCTATGGCAAAGGAGAGAATAATACATAGTGGAGAAAAGACAGTCTCTTCAGGTGATGCTGGGAAAACTAGACAACTACACGTAAAACAATGAGATTAGAACATTCCCTCACACCATATACAAAGATAAACTCAAAATGCTTAAAGACCTAAATGTAAGACATGAAACCATAAAACTCCTAGAAGAGAACATAGGCAGAACACTCTTTGATATAAATCATAACAATATTTTTTTGATTTGTCTCCTAAGGCAAAAGAAATGAAAGCACAAATAAACAAAGGGGATCTAATTAAACTTAAAAGTTTTTGCACAGCAAAGGAACCATTGACAAAACATAAAGACAACTTACAGAATGGGAAAAAATGTTTGCAAATGATATGACTGAAAGGGGTTAATATACAAACAGCTCATACAACTCATTATCAAAAACCTGGGGCTTCCCTGGTGGCGTAGTGGTTGAGAGCCCGCCTGCCGATGCAGGGGACGCGGGTTCCTGCCCCGGTCCGGGAAGATCCCACATGCTGCGGAGAGGCTGGGCCCGTGAGCCATGGCCGCTGAGCCTGCGCGTCCGGAGCCTGTGCTCCGCAGTGGGAGAGGCCACAACAGTGAGAGGCCCGCGTACCACAAAAAAAAAAAAAACCTGAATAACCCAATCAAAATGGGTTAGATTTTAGAATGAATAGACATTTTTCCCAAGAAGATATATACAGATGGCTAACAGACACATGAAAAGATGCTCAGCATCACTAATCATCAGGGAAACAATGAGACATCACCTCACACCTGTCAGAATAGCTATCATCAAAAAGAATACAAATAAATGTTGGCAAGGATGTGGAGAAAAGGGAACCTTGGTACACTATTGGTGTGAAAATAAATTGGTACAGCCACTCTGGAAAACAGTATAAAGGTTCCTCAAAAAACTAAAAATGGAACTACCATATGATCCAGCAATTCCACTCCTGGTTATATGCCTGGAAAAAAAAATGAAAACACTACTCTGAAAAGATACATACACCCAAATGTTCATAGCAGCATTATTTACCATAACCAGGATATGGAGGCAACCCAAGTGCCCATCAACAGATGAATGGATAAAGAAAATGTGGTACATGTATACACAATGGAATATTACTCAGCCATAAGAAGAATGAAATTCTTCCATTTGCAGCAACGTGGACGGACCTAGAGAATATTATGCTGAGTGAAATAAGTCAGACAGAGGAAGACAAAATACTGTATGATATCACATATGGAATCTAAAAAATAATAGAAATGAACATATATGCAAAACAGAAACAGACTCAGATATAAAGAACAAACTAGTGGTTACCAAGGGGGAGAGAGGGGGGGAGGGACAAATTAGGGGTATGAGATTAAGAAATAAAAACTACTATGTATAAAATACATAAGCAAAGGGGTATATTGTATGGTACAGGGAATTATAGCCATTATCTTGTAATAACTTTTAATGGAGTATAAATCTGTAAAAATACTGACTCACTATGCTGTGCACCTGAAACTAATATAATATTGTAAATCAACTATACCTCAATTTTAAAAAGACAGTGAGGAGAGCAGAAGCAAAAAGAACTACAATTCTGCAGCCTGTGGAACAAAAACCACATTCACAGAAAGGTAAACAAAATGAAAAGGCAGAGGGCTATGTACCAATTGAAGGAACAAGGTAAAACCCCAGAAAACCAACTAAATGAAGTGGAGATAGGCAACCTTCCAGAAAAAGAATTCAGAATAATGATAGTGAAGATGATCCAGGACCTCAGAAAAAGAATGGGGGCAAAGATCGAGAAGATGCAAGACATGTTTAACACAGACATAGAAGAATTAAAGAACAAACAGAGATGAACAATACAGTAACTGAAATGAAAAATACACTAGAAGGAATCAATAGCAGAATAACTGAGGCAGAAGAACGGATAAGTGACCTGGAAAACCGAATGGGGGAATTCACTACTGTGGAACAGCAGAATAAAGAAAAAAGAATGAAAAGAAATGAAGACAGCATAAGAGACCTCTGGGACAACATTAAACATAACAACGTTCGCATTATAGGGGTCCCAGAAGGAGAAGAGAGAAAGGACCAGAGAAAATATCTGAAGAAATTATAGTTGGAAACTTCCCTAACATGGGAAAGGAAATAGCCACCCAAGTCCAGGAAATGTAGAGAGTCCCATACAGGATAAACCCAAGGAGAAACATGCTAAGACACAAAGTAATCAAACTGGCAAAAATTAAAGAAAAATTATTGAAAGCAGCAAGGGACAAACGACAAATAACATACAAGGGAACTCCCATAGGTTAACAACTGATTTCTCAGCAGAAATTCTACAAGCCAGAAGGGAGTGGCATGACATATTTAAAGTGATGAAAGGGAAGAACCTACACCAAGATTACTCTACCTGGCAAGGATCTCATTCAGATTTAATGCAGAAATCAAAATTTTACAGACAAGCAAAAGGTGAGAGAATTCAGCACCTCCAAACTAGCTCTACAACAAATGCTAAAGGAACATCTCTAGACAGGAAACACAAGAAAAGGGAAAGACCTACAAATACACACCCAAAACAATTAAGAAAATGGTAATGGGAACATACATATCGATAATTACCTTAAACGTGAATGGATTAAATGCTCCAACCAAAAGACACAGGCTCGCTGAATGGATACAAAAACAAGACCCATATATATGCTGTCTACAAGAGACCCACTTCAGTTCTAGGGAAACCTACAGGCTGAAAGTGAGGGAATGGAAAAAGGTATTCCATGCAAATGGAAATCAAAAGAAAGCTGTAGTAGCAATACTCATATCAGATAAAATAGACTTTAAAACAGAATGTCACAAGAGACAAGGAAAGGCACTACATGATGATGAAGAGATCAATCCAAGAAGAAGCTATAACAATTATAAACATATATGCTCCCAACATAGGAGCACCTCAATACATAAGGCAATTGCTAACAGCTATAAAAGAGGAAATCTACAGTAACACAATAATAGTGGGGGACTTTAACACCTCACTTACACCAATGGACAGATGATCCAAACAGAAAATTACTAAGGAAACACAAGCTTTAAATGACACAGTAGACCAAATAGATTTAATTGATATTTATAGGACATTCTATCCAAAAACAGGATACACTTTCTTAAGTGTGCACAGAACATTCTCCAGGATAGATCACATCTTGGGTCACAAACCAAGCCTCAGTAAATTTAAGAAAATTGAAATCAAGCATCTTTTCAGACCACAATGCTATGAGATTAGAAATGAAATACAGGGAAAAAAGCACAAACACATAGAGGCTAAACAATTCATTACTAAATAACCAAGAGATCACTGAAGAAATCAAACAGAAAATCAAAAAATACCTAGAGACAAATGACAATGAAAACATGACGATCCAAAACCTATGGGATGCAGCAAAAGCAGTTCTAAGAGGGAAGTTTATATCAATACAAGCCTACCTCAAGAAACAAGAAAAATCTCAAATAAACAACCTAATCTTATACCTAAAGGAACTAGAGAAAGAAGAACAAACAAAACCCAAAGTTAGTAGAAGGAAAGAAATCATAAAGATCAGAGCAGAAATAAATGAAACAGAAACAAAGAAAACAATAGCAAAGATCAATAAAACTAAAAGCTGGTTCTCTGAGAAGAGAAACAAAATTGATAAGCCATTAGCCAAACTCATCAAGAAAAAGAGGGAGAGGCCTCAAAAAATTATAATTAGAAATGAAAAAGGAGAAGTTACAACAGACACCACAGAAATACAAAGCATCCTAAGAGACTACTACCAGCAACTCTATGCCAACAAAATGGACAACCTGGAAGAAATGGGCAAATTATTAGAAAGATATAACCTTCCAAGGCTGAACCAGGAAGAAATAGAAAATATGAACAAACCAATCACAAGTAATGAAATTGAAACTGTGATTAAAAATCTTCCAACAAAAGTCCAGGACCAGATGGCTTCACAGGTGAATTCGATCAAACATTTAGAGACGAGCTAACACCCATCCTTCTCAAGCTCTTCCAAAAAATTGCAGAGGAAGGAACACTCCCAAACTCATTCTATGTGGCCACCATCACCCTGATACCAAAACCTGACAAAGATACTATAAAAAAAGAAAATTACAGACCAATATCACTCATGAATATCGATGCAAAAATCCTCAACAAAATACTAGCAAACAGAATCCAATAGCACATTAAAAGGATCATACACCACAATCAAGTGGGATTTATCCCAGGGATGCAAGGATTCTTCAATATACACAAATCAGTCAATGTGATACACCATATTAACAAATTGAAGAATAAAAACCATATGATCATCTCAATAGATGCAGAAAAAGCTTTTGACAAAATTCAACACCCATTTATGATAAAAACTCTCCAGAAAGTGGGTATTGAGGGAACCTACCTCAACATAATAAAGGCCATATATGACAAACCCACAGAAAACATCACTCTCAATGGTGAAAAACTGAAAGCATTTCCTCTAAGATCAGGAACAAGACAGGGATGTCCACTCTCACCACTATTATTCAACATAGTTTTGGAAGTCCTACCAGGGCAATCAGAGAAGAAAAAGAAAAGGAATACAAATTGGAAAAGAAGAAGTAAAACTGTTACTGTTTGCAGATGACATGGTAATATACATAGAGAATCCTAAAGATGCCACCAGAAAACTACTAGAGCTAATCAATGAATTTGGTAAAGTTGCAGGATATAAAATTAATGCCCAGAAATCTCTTGCATTCCTATACACTAATGATGACAAATCTGAACGAGTAATTAAGGAAACACTCCCATTTACCATTGCAACAAAAAGAATAAAATACCTTGGAATAAACCTATCTAGGGAGACAAAAGACCTGTATGCAGAAAACTGTAAGACACTGATGAAAGAAATTAAACATGATACAAACAGATGGAGAGATATACCATGTTCTTGGATTGGAAGAATCAACATTGTGAAAATGACTATACTACCCAAAGCGATCTACAGTTTCAATGCAATCCCTATCAAATTACCAATGGCATTTTTTACAGAACTAGAACAAAAAATCTTAAAATTTGTATGGAGACACAAAAGACCCCGAATAGCCAAAGCAGTCTCGAGGGAAAAAAAACGGAGCTTGCTGAATCAGACTCCCTGACTTCAGACTATACTACAAAGCTACAGTAATCAAGACAATATGGTACTGGCACAAAAACAGAGATATAGATCAATGGAATAGCATAGAAATCCCAGAGACAAACCCACGCACCTGTGGTTAACTAATCTATGACAAAGGAGGCAAGGATATACAATGGAGAAAAGACAGTCTCTTCAATAAGTGGTGCTGGGAAAACTGGACAGATACATGTAAAAGAATTAAGTTAGAACACCTCCTAACACCATACACAAAACTAAACTCAAAATGGATTAGAGACCTAAATGTAAGACTGGACACTATAAAACTCTTAGAGGAAAACATAGGAAGAACACTCTTTGACATAAATCATGGCAAGATCTTTTTTGGTCCACCTTTCTAGAGTAACGGAAATAAAAACAAAAATGAAGAAATGGGACCTACTGAAACTTTAAAACTTTTGCACAGCAAAGGAAACTACAAACAAGATTAAAAGACAACCCTCAGAATGGGAGAAAATATTTGCAAACGAATCAAGGTACAAAGGATTAATCTCCAAAATATGTGAACAGCTCATGCAGCTCAACATTTTTTTTAAAAAACAGTCCAAAAATGGGCAGAAGACCTAAATAGACATTTCTCCAAAGAAGACATACAGATGGCCAGGAAGCACATGAAAAGCTGCTCAACATCACTAATTATTAGAGACATGCAAATCAAAACTACAATGAGGTATCACCTCACACCAGTTAGAATGGGCATCATCAGAAAATCTACAAACAAAAAATGCTGGAGAGGGTTTGGAGAAAAGGGAACCCTCTTGCACTGTTGGTGCGAGTGTAAATTGATACAGCCACTATGGAGAACAATATGGAGGTTCCTTAAAAACCTAAAAATAGAATTAGCATATTACCCAGCAATCCCACTACTGGGCATATACCCAGAGAAAACCATCATTCAAAAAGACACATGCACCCCAATGTTCATTGCAGCACTATTTACAAAAGCCAGGTCATGGAAGCAAACTAAATGCCCATTGACAGATGAATGGATAAAGAAGATGTGGTACATATATACAATGGAGTATTACTCAGCCATAAAACGGAATGAAATTGGGTCATTTGTAGAGACATGGATGAATCTGGAGACTGTCATGCAGAGTGAAGTAAGTCAGAAAGAGAAAAACAAATATCGTAAATTAATACACATATGTGGAACCTAGAAAAATGGTACTGTTGAACTGGTTTGCAGGGCAGAAATTGAGACACAGATGCAGAGAACAAACGTATGGACACCAAGGGGGGAAAGTGACAGTGGGGGGTGGTGGTGGGATGAATTGGGAGATTGGGATTGACATGTATACACTAATATGTATAAAATGGATAACTTATAAGAACCTGCTGTATAAAAAAATTAAATTAAAAAAAAAGACACTGAGGAGGAACAGAGTAGTGGCCTAGCAGCTGGAGGTGGGGGTGGCCCACATTTCAAAAAGAAGAGGGAGTGATCTTATTGGCAAATATCACTGAGGTCAAGTAAAAAGAGGCTGAACAGAATCCTCTGGATCTACGATTTTGAAGGTCAAATCAAGGGAACTTAAATGGATTGACAGGGCAGAGCCAGTGGGTAGGGAATTGGGCACGGAGGCATTGAAGAAGTAGATGTGATTCAGATGATTATATCAAGACTTTTATCTTGGAGAAGAGAAACAGGACAATAGAAAACATGAGTCTTATAAGAGTAAGTTTTAAGCACATTTAAGTGAAGATATAAAGAAAATAAGAAAATACAAAAATAATGAATGATTGATGGAACAACCTCAAAGAGAAGATGAGGGAATGGGATCGAGGCTGAAGTTAGATAGGAGGTAGAACTAATATTTACTGAGTGCTTTTCTGTGTGCCAGGAACTGTGGAGTTACTTTCATATACTGTCATCCCTCAGTGTCTGGGGGTTCCAGAACCCCCCCGCCCCACAAATGCCCAAATCCACAAATGCTCAAGCCCCTTACTGTGTATCATGTCATTTAAATATAATAACCCCAGAAGTGTTGTATTCCTCTTTTTACAGATGAGAAAGTTGACCACAGCTCAGAGAGGTTAAGCAACCTGCTCAAAGCCACACAGCTAGTAAGGTTAGAGTGAAGATTGCAAAACCAATTCTATTTGATACCGAGATTCCTTCTTTTTCTACCACATCACACCTCTACCTCTTCCTTGAGATGTGAGATTGAGGTAAAATAGGTAAAGTTTGGAGATATGTTTGTAGAAGGGGGACCAAGTTGAAGATATTTACCCTTGAAGACTTGTTTGTTGTTGTTGTTGTTGTTGTTTAATCCTAATATCCATTCATGGGATCCTCTCTACCCCTCCAAACTGAGATAAGATTGCCTCAAAATCATTCCAAACCGTGTAGACGTCTTCCAGCCTTCCACAGATCTCTGCAGATTCCCAGGTTCTTCATGAGCTCCTCTGGGTCATGATCATGGCTTTCCCTGACTTGGTTCAGTGGAGAGATCCTCTTGCATCCTGTGAGCACTCTGATGTCTCTGCCTCAAATTCTACAAAATGACATTCTCACAAAGCACTTTTATTTGTGGTAGACTTTACAGAGGCTTTTGATGGGGAACAAAGGAGGGGATTTATCCTAGCAACACAAACAGCTTCCAACCGACCATAACTCACTCTTGTCCTTAAAAGCCTTTTAGTATTCCCCATTGGGTTTTTCACTGGCTTCTTCACCCAAGGGTGCTAGCCTGCTTCAGCCATTCCTGTGTTAGCTTTCCTTTTCCTCTCCTTTTATCTCTCTTCTTTACTCCTCCTCTCCTGTGGTAACCTTGGGAATGCTAAAATTTTCTCATTCTATTATGCAGAGCAACTGTCTGAGCCCCTACTCCCCTCTGCGGGTCTAAGCCTGCCTTTGCAAATCCAAGTTCATCAAGGTACTCCCCTGATTAAAAGGGCCTTCCATGGAACAAGATCCAGCTGTCTGGTTTTGATTTTTATGTTGCCCTGTGTGCAGAGAGAAGTAAGGCCATCTGCCGAGAGGAGGAGCTGGGCGGGGGAGAGCAGGAGGAAGAAAGGGTTTGAAAGGGGAGTGAAAATGTCAGGTAGCCGCTGCAGGGAAAGGAACACCAGGGAAGACAGAGAGACTCAGCTTAAGCAGAAATCTTTTAGACGTTTTTCTCTGGTAATCAGCTATCCAAGCAGAAAAAAATGTGAAAGATGGCTGGAGTTCCTCGGGGTTAGAAGTTTGTAGAGTGATCACGGGATAAAGACAAAACACAAAGTTGTGTAAAGTGATGGCGAGACGGTCACTGATGAGATGTGGTGTGGGTCTGGGGCGGGCTGGGTGGGAGAGGGCAGTGAGGAAGTGGAGCTGAGAGGGAAGAAGAGGTAAAAGGAAAAAAAGAGTTCAATAAGATAGACAAACAGGGGTTGTGAGAGGAAGGGCAAAACGGGAGAAGGCAGTGGTCAGAAAGGGGGTTCTGGAGTTACACCTTTGCAGCTGATTGGCCCTCCTGGCACTCGGGGATCCGAGCACCCAGTGTGCCAGCGCTAGCTCTAAGCAGCAGAACACTGCCTCCCCGCCTCGCATCTCCTCCCTGAAAGACAATAGACTGCCTGAAAGACAAGCCTGCAGTGGCCTAAAGCAGCCCACCCCACCGGCCTCACAGACATGGAGATGAGAAAGGCTAATTAGGAAATCGAGACCCCCTATCCTGGCTCCTTCCAGGTGTCTCCAAGCAGCTGACCAGTCTAGAAAGAAGCACAGTGGGACAATAGCTGCTGTTTCTGTCTCCCACTTCTCTCCCTGACCTCCCACTCTCTTTGTAGGGAATACTGTTCTCTTTTGTCTGCTGCTACACATACGGGGGTGGGGGAAATGGGCATTTGGTTTCCCTAGACCTGAAATTTAACACATCTCTACTCCTGAAATGCTCTCAATTTACATCTGCTCCATTTTATCATCTTGTGATCCTATTGTTCATAAGTTGCTTTCCTCATCCTCCTCCCCTCCCACAGTTTCCACATCTTTGTTTCAGTTTTTGCATTTTCATTTACTGCTCTTGCAATCACATGTCATCTCTGTTTAATCCTGTATCAGAAGATGAGCAGAGAAGGCCTGTCTTTGAGCTTTCGTTAAAGGTGAGCTGTGGTTTAGGAGGTGTTCCACATGCCATAGGTAAGCCATCTGTCCTCCGTGTACCCTGAAGCAGCATCTTTCCTGCCAGTTTCTTCTCTCTATAGCTTCTGCCTGTAAGTCATATCACTAATAGCTTGCTATCATGTACTATCGTGCCTATGGCACAGTTAGGGGCCACTTTAATGTGATAACAAATGTCCTTAGTCATGGGGCCATACGGAGATTTGGTGGGTGGTACCATTAGCTGTAAAGCTTGAGGCAGATTTGGAGTTGTCCAGAAAAGAATCCCAAATCAGAGATACGTTTTAATAAAACATACTGCAACAGATTTTAAGCTGCTCTACCATCAAACAGGAGTCTTCCTCTTCTCAATTCAATTGATGTTCCCCCCAAATAATTTCAAACATGACAGGAATGGGCATAAGCTCCTGACATTTTATTCATCATCCTCAATGATCATTTTCTTATCCTACAATGACCACACTTCATCATGGTTCTCCCCGGAACCAGGAGAGAGTGCTGTCAGCCCAGTGTTTAGGGGATTAGGTGGGAAGCCAGTGAGTTTCACATCAATATTTCACCATGAATCTACATATTTCTGATGAACTCACCGGTAAACAACAATGGACTTAGGGCAAGCTCCTTATCAGCCAATGAACTATAAATAGCCCTTGAGTTTTGAAGCGGCCTGCTCCCCCTTCAAAGTGATGTCATCGGGTTTTCATCAAAAGCAACCTGCTTTTCTATCACGTGGACCAAAATAGACCATGACTGTAAGCAGCTTGCAGGCAGGGCCCACGTCTCTCCTCACTGCACCTAGCACGTTAGGCAGCAAGTAGGTCCTCATGGAAGAAATGAGCCGAATCCAGAGCTGACAGGAGCCTACAAGGTCATCCACAAGATTATCTAGCTCAGGATTTCCAAAGATGGCTTCCTTAGGGCTCAATAGGATAGAGGTTAAATGGTTGAGGGAGGGGGAGGAGGGGGAGGAGAAGAGAAGGGTACCACGACTGTTTCATGGCCAAGTTAGTTTGGAATATGTGATCGACAAAGGGTTTTTTTTGCTGTTGGTGGTGTAAGTTTGAAGACTAGGTATGTCCTGTAATTTAAAAAGTGCTTCTGAAGCTTGTAAATGACTGAAAGAAGGGATAAAAGTGTGATTGTGTCTCTCCCACTAGAGCGCTATGTATCCGTTTGGGAAAGGATGAAGCAAGCTAACCCTCTCATTTTAAGAATGAGGAAAATGAGGCTGAAAGAGGAAATGACATGCTCAGAAACACTTGACTTATTAGTCACACACCTGGGATTAGGATCTAGACCTCTCCTTACTGTGTGTTTTCCACAGGGGGTGTCGCCACGTGGCCTTCTGCACCCAGGTAATAGGGAAAGAACCAAATGAATGAGCCTGTGGCATGAATCTGATGTCAGGTGCTTATTTTCAGCTTGACATCTCAAACGTCAATGCCCTATGACTGTCAAGAATTATCCCAAACCTCCCCAGGCCCTTAGAGGAGGAATGCATTTTCCCTCATGAACCATGCAGACCTCAAATTTCTGATCCGTGTGAAGATATGTCATGCCCTGCTTTATATTTTATTCATGTTAGACCAAGTCATCACTTCACCAAAAAAAAAAAGATAAATAAAAGGCAAATGATCCTTATAAAAAGAAATTTGTGTACAAATGCAAGATCCTTTGCTGAAACTAGATAAAAAAATAAAATGCCAGGAAGAACAGCTAAACGTGCATGTAACACTAGACAGAGGGGTGTGATGGAGTGGGAGTGTCTTCTGAATCACTTCCCTAAATTTAGCAATGCAGCTTAAAAAAATAAGCCTGTAAGATCTGCTTCCCAGAAATCCTGTTGTTTCTTTGCACGTGTCTTACGCAAGTCTGTGCCACAGGCCTACAGAATAATGAGATGGGAAGGGCACAGCCCTATTTTGAAAGAACCACCAAGAGAAATCAAAGAGAATTTGAGAGGCTAAGAAACTCAGGAGAATCCAACCTTTGTCTTCTCTAGCCATGCAGCTGTGAGTGGTGCCATCGAAAGGAAGTGATGTCTGTTAAGTGCTTCCCACCTAGAAGTTGTGGGGTGATTCGAAGGTGTATTCATCTCCCCCACCAGAATAAAACTGTCATTGTTGTCGTTCATCATTTCCAAAAGACTTCATCATTGTTCTTATTTAATTCCTAAAGGAGCATCTCTGTCACATGCCTTCGTTCCCTTGGCCCATCACTCTCCTCCCCTGCTTTCCTTTCTCTAGCCTCACCCTGTAAGTGGTTCTAGAAAGCCAGGCCTCAAGAGTTTTTAGGAATTCATGTTTTTAGGTTCTTCTTCCAGCTTACATCCAGTGGTTTCTTATGCAGTTTCTCTGAATCTCTTTGTAGCAAGTGGTAGAGAGTGAAGAGAATCCTGACGGTCAAGGCAGGATTGTGTTGTAGGCTACACAGGTGATGTCACTGAAAGAAGGTCACATTTAAGTGGGAACAAATGCCCTGATGTTTTCCAGCTCCCCTCTGCCTGCCTCTATAAGTGCCTGCCTCTATAAATTGGGGTCAGCTTTGAGCACACCAGTGAGGAGAGTGAAAGGGGTCACGATGGCAAACTTCTCTCCAGAAGCCCCTCCAGGTGTCCTCTACTTGCCTGGACCCTCTTTCAAACCATGCCTCCCCCGCCTCCAGGACTATTTTACCTACCTCCCCTAACAAAACCTTTTCACCAGTCTGCAATCCGATTTAATCCTCTTTTGTTTCCCCACTGAGCTGCTAGAAATAGTCATGAATCCCTGCTAGTTGGTACTTTGGAAAGAAGCCAATAAACAAATTCACACTCTATAAGTAACTGATAATAACTTCATATGTTACTTGCCTAGTATACTTTATGTTTTAATAGAAGAGAGCTCATGAATTCATAGAGTTACTGGAATGCCTACAACAAGGCCTAGGGATGAATTCAGGCAAGATTCCTGCTTACACTCTAGTGGGAGAGACAGACAATAAGCCAGAAAACAAATGAATAAGATGATTTTTTGGTAGCAGTAAGTTCTATGAGAAAAATAAAGCAAGGTAACATCGTTATTTGGGGAACTGGAGTGATCAGAGAGGTCTTCATTAAGGACATGACATTTGAGTCTTCACCTGAAGGAAGGAAAGGAGCAAGATCTGAGGCAGGGTGTTCCAGGCAGAGAGAAGAGTCAGGGTAGAGTTCCTGATGTTGGAGCAACTTGGATGGGAACAGAGAGATGGACAGTGAGAGTGTGTGTAGTGAGTAGGGGACAGAAAGGAAGAGATAGCTCTGGAGGGGTGAGTTAGGGTCAGGTCATGGAGAACTTTGAAACCCATAAGAAGTTTGGAATTTATGTAATTGTAATGGGATGTCTTAGGAGAGTTTTAAGAAGGGAATTGATGTGATCTAATGTAAATCTTAACAGACCAGCCCCTAACTTAATAGAATCTCTATATTTGTAGAGGACCTTTCAAGCCAATGGAGGAAGAACTAAGAAGTGGTGGGTTGAGAAGTAGATTCGGGAAGTCTGAATGGAAGTTCTGACCTTGCCCAAAACAACTGACCAAGCTACTGCACCTCTTTGCCTTCAGGTTTTTCACGTAGGAAAGGATGAGGCTGGACCAATGAGTGTTCCCAGGTCTTTTCACATCAAAACAGATATAGAAGTTGATAGTGGTGCAGCACCCCTAGAAATAAATGAAGCTCCTCGACGCTGTCCCAAGGGCTGAGGCACACTTGCAACACACAGGGAGGGAATTTCTAGGCTAGATGATCTTGAAGGTTCCTCTCAATTAAGTTAAGTTAAGTTATCATAAGATTTCATGACATTTCCTCAATCCATACCACACAGACAGTCATCTATTTTAACTGAAGTAAGGGCGTAGTACTAATCTAGGTCATAATGACTAGTGTGGCCTATTATTTCACATTTCCCAAGCATCAGACTTCATCCTAAATAATCAAGCATTGTCATCTGTGCTTTGTGGTTTCTGCTGACCACCATGCAAATTTCCCAGACACACTGTGTCTCAAGTTCTCCTTCTCTGCCACTTGGGTGGTCAATTCCTCCCCAAAGTGATCTACCCAGATCAGAACTGGTGGTGCTGCAGAATGTTCTGGCTTTCGAGTTGACACATTTAGATCTCAAGCCAAGTGACAAGACAATCTACCACAATGGCTTACTAAGGTGGAAATTTGTATCGTTTCTTTTCATCTTTTCCGTACTCCAAAAGAAATTTCTTATAGAATAAAAAAGGAATAACTACAGTTGACGTAATAGATAAGACATGGAAACAGAAGGTATCTGCATCAGGGGATCAAATATCACCCTACAACAATAAAAGGCAAATGTATAAAGATGGCAAAACTTGCCCTCCACCCCAGGGCATGTTATTTGACACATACATTCAATAGTGCAGATGCGTTGGAATATACCCATCTTCATTTTCCTGTGTCCTTTGAGACCTGGCCTAGTATATACAAGCTGATTGAACTCTACATCACTCATATTTATTCCACCCTCTCTGACCTTTTTTTTTCTTACTCTCCTACATTTACCTTTGTTCTGTGCCCCATCACGACCTCAGTTCTCTGACCTCCCTAGTTCTATCAGCCCATCCTCCCTACTCCCAACCTTACTTATTCTGCTTTTCACTATATACCATGTGTTCATTCACTATATACCATGTATTCATCAGGATCCCTTGTGACCTTGACCTTCAACTTTATCAGTTCTCAACCATAGTCACTCCCTGAATTCTCCGGCATTACCAGAATTACAGAACCCAGACAACTGGGTATTGATTGTGAAAGGGTCAACCTGGTGGCTTTGTCTGGTTAACACTGGGCCCCACTTAGCTGGTCACAAGCTGCTCCATAAGTACCCACGCCATTGCAGAAGGTGTTCTTTTGTGTTGTTCCACGGAGGTGGTACCAGTGGAGAAAAAATAAGACTTGAGGAAATAAAAAAGGGTACATCAAACTCTTATATAACTCTGTTCATTTAATAAGCTAGTCTTTTTGCCTATATTTCCTTTTCTTCTTTCTTCTACTTGCTGTAGCCATCCTCTCATGTGTCTTACTTCAACTAACAGCTAAACATTTCTTCCTCTGTCCTATCATTGAACACATACTATAATCCTTTGCTTTTATGTTTTCTCCTTTTCTAGATTATGGGCATCTTTCAACACTAAAAATATTTTACTCCACTCTCTTCTTATTGCACAGATTCTGAAGAGAAGTCCAATATAATTTTTATCCTTCTTCCTCTATAGGTAGGATGTTTTCCACACCATCCTCACTTCTTACAAGACTTTCCCAGGAATTCTCTGGTAGTCCAGGGGATAGGACTCCGCTTCACTGCTGAGGGTCCAGGTTCAATTCCTGGTTGGGGAACTAAGATCCCGCAAGCCATGCAGCACTGCCAGAAAAAAAAGACTGTCTTTGATTTTCTGCACTTTGAATATATTTGGGGTTTTTGTTTGTTTGTTTGTTTATCCTGCTTGGTATTCTCTGAGTTGCTTAGACCTGTGGTTTGGTGTCTGTCATTAATTTTGGAACGACATTATTACTTCAACTATTTCCTCTGTTTCTTTCTCTCTTCTCTTTCTAGTATTCCTATTATGTATATGTTATGGTTTTATAATTGTTCCACAGTTCTTAGAAATCCTGCCCTATTTTGAATCATTTTCCTTTGCTTTTCAGTTTGAAAAGTTTTTATTGACATATCTTCAAACTCACTCATTTTTCCTTGGCCATGTCTAGTCTCCTGATGATCATCAAAGGCATTCTTCATTTCTTGTATAGTGCTTTATATTTCTAGCATTTTAAAATTATTTCTCAGAGTTTCCATCTCTCTGTTTCCATTTCCAATCTGCCCTTGCATGATGTCTACTTTTTCCATTAGGGCCTTTTACATATTAATCATGGTTGTTTTAAATTCCCAGTTTGATCATTCCAAAATCTCTGCCTTAGCTGAGTCTGGTTTTGATGTTTGCTTTATCTCTTCATGTGAGAAGTATGGGGGAATATTTCTTCACTATTCACCCCCAAACCTGGTGGGACTTCTGGAGGTAAAACTCATGAAAGTATAGGGACCCTCTCCCCTTAAAGTTGGGCCCCCAGGGGTTTTATCTTTCTAGTCCTTGTTCAGTCTCCAGCCATTAGTCATTTACTCTTAAATGTTTCTAACTAGTTCTTGCAGCAGTTTCTGGTCCAGGCAAGCTGTGATTCTTTGTATTTACATGCCTTTTCAGTTTTCGGGGTGGCAGTTTGCCTTGTGACCTCTATTCTCTGATTGTTTGAAGAGTGATTGATTTTCAGTTTTTTCCATTTTTTTCTTTTCTAATGAGGACAGGAGTGACAACTTCCAAGCTTTTCCCATGTTAGACTGGCAACTGTGGGCTTACTATTCATCACTGAAGTCCTTTATAATAACATAATACCTAGAAAATAGCAAATATCCAAATATTTCCTAGGTCAAAGTCTACAAGAACAAGAAAGTGAGGGGCCATCCCCCTAAAGATATAAAGCTTGTTTCCAGCTGTATTATGAGAGGAGATTTACTCCTTGGTCTTGAACTGAAATTACATTGTTTTGTTAAGGATTAAGGGCTTGTGCAGGCCTCTGCCGCTGCAGGCTCACCCCGCATTCCAATTATAACTACATATCCCTCCCTCCCTCCACCTGAATGAGCAAGAGCCCACTAATCAGCCGATGCCTTAACCCCATCCTGTCTGGGTAGGAACACATGCCTGAGGGCGACCTACATGCAGAGGTGAGGCCAAAACCAAAGCTGAACCCCAGGAGCTGTGCGAGCAATGAAGAAAAAGGGAAATTTCTCCCTGCAGCCTCAGGAGCAGTGGATTAAATCTCCACAATCAACTTGATGTACCCTACACCTGTGGAATACCTGAATAGACAACAAATCATCCCAGAATAGAGGTGGTAGACTTTGGGAGCAACTGTAGACTTGGGGTTGGCTGTCTCAGACTGATTTCTTTCTGGTTTTTATGTTTCTCTTAGTATAGTTTTTAGTGCTTGTTATCATTGGTGGATTTGTTTATTGGTTTGGTAACTCTCTCTTTTTTTAATTATTCTTGTTTTCATTTGTTTATTTTAATAATTTTATTTTTCTTTCTTTTTTTCTTTCTTTTTTTTTTTTTTTCTCCCTTTTCTTCTGAGACTTGTGGCTGACAGGGTCTTGGTGATCTGGTCAGGTGTCAGGCTTGAGTCTCTAAGGTGGGAGAGCTGAGTTCAGGACATTGGACCACCAGAGAAATCCCAGCCCCATGTAATGTCAATCAGTGAGAGCTCTCCCAGAGATCTCCATCTCAATGCTAAGACCCAACTCCACCCAACAGCCAGCAAGCTCCAGTGCTGGATACCACATACCAAAAAACTAGTAAGACAGGAACACAACCCCACCCAATAGGAGAGACTCGGCCTAAAATAATACTAAGTTCACAGACACCCCAAAACACACAACCAGACGTGGCCCTGCCCAATAGAAAAGCAAGATCCAGCCCCACCCACCAGAACAAAGGCACCAGTCCCCTCCACCAGGAAGCCTACACAAGCCACTGAACCAACATGACCCATGGGGGGCAGACACCAAAAACAATGGGAAATACAAACCTGCAGCCTGCAAAAAGGAGACCCCAAACACAGTAAGTTAAGCAAAATGGGAAGATAAAGAAATCCAGCAGATGAAGGAACAAGGTAAAAACCCACCAAACCAAACAAATGAAGAGGAAATAGGCAGTCTACCTGAAAAAAAATTCAGAGTAATGATAGTAAAGATGATCCAAAATCTTGGAGATAGAATGGAGAAAATACAAGAAATGTTTAACAAGGACCTAGAAGAACTAAAGAGCAAAAAACAATCATGAACAACATAATAAATGAAATTTTAAATTCTCTAGAAAGAATCAATAGCAGAATAACTGAGGCAGAAGAACGCATAAGTGACCTGGGAGATAAAATAGTGGAAATAACTACATCAGAGCAGAATAAAGAAAAAAGAATGAAAAGAATTGAGGACAGTCTCAGACACCCCTGGGACAACATTAAACACACCAACATTCTAATTATAGGGGTCCCAGAGGAAGAGAAATAAAAAGTGTCTGAGAAAATACTTTGAAGAGATTATAGTTGAAAACTTCCCTAAGGTGGAAAAGGAAATAGTCAATCAAGTCCAGGAAGCACAGAGAGTCCCATACAGGATAACTCCAAGGAGAAACATGCCAAGACACATATTAATCAAACTATCAAAAATTAAATACAAAGAAAACATATTAAAAGCAGCAAGGGAAAAACAACAAATAACACACAAGGGAATCCCCATAAGGTTAACAGCTGATCTTTCAGCAGAAACTCTGCAAGCCAGAAGCGAGTGGTAGGACATATTTAAAGTGATGAAGGATAAAAACCTACAACCAAGATTATTCTACCCAGCAAGGATCTCATTCAGATTTGATGGAGAAATTAAAACCTTTACAGACAAGCAAATGCTGAGAGAGTTCAGTACCACCGAACCAGCTTTACAACAAATGCTAAAGGAACTTCTCTAGGCAGGAAACACAAGAGAAGGAAAAGACCTACAAAAACAAACCCAAAACAATTAAGAAAATGGGAATAGGAACATACATATCAATAATTACCTTAAGTGTAAGTAGATTAAACGCTCCAACCAAAAGACAGACTGGCTGAATGGATACAAAAACAAGACCAGTATATATACTGTCTACAAGAGACCCACTTCAGACCTAGGGACACATACAGAGTGAAAGTGAGGGGATGGAAAAAGATATTCAATGCAAATGGAAAACAAAAGAAACCTGGAGTAGCTATTCTCATATCAGACAAAACAGACTTTAAAATAAAGTCTATTACAAGAGACAAAGAAGGATACTACATAATGAAATCAAAAGAAAGCTGGAGTAGCAATTCTCATTTCAGACAAAATAGACTTTAAAGTAAAGACTATACAAGAGACAAAGAAGGACACTACATAATGATCAAGAGATCAATCCCAGAAGAAGATATAACAATTGTAAATATTTATGCACCCAACATAGGAGCACCTCAATACATAAGGCAAATGCTAACAGCCATGAAAGCAGAAATCAACAGTAACACAATAATAGTAGGGGACTTTAACACCCCGCTTTCACCAATGGACAGATGATCCAAAATGGAAATAAATAAGGAAACACAAGCTTTAAATGACACATTAAATAAGATGACTTAATTGATATTTATAGGTCATTCCATCCAAAAACAACAGAATACACTTTCTTCTTAAGTTCTCATGGAACATTCTCCAGGATAGATCCTATATTTGGTCACAAATCAAGCGTTGGTAAATTTAAGAAAATTGAAATCATATCAAGTATCTTTTCTGACCACAACGCTATGAGACTAGATGTCAATTACAGGAAAAAAATCTGTAAAAAATACAAACACATGGAGGCTAAACAATACACCACTAAATAACCAAGAGTTCACTGAAGAAATCAAAGAGAAAATCAAAAAATACATAGAAACAAATGACAATGAAAACACAATGACCCAAAACCTATGGGATGCAGCAAAAGCAGTTCTAAGAGGGAAGTTTATAGCAATACAGTCCTACCTCAAGAAATAAGAAACATCTCAAATAAGCAACCTAACCTTACACCTAAAGCAATTAGAGAAAGAAGACCGAACAAACCCCCAGAGTTAGTAGAGGGAAAGAAATCATAAAGATCAGATCAGAAATAAATGAAAAAGAAATGAAGGAAGCAATAGCAAAGATCAGTGAAAGTAAAAGCTGGTTCTTTGAGAAGATAAACAAAATTGATAAAACTTTAGCCAGACTCATCAAGAAAAAGAGGGAGAAGACTCAAATCAATGGAGTTAGAAATGAAAAAGGAGAAGTAACAACTGACACTGCAGAAATACAAAGGATCATGAGAGATTACTACAAGCAACTGTATCCCAATAACGTGGACAACCCCAAAGACATGGACAAATTGTAAGAAAAGCCCAACCTTCTGAGACTGAACCAGGAAGAAATAGAAAATATGAACAGACAAATCACAAGCACTGAAATTGAAACTGTGATTAAAAATCTTCCAGCAAACAAAACCCCAGGACCTGATGGCGTCACAGGTGAATTCTATCAAACATTTAGAGAAGAAAAAACACCAATCCTTCTCAAACTCTTCCAAAATATAACAGACAGAGGAATACTCCCAAACTCATTCTACAAGGCTACCATCACCCTGATGCCAAAACCAGACAAAGATGTCACACACAAGAAAGAAAGCTAGAGGCCAATATCACTGATGAACGTTGATGCAAAAATCCTCAACAAAATACTAGCAAACAGAATCCAACAGCACATTAAAAGGATCATACACCATGATTAAGTGGGGTTTATCTCAGGAATGGAAGGATTCTTCAATATATGCAAATCAATCAATGTGATACACCATATCAACAAACTGAAGGATAAAAACCATATGATAATCTCAATAGATGCAGAAAAAGCTTTCGACACAATTCAACATCCATTTATGATAAAAACTCTCCAGAAAGTAGAGCACAGAGGGAATCTACCTCAACATAATAAAGGCCATATATGACAAACCCACAGCAAACATCATACTCAATGGTGAAAAACTTAAAGCATTTCCACTAAGATCAGGAACAAGACAAGGTTGCCCACTCTCACCACTGTTATTCAACATAGTTTCAAAAGTTTTAGCCACCACAATCAGAGAAGAAAAAGAAAAGAATCCAAATTGGAAAAGAAGTAAAACTGTCACTGTTTGAAGATGACATGATACTATACGTGAAGAATCCTAAAGATGCTACCAGAAAACTACTAGAGCTAATCAATGAATTTGGTAAAGTAGCAAGTTACAAAATTAATGCACAGAAATCTCTTGCATTCCTGTACACTAATGATGAAAAATCTAAAAGAGAAATTAAGGAAACACTCCCATGTACCATGCCACAAAAAGAATAAAATACCTAGGAATAAACCTACCTAAGGAGACAAAAGACCTGTATGCAGAAGACTATAAGACACTGATGAAAGAAATTAAACATGATACCAACAGATGGAGAGATATACCATGTTCTTGGATTGGAAGAATCAACATTGTGAAAATGACTCTACTACCCAAAGCAATCTACAGAGTCAATGCAATCCCTATCAAACTACCAATGGCATTTTTTACAGAACTAGAACAAAAAATCTCACAATTTGTATGGAAACACAAAAGACCCCAAATAGCCAAAGCAATCTTGAGAAAGAAAAACTGAGCTGGTGGAATCAGGCTCCCTGACTTCAGACTATACTACAAGGCTACAGTAATCAAGACAGTATGGTACTGGCACAAAAACAGAAATATAGATCAATGGAACAGGATAGAAAGCCCAGAGATAAACCCACACACATATGGTCAGCTTATCTTTGATAAAGGAGGCAAGAATATACAATGGAGAAAAGACAACCCCTTCAATAAGTGGTGCTGGGAAAACTGGACAGGTACATGTAAAAGAATGAAGTTAGAACACCTCCTAACACCATACACAAAACTAAACTTAAAATGGATTAGAGACCTAAATGTAACACCGGACACTATAAAACTCTTAGAGGAAAACATAGGCAGACACTCTATGACATAGATCACAGGTAGATCGATCCAAGAGAGTAAATGAAACATGAGAGAAGAGGGAATGATTTGACCTTAGGGTAGGAAGGAAGCTTAGAGGTCATTTATTCATTTTATAAGTCCAAATATTTTTCTTTCTTTTACCATGCATATAGAACTTGCTTCCTACCTGTCACGTTCTCTCTGCTTCTCCCAGTGTCTTTCCCATTTCTCTACCTTCTATTTCCCTTTTCTCTGAAGACTTGGAGCAGTCAGACCTCTGATGCCCCTGAGCTGTTCGGAATTGGACTTGTTACTTGACCTCTCTAAAATTCAGTTTTCTCTTCTGAAAAATTGAGATAATAATAGTTGTTTCATAGTGACTGCAAGGTTAAATGGGATAATATAGGTAAGGACTGTAGCTCAGTATTCAGACCATAATGAGAACATCATAATTGCTAGCTGTTCTGTTTAGCTATTGCTGTCATCAATTTAACTTTTTATTCATACTTACTATTCTCTCTGTTTCTTTTTCCTACCTTGGAAAGCCATAGCTGGCTTTTCCCAGATTTCCTATTTAAGGCAGTCTCCCTTTATAAAATCCAGAGGTTTGCATAGGCATCAAAGTGTTTTCAACCCATAACTGGAAATACCTATGAAGATATGGATGTCATGTGTACTCTGGCTGGGAAGACCTGGGATTTCCTTTTCAACTTATTCTAGTATAAGATCTCTACACAGCAGCTGTAAAAAATGGTTGCCTGAGGACTGTGAGGCATCTTACTGCCCTCTTCTACCCCAGACTCCATTGAAATTTGACCCCAGCTATTACAAAGGTATTAGCTAACAAAAGCAATCTAGGATGGTATTAGGAAGGCAGCGTCTCTCTCCCACCTCCACTTCCCACCCCCCATATAAATCTTCCATTTTCTGTCTCTCCCGGAGCTCAGTTACTACCTGGCTTCTGGGGCCACACCCAGAACAGGAACAAAGAGAATGTGGAAAACTTCCTGCCAAGCTAGGCTCTCAGATGGCCCTGAGGGTGCCTACTGAAATATGTATAACCCTAGTCACTTAGAAATACATCTCACTAAATCTAAAGATATTTTTTAAAGAAAGGGAAATAATTTATAAAGATAAAAATAACTCAGCCTTGCCACAAAAGTGCAAAAATAAATTCTGTACCTTCTCTGTCTGATTCAGGGAGGGAGGGAAGAGATGAGGGGAGAGAGAATACGAGAGAGAGAAAGAATATGATGAGAAAGAATGTATTCTGGCTGAAGCTCTGTGAGAACAGAAACTTGACCAACCAGCAGTGGTACTATGAGGCCCAGGGATCTTGGGCAGGATAGTGGAGGGGAATTGAATTTTTAAATAATCTATTCCTTAGTTCAGAGCTCATCAAGTCATTCCCAGCATGGTGCTTTTTTTCTAAACAATGGCACACCACAGGGGTACATATTTATCCAGCCCCAGTTCCTCTCCGTCCCCAACACCTTTTAATTACAGGACTCTGAAAGCAGAAGATAAGAGTTCTCAGAAGGTCCTTTCTTTTAGTGTTTTTTAAAATACACTGCTTGGTGCATGCTCTGGCTCAAGCGCAACCTCATCTCCTCCAAGTCTCTCCCTCATCACCTGCCCCAGCCTCACTGCTCCGCATGACATTCCTTAAAAAACAGCCATGCTGCCACATCAGGGCCTCTGTCTGTCCTCAGGAGGCTCTTCCCTTGGACACTGAGAGCTGCCCAGGCAAACTCTGGTAACACCTATGACTACCCATAAGATTTGTTCGGCTCACGTTATACTGAATAATAGTAGCCATACTTGTACTTTAAAAAAATGAAAATGGCATCACAGACAAGGAATCAAGAAGCAATCTTATAATGGAGTTACTTTTTCCGCTCTGCTTGTTTCTCTCCTCTGCCTGAGCACGGCAATCTCCAGGACTGGGAATACCAGAAGTAGGGGCATCTCTTACACGTAATGTACAAAACCCCCTTATTTCTCAATCCTTGTGTTCTGGGCTCATAATATACCCAGTTAATAATTGTGAGTAATTATAGTAATACATGGTTCTAAGCAATCTTACATAGTTGTAAATACACCTTTAATTTGTCACCAATTACTGGGAGGCAGTCTGTCCAAAGCTCTGGTGTACTTGCTCTGATTGGAGCCTGCTTCCCCTAATCAGCTGAAGTGAACTTGAAGTTTCCCAGCACCCATGCAGGGAAGGTAGAAAGCATGTCCTGACAGGGAGGAAGCAGCAGAGAGAAGGAGCTCCAGTCACTGTTGAAAGAGCACTGGTGAGGCAAGGCATTCATGCCTTAGATCAAGTGTCAGAAGACTCGGCTCCAACTCCAGCTTCTCCTCCTTGTCAGTTCTGTAGGCTTAGAAGAGTACTTGAATATATGGCCAAACTTCACCTCTGTCATCTCTGAAATGAGATAATGTTGCTTGCTCTTTACTCCATGGGGGGTCTTAATAATAATAATGAAAATGGCTAACATTTATTTAGTACTCACTATGTACCAGACACAGCTAAGTATGTGTATACATTTATACGTGTAAGTTAATATATGTATATGTGTATGTAAATATACATATTCATACCTACAATAAGGTAGACAAATTTTAAGTGTAAAGCTTAGAGAATTTTTATGTATCTATACACTCATGAAACCACTATCCAGATAAAAATATAAAACAATATCAGCACTCCTCCTCCCAAGCAGTAACCTCCAAAGGTAACCACTATTTGACCTCTGTTGCAGTAGATTAGTTATACCAACTCAAGACCTTTATATAACTGGATTCATAGAAGATGAATTCTTTTTTTTTTTCTGGTTCTCTTCATTAAACGTATGTCTGTGAGATTCATCCATGTTGCATGTAACAGTAATTTGTCCTTTTATTCCTGTATACTCTTTCACTATATCAATAAACTTTATGAATTCTGTTGATAACAGACATTTGGATTGTTTCCAGATTTTTCTATTAGAAATCTGCTATGACCATTCTAGTGAAAGTCTTTTCGTGGACATGCTTTCATTTCTTTTGGGTAGATACTCAGGCTGGAAGGTGCTGGATATTGGTTTTATATATGTTTAGCTTTAGTAGAGACTGACAAGTGGTTTTCCAACATAATTAATTATACTAACTTGCAGGCCCAACAGCAATACTTGAGAGTGCCAGTTGCTTTGTATTCTCACCAACACTTGGTATTGTTAGTCTTTTTAATTTCAGCCATTCTGATAGGGGTACAGTGGTATTTTGTTGTGGCTTTAATTTACATTTTCCTGATAACTTACAGTGCAGAGCAAATTTTTCTATGTTTGTTGGCCTGTTGCATAGCCCCCTTTTGAAGTTCAGGTCTTTTGCTTCTTTAATTTTGTTGCTTGTATTATTGTATTAGTTTATAGGATTTCTTTATATATTCTAGATATGTGTCTGTTGCCACAGATATATATAGGCAAATATCTTCTCCCCATGTCTTGACTTCTTACTCTGTTAATTGTTCTTAAATTTAAGGAAGTCCAATTAATATATTCTTTCTTTTATTACTATTGACTTTTGTGTTCTAAGAGTATTTGCCTACCCCAAGATTTATGAAGATGTCCTCATATGCTTTCTTCTAGAAACGTTATCATTTTACATTTTATGTTTAGGTCTATCTATGATCCATCTTAAGTTAAATTTTATGTATGGTGCAAGGTGAAGTGAGGCAGCTTTTTTTTTTTTTCCATATTGAAATCCAGTTGACTCAATGATATTTATTAAAAGGACCATTCTTTCCCCACTGGCTTATAATGGTATCTTTTTCATAAATCAAGTGATGGTACTTACATGGGCCTATTCCTGTACTTTATTATACTTCATTGCTCTATTTTATTTTTCATCAATACCAAATAGTTTTTATATTACTGTAGCTTTAAAAAGAGGTCCTTGAACCCTCACTCTTCTTCAAGATTTTCTTTGCTTTTCTAGGTCCTTTATATTTCCATACAAATTATAAAAATAGCTTATCAATTTCTACCAAAAAATATCTGACAATTTGATTGGGATTACACTTAATACATAGATCACCTAGAGGCAAGTTGACACCTTGACAATGTTGACCATTCCAATCCATGAATATGGTATATCTCTCTATTTATTTAGGTATTCTTTAATTTTTCTCAGCAATATTTTGTATTTTCAGTGCCAGTATTTAAAGTGCTATACTTAATCTCCTGAACAGCCCTAAGAGACAGGTACTATTATAATACCTATTCTTACAGAAAAGGAAACTAAGGCTCATAGATGTTAAATGTCTTTCCCAGGGTAATGTAGCTGAGGGAGTCACTGTATGGATAAAATATATAATTATGCAGGGACAAGATATTTATCAGTTGTAAAGTGCTACCCAAATATCAGCTATGATTATGGCTAAGTTTTCTTGAGCCCATGGGCCCCATGCTGCTATGTAATTACTAAGAACCTTGTTCCTCTGTGAACTCAGGGTCCTTAACATCTCGGCTTGGTTGGTTGTCTTCTAGACTTTACTTTAAATTCCCCTTTCTGAATAAAATTTTGTGTCCTGAGAAAAACTGTTGGTGCAAGAACCATGTTTTTCTCATTCCTTTCATCCTGCACTATCTGGCATGATGTTTGAGGTATAGTTTGTGCAGTAGATGTTTGCTGAAATGACAGTCTAACCACGATGGTGAATTTTGTTAGCACTCATGCTTTCTCAAAATAATTCCTTGGTGAGCAAAGATCACCATGGCTCAGTAGAAATTTAGGGACCAGTAGCTTAAATCCAAGAAATAGACTAACTTGTCTATTCTAAATTTTAGAGGGAAGTAAGAGCCAAGGATGTGGTCAAATGAGTAAGCCTCCTCTTCTGGAAGATCTCTCTTCTCTCACATATTTTTGAGTTACTGCAATACAGTATTTCTGTTTCAGCAGTTTTATGTAATCAGTAGGTATGCAACTTAGTAAACACTAGGTCATAGACTAGGAGTTAAATTATTTCAAGTCTTTGAACTAAAGACTATTTTCTATGTTAAAATATTCAAAACATGCAATTATAGAAGACAATTTGCTTTGGAAAATGAACCATAAAACTCTGTGCCAATAGCTCATGGGGAAGAGCTCTTTGTATACCTTTTCAAGAGGGTAGAAGGGTCAGGGTTTGAAATTAAAAAGAAAAATTTCCACCTAATCTCCATTACTATAAAACAGAAAATGCAAAGTGCAAGACACATGATCTTTCACTATCCTGTCAAACACATGTCATCTAAGCAAGGAAAAGCTATATAACAGTTCTCACAGTGATTTTCGTTATCACGTATTCATGGGTTGACAATATAGAACCTAAGGAAGGAAACTTCTAAGATTCTTTTAAGGGAACAAATCATCTCAACAATGCTGCTGTGTGCATACGTTCACATGTGTGTTTCTGAACTTGCATGTAACCAGTGGATTCCACCAAAACATGAGTTATAATTACTTCATACGTTCTCAGGGGCAATCTTGGGCATTGATGTTTGCTAAAATGGGCAAAATAATATCTAATGATGGGACTAGAAGAGAATCAAAGAAATGCAGGAAAAATACTTGTATAATTAAAAAGACAGTGAGGCAAGAAATGTAAACATAAAGAAATAATAAGGTTCTTTAATTTAGAAATTTCATTCATGAGAAAATTGTTTTAATTATCAAACATCAGCTGTTTTTTTTCTCATTCAAGGAAACACCAAGAAGTATAAGGAAAATGTATCTAGTTGTGTACAGGTTATGTTCTGCATCAATCCTTATAGATTCTTTTCTGCGAATTTTTCTCACTTGTCCTCTGAAGTTGATAGACTATTGACCTAGAGAAGCAAAGAAGAGAATAATAATTACAGTGAAAATAATAGCATTGATAATCCACCTTGAAGTTAAACAAGGACTTTCTTATATCAAATGCAAGATGTTCCTCGTATATTTTCACACTGATGCTCACATAAAATTTAGGCAATTTAGGGGACTTCTCTGGTGGCGCAGTGGTTAAGAACCCACCTGACAAAGCAGGGGACATGGGTTCGAGCCCTGCTCCAGGAACATCCCACATGCTGCAGAGCAACTAAGCCCGCGAGCCACAACTACTGAAGACTGTGTGCCTAGAGCCCGTGTTCCGCAACAAGAGAAGCCACCAAAATGATAAGCCTGAGTACCGCAATGAAGAGTAGCCCCCACTCACCGCAACTAGAGAAAGCCTGTGTGCAGCAACGAAGACCCAAAGCAACCAAAAAGAAACATTAATTAATTAATTTTTGTTTGTTTGTTTGTTTTGTTTTTTGCGGTATGCGGGCCTCTCACTGTTGTGGCCTCTCCCGTTGCGGAGCAGAGGCTCCGGACGCGCAGGCCTAGCGGCCATGGCTCACGGGCTTAGCCGCTCCGCGGCATGTGGGATCTTCCCAGACCAGGGCACGAACCCGTGTCTCCTACATCGGCAGGCGGATTCTCAACCACTGCGCCACCAGGGAAGCCCAATTAATTAATTTTTTAAATTTAGGCAATTTAGGAGCTGAAACAATTAGTGTTTCTACAGTTGGCATTAAGTTCAGATAAATCAATTGACTTACTTTACAGTATACATAGTTTCTCTGGATGAAATAGGTGGGGTAATTCCCAATTCCTTCTTCAGACCTCTTTCAAATAGATTATATTTTTCTCCATTAATACCTTTTTTCCTCTTTTCTTCACTAATACTATATGAAATTAGGATACATGTCCTTTCATATTGTGTTCCCTTTATTATTACTGCAATGCTGAAAGTATCTGGTGAACAAGTAACAGAAACTAAAATGTGCTGCTGGCATTAAGGTAGTTTTGAGTATTACAAAAATTTAAAGAAATAGAAATGCAGTTTTGGGGTCCATTCAATTATTGAAACTTTAAGAATATAGTGTAATCACCCAATTTTATTGTTTTATTAGTTCCAAATTTTCTAATGCTGATCCTAAGAGTTATTTATAAATTCTGGAACTCAAAGTATTCCCTATGTATATATATTTAAGATGATTCCTCAAGTAGAAGTTACAGGTGTGCAAATTGAGTCTCCATAAAGAAAAGCTATCTAATGGCATCTGGAAGACTCAAAGGATGAACATATATTTGAGAATGGTCTATTGCAGATTATTTCAAGATTATTCAACAGCCTCAAAAAGTTAAGAGATGTGAACTCTATGAATTAAGAGGGAAAAAGTCACAAAGGGAGACAAAGCTGAGATGGCAATCATAAAATGAGAATAAAAATAGACCTAAAAACGCTTGCAGGGAAATTGCAATACAAATATTACAAATGAAAATTTACCATAAAAAAAGGAAAGAATCAATAAAAGAGAAAATGATGAAATCACAGAAAAAATATTAACAGACATAAAGAGCAGTATTGAGATTGTAGAGAATTAAAACAGTTGGAAAAAATGGGAAGATATTCAGAATTCAGATTAAAAGGATAAATAGAGGAAAATGCTGACCAAGAAGATGATGTATATGGATGGTAGAAAATGGAGAGCCCAGTACGTGAACATAATAGATATTCTTGGATGAAAGATCAGAGTAAATGGAACCAATGCAGTTGTCCAAGAAATATGATAAAAGCATTTCCATTATCTGAAAAAAAATACCCTGTGTTTGCATTCAGGCTTTAGATATAATTAATAACTTTAAGAGGAAACCCATAGTTAAATAGCCTGATCAAATTTTTAAAATTAAATATAGTCTTACAGACATCAAAAAAACCCAGAATTAACAGCAAAGAAAAATATTTTTAAAATCAGGCTGCGAGTACATTTTCAGCAATGATAGTCTAGGTTACTTTCTCTCTTGATAAGAACGACAAGAAAAATCTAGAAAATTCATCTGTTTAAAAGCACTGGAGTGTTTCAAAGCAGTGAGGATCTGTGGGGCTAAGATCCTGAGAGAAAAAGAAAGCAAAGGAGAAAAGCCCAACCTTTCATGTACCTGCCACGGCAACTGTCAAGTTCAAAAGCAGGTGCTGAGAGAATAAAATGCTGAGTAGAGCTGTAGACCCAGAGGCCTAGGGGAAAAATCAGGGAGTTAGGAACTCAACCAGAAAGAATGGTACAGGTTTTCAGCTGGGACTCTGAAAGGTTACACCCTAGGAATAAGCATGAATTAGGAATAGATCTGTTCCCTAGGGACAGAAAGCTACCTTCAAATCATCTAAATTTCCGATGATATTAAGTGATCTGGGATTGCTAGTACTCCTAGCCTAGCGGCCCATGAGAAGAAAACATAAACTGTCTCTGAAGGAAGAGCATATCATCTAGAGCCTCAAATGTCTATACAGTCTTTCATTAACAATGTCCAGCTCTCAGTCAAATATACTCAAGCATGTGAAAACACAAGATTTGACTGAAAACTAATTAAAACAGACGTTAGAAATAGATCTATGGGAAATTCACATAAGAGAATTAAAAGGGAAGCTATTATGGACTTTAAAATAGTTATGATTACTATGTTGATGGAATTAAACAAGAAAGAAAATTTGGGCAGAAAAACTAAAAAATCAAATGGAAATTCTAAAATTGAAAGACACAACTGTAATTAAAACTGAATAGGTTTAGATATAGCTGAAATGGAAGATAAGATAGGTAAGAAGAAAAGGTAAGAATCAATAAAGGAGAAGATGATGAAATCACAGAAAAAATTGAAACACCTAAATTATGGTAAAAAAAAAAAAAAGTCTAACATACTTGTGATTTTAATCTCAGGGAGAAGATAGGGAGAAAGAGGGCAGACAAAATATTTGAAGACATAATGGCTGATAATTTTCTTAAACTGAAAAGATCTTGAGCCACACATTGAGGGAGTACTATGAAATTCAAGCAAGATAAATACAGAGAAAATTACACCCAGGATCTTTAACATTTGCCAAAAGTTGACAGCAGTGAGAAAATCTTAAACCAGTATGGGGGAAAATCAGACTGGATCATAACAAAAAGAATAAAGGGAAGGATTAATAGATTTTATTACATAAAAATTGAAAACTTCTCTGTGATCAAAGTATGAGTAAATCAGAATATCAATAGGACTCTGGGAAACTATTTTTTAACATAGATGATAAAGTATTAGTACTTTACACATTAGTACTTCACACATACAATAGTATTTCAACTCAGTAGAAAATAAGGAACTTATGAAAAATGTTCAAACTTACTAGACATCAAAAATGCAAATTAAAACAATAAGTTTTCATTTTTGCCCAGCAGATCTACCATATGAAAAAATGATAAAACCAATTTTGGCAAGGACACAGGGAAATATGCACTCTCATTTCTGGTCAGGCAAGTAAATTCAGACAAATTTTCTAGACAGCAATTTGACAATGTGTATTGAAGCTTTTAATATTCCTTTCACTCTTTGCTCAATGATCTTTTAGGACTTTTATCTGAAGGAAATGCTTAGACAAGTATAAAAAGGTATATACAAGATCCTACTAGCAACCTTTTAAAAAATGGCCAAAAGCGTAATGTCAGTGGTTGTTTATAATCTATTTCCTAAATGTGAAGACATCTTTATCTTTCCAAATTAAATGTATGTGCAGTTGATATTAAAAGACTACCTACAGTTGTCAGGTGGAATAGTAAGTTATGGTGTGGTTGTCAATGCTTTTCCAGCTGTGAGCTGAACTACAGACTATAACTTAACAACTGAAGTGACAATTGGATATAGTTATTTGCATCAGTATAACACTAACCATTCCATTGGTATAATGCTGTCAAGTCCCTTGAACTTTTAGCTTATTCGGGATGCCTCTTTATTGTGACAGGTTTCAGGACACAGTACCCTAAAATTTGTCATGATGAATATTTCAAGCTGAAGGGATTTATGCAGGTGCAGCAAGGATTTTCTGATCTTTCTCTGAAACAGCTCATAAGACCCTCATGTGAGAGGTGGCCTCCCTATACCTGGAGGAAAGGAGCATTCTTATTTCTTAGACACAAGAATGTGGAGAGGAATCTGAATGAACAGGCAGGCCTTCCTATTTCCCCCAGTTTATTACACTTAGTTCATACCTTTTTTTTTTTTTTTTTTTTGTCCTAGCACATTTCCCCACAACTTTCTAGTCTTCATCAAACCTAGCATAAAAACACTCAGGTTTAACCACTTCTTTGGGACTTCATTTCCTTATGAAGGCTCCTGTGTCACATAAAACTTATATTAAATAAATTTGTATGCTTTTCTCTTGTTAATCTAACTTTTTTACAGGCCAAGAGCTTAGAAGTGTTGAGGCAAAAGAGAATTTTTTCCTTTCCTATAGTTGTATAAAATGTCCTAAAAAGATATTTGAATGATGAAAGCATTGAAATAAAAAGTTATCTTATAAATAGAAGACTGCATGTCATATACTAGACAATACAGTAAAAATTATATTGTCAAATCCCTTGTACTAAATAGTACTAAATAGAACTTTCAAAACCAGAGGAGTAAGGTATGACCAATTCATGTGTTTGGAAGAACTAGTATCACTTAGGTCCTGTCAAATAATAAAATTTTAAAGATAATAAAAATTTCCATATAGGAAATGAAGACAAAATCCTGGCATTCCTTGAGGTGCTTTGAAATTATGCTATTAATCCTAATGGTGCCAAAAAAGACCAATGTTATGAATATAGGTTTTAAAAAGCATAAAATTACTATAATTTTATATATGATTGCTAATGGCTAAAATGTTTTATAATAATTTTTAAAACTTAGGTGAGAGGACTTAGATGAAAACTCTGATTTTAATATTAAAATATTATATGGATCAATGTATTTTATTGTCTGCTAGCAAAAATTAATAAAGACAACTTTTATAGCCTTCCACATCGATATCCCCCAAAACCTGTTATTAAATTAATGGTAAACATCACAGTCAATGTCATCTGAGAAATGAAAAACAATTCATAGGCATAAGATAATCAGAAAATGGTAATATCAAAGCATTAGGTATGTTTATTGCTGAGTAGCACTTATGTATTATCTTCACTTTGTCTAATAAAACAGATTAATCATTATACTTATCCTTTATAATCATAAATTCCAGAAAATGATGGAGCACATCTAGAAAATTTTGTAACCTGACAATTTTGTACACAGCTAAACTTTCTTATATGTCAGCAAAATAAGGATATTCTCAGATATTTAGGCATTCAGAAAAGGTCTTACTCATGTATATTTCTTTAATAGCTACTTGGAGATTTGCCCCAAATGAATGAGGGAGCAAAACTAAAGTTCAAGATTAGGGAAATCAGGACAGGTGTGGAACAACAACGACTTCTTAATCCAGTTAAAATAGAGCTGTCTAAATGCCTGTTCCAGGTCTGATTGTAAAATTTTATGAAAATGTAAAATGATTATTTAAAAAATAACATCAAAATATAAAATAGCATAACAGCATTCTATTAAAAATGCCAAGGTTATTGTAACAACAACCTAGAAGTTGGTGCTGGTTGAAGGGCAGAGTGGAGAAAAATTGTGTCAAATGAGAGGACTTCAAAAATACTGTTGAATTCTCTCTAATTTTAAAGAAATACAAGTTAACAGAATGCTTTCAAAAAATTTGTTGGAAACCGACGATATAATTAGGAACTACTTATATGCTTCAAAAACTATAAATTATAAGTGCAGAGAAAATGTAGTTTATCGAATGGCTGAAAATAAATAACAAGAAAAATTTTTTAAAGGATTAAGACCACCACAAAAGAATTAAGACCAAATTTACAATTTATAGAAATAAATGTAAATTAGATTAATTCCTCCATTAAAAGACAAAGACATTTAGATTGAGTTAAGCAGAATCCAGTTTTTTTAAATCAGAGAATTATTTAATGCAAGGTAGCATTAAAATTTATAATCAAACATGACAAAAGTATTTTATGCAAATGCAACTAACAAGAAAAAATATCAGTGATAGTATCAGTATGTCAGTATCAATCAATAGCAATATCAGTGATAGTTTCAGTATACTGATGGTGAACACCATCAATATCAGACAAAACTTAATTTTTACAAACATTTTTACCCCAAAAATAACCATTTTATTAACGAGGATGTAGTTCTCAAAGCTTAAACTGTCATAAACCTTTACGTGACAAATAATACTACCTCGGTGTATTTAAGGGAAAGATGTTAGATATAAGAGAAGCAGAAATACAACAGCAGTAAAAGATTTTGATACGTTTTGCGTCTATTTTTTTAAATGCACTTTATTTATCTATTTATTTAGATGTTGGGGGTAGGAGTCTATTAATTCATTTATTTATTTTTGCTGTGTTAGGTCTTCGTTTCCGTGCGAGGGCTTTCTCTAGTTGTGGCAAATGGGGGCCATTCTTCATCGTGGTGCGCGGGCCTCTCACTATCGTGGCCTCTCTTGTTGCGGAGCACAGGCTCCAGACGCGCAGGCTCAGTAGTTGTGGCTCACGGGCCCAGTTGCTCCGCTGCATGTGGGATCTTCCCAGACCAGGGCTCGAACCCGTGTCCCCTGCATTAGCAGGCAGATTTTCAACCACTGCGCCACCAGGGAAGCCCCGTTTTGCATCTTTAACATTGATCTTCCCTGTGTACCATTCAGTTCAGAAATGGTGACAGTAACACAGCTTGACATTTCAATGAGGCCTCCAAATCAGTGGTTCTTAAACTTTTTAGTTAGTGCCCCTTTACACTCAAAATTATGGAGAACCCCAAAAAGCTTTTGTTCGCATGGGTGGGTAAGATCTCTCATTACTTAACCATTTTCAGAATTAAAACAGAAACTTTAAAAATTAATTTAAAATAACAATAATAAGCCCATTATATATTAATATAAATAACATAATTTTAAGAAAAATTACTGCTAAAACAAAACCAAAAAAAGTGGCATTGCTTTTGCAACTTTGCAAGTCTCTTTTAATATCTGGCTTAATAGACAGCTCAATTCTAGCTCAATACTCATATCTGCCTTTGCTTGTTACAGGTCATATAGCCCCCGGAAAACTACAGTGTACACTCATGAAAGACTAAGAATAAAAAGGCCACTAATGTCTTAGTATTATAAAAATAATTTTGACCTTGCAGAACGCCTAAAAGTCTCAAGAACCCCACTGTGGGGGTCCGTGGACCACACTTTGAGAGAATTTTTCTCCAAGAAATTCCGTGAAACATTAATCCTTCAAAAGGTTAACAGATGTTGAACCAAGGGGGAAAAAGTCAGCATATCCAAACGGTTTAGGGAAGACATGTTTCTATACTTGTGAGACTTTGTGTTCAAGATCAGTAGCACAGGCACAGGAACAGGGAGGAGCTCCTGCGTTACATAAGATGGCCACTGGATGGCACTGCTGCCCCACTCAGAAGATACACATCTGCATTAGGAAATAGCTTTTAGAAGCCTAAATTCCCTGGAAAGCTAAAAGACTTACACGGTACTTAAAATTTTTTTTAATAAAATAGTGATTAAAAGTTGCCATAAAGGGTTATATAATCTCATTTATTCTCAGTGCAAAGGACATTTTTCATTTCACCCCAAACTGGGGGCTTCCAGTTTATCAAACTCAACAGTGAGGTTTGGGGAGTAGCTCTCAAGTTCATGACTCTGAGTGAAGAATCTGAGGGGTCCGGAAGGCGGAGATGACAGAGTCTCTGACCTCAGAGAGTTCACTTAGAATGTAAGAGAAACCAGGATGTCCTTGGCCAATATCCCCAGGTCTGATCAGTGTTGATTCAGCTTTACAATAGTCCAAAATTAACTGGACTAGTTGGGTGTGTCTGCATTGAGAAGGCATAGGGACATACTGCAAAAGCTGTCCTGAACGACCAACAGCTCCAAGGGGTGAGGGATCCCTTACTGTGCCAGTAGGCTCTGTGGGAAGCCATTCAAGTGAAGGAAGATCCTGATGGCAGTTTGGGGGTGACATACGTCCTGGTCCATAGTGATGTACCCACACAGAGAGTGAGCCTGGCTCTACCCACCTTCGCTCTCCTTCAAGCTGCCTCATCGTGAATGTGGCTCTGGTTCAGAACTTCACTATTCAGAGGGAACAGAATGTCACAGAGCAAAAGTCTGGAGAAGGTCAGTGCCTGCGATAGTCTGGCCACCAGAAGTTCATTTTGCAGGCTGGCTCGTAGGATCTGAGGGGTGTGGAGTGGAGAGTAGAGGCTGGTGAGGCAGGAGGCAGGTTGGGAATTGGGCTTTTTCCCTGGGGGGCAGTGGAGAGCTGCTGAGGGGTTTTAAGTAGGTGCCCTGCTCTGTGCCCCTTCCTGCTTTAAGTGCTGCAATACAGAGATGAAAAGCGCAAGGTGGTCAATGGCTATTACTAGAGTGACAGATGTACAGATGTATATAAAAACAGCTAACACTCACTGTGTGCTAGTCATTAATAGTAACTCATTTAATCCTCTTAACTATTCTATAAGGTCGGAGCTCTTATCACCCTCTCTTGCTAGAGAGAAAAATCGAGGGTCACAGAAGTTAAGGGACTTCCCCAATGACACACAGCCCATAAGTGGCAGAGCCAGGCTCCAGCCGCTGTTTAACTACCCCATCATACTTCCTCACTCATAAGAGGGAACAAATGGTCCTCAAGTACTACAGCTACTCTGACGGACATCAACTGGGTCCAGTGGGAACCCAAAGAGGGGATGTTAAACTCTACTGGGATTGGGGTAGAAAGAGAAATTGTAGTAAGAAAGAAGTTTACAGAGGACTTGAACCGAATCTGACAGTTGAGTTTGTGTTGAATAAGCATAGAAGGGGGGAAGGGAGAGTGGGAGGACATTTTGAACAGAAGAAGCAAGGCCAGTCTGCAAAGATACAGAGGGGGGCCCATGTCAAACGGCAAGTATCAATAGTTACCTTTGTCTGGAGTCTAAGGAACTTTTGACTGCAAGTCAAACTGGGCAGGTAACTGGTGGCCAGGTGATGCTGGGCTCATGTACTCCATGTGAAGGAAGATACCTTGTTCCTATTAAGCTTAGACTGTTAGATTCAGTCCATTTTTCAAACATCTCAAGATGTCCCCTCCATCCCAACTATTAATCAACCTTCTCAGGTTCTAACATGCAAGAACTTGTTAAAAAATGCCTCCGTCCAGTTCATGGTTGAAAATATTGACTTGGAACAGGAAACATTTAAGACAAAGATAACTATTTGCAGTTTTGACACAGGTCTCCTCTGTATCTTTGCAGACTGGCCTTGATTCTTCTGAGCTCTTAAGTGAATGACATACACCTTTGCTTGTGGTTAATTGGGCAGTTAGTGACCCCACTGTACTGTCACCTAGCCCACGGGCCTTCTCCACAGGGCCAGCAAGAAGACAGGTATTTAACTGAAATTAAGAGACCCCGTGTGCACAGCTTTTTCTTGGTCTCTCAATCTCATAACCATGCTGGATAAAGATGAGAGATTATTCTGGAGTGACTTCCTCATGAACTCATGTCGATTTGTTATCATTATCCTTTTCTTCTCTAAAACCATCTATCTGAAAGTCCATTCTAGAATTTAACCTAACCAACGAGCCATTATTCTGTAGCATCAAACTCTTTCCGCTTTCTGGAAATCAGGGTAACATTTGTTTGTTTTATGACCTTGGCAGCATCTCTTCCATTATCCACAGTTCATTAGTCTAATTCCCAATTCCCCGCCCCCCCCCCCCCCCCGGGAAGTGTTCTGTCTGGGTTCATGGTAGACAAGGCCCTTCATGGCCTGGATTCCGCTTACCTGTCCCCCCTGCTGAATCTCTTCTGCATTTCAGGGCAATTCTCAGTACATCACACTGTATCACATACCTGTGTATTTCTATGTAGTATTTGTTCAACCTTTAATATATCTTCCTCTGCTCCACCAGGGAACTCTCACTTATTCTTTTTTTAAAATTTCATTTAAGTTATACATAGTCTAAAAAGTCAAATAGTTATAACTGTTATTATAAAAACTATCAGTTTCCTGACCTTCCCCATCTCCCTCCTTCATTCCCGCTTCCCAGAGGTGACCCTTTGGGGTTGCTGTTTGGGTATTTACTTCCACATTGCTAAATAACACATTTCTACTCCCAACCTCTTGATTTTTCAATTTTAGGAATTACGTATTGAATTCTCACTCTGGAAGATGAAGAGTTAGCTCTCTTTAGCACCTCCCTCACCCACCTCCACAGTTTTCCTCTCCTCAGTCCCCCAATAGACTTATATCATCATTTTTAGTTAGATCAGCAGTCAGTGTTTACATAATTATGACTATATTCACAGCATGACTGTGTAAGAAAGCATGATGACATTTCCTTTCTTGCACAACTTTTAATTTTCCCTGGGGTTAATAATTGTCTTGTTTCTTCATTTGCCTAGTTTTCTGTTCACCTACCACTAATTCCTAGCTAGATGTTCTTCCATAGATGTAAATTTCTCCTTAATATATTTACACACATCAGGTGTTTCATCAAGTTCATCTTCTTGGATGTGTTTCTTCCCCTATCTGTACTACCTATACTTTAGAACAGATGAGCAGCTGTCTTCCTGATTCCTCATCCTCATCATCCTAGAATTTTTTCCCTCTCTCCTGTCCTGGGTCACTTGTTTCATGGCCCCATGTCATCTTGTCTTTAATTACTCCTCCTCTTTACCAGGCCATTTCCTGAAGTAGCTTCCTAAGAAAGCACCTATGGGAGGTTAATTTTTTTGAAAATATGCACGTCTGGAAATGTGTTTGTTCTACTCTCATATTTGATTGATAGTTTGGCCATGTATAGAATTCTGGGCTGGAAATTATTTTCCTTTAGAATTCTGAAGGCATTGCTTCATGTTTTCTAGTTCTGTTGCCAATGCTGTTGCCAGTGGATTCGTGGTAAATGCAAAGAAGAAAACGAGGCAAGTCTTATGCCATTCTGATTCTTCATCCTTTGTATATGGCTTCCTGAAAGCATTTAGGGTCTTCTGTCCCTGATGTTCTGACTTTTTACAATAATGTGTTTGGTATGAGTCTGTGTTCTTCCTTTGTGCTGGCCATTTGGTGCACTTTTATAATCCAGAAATTAATGTCCTTCAGGTCTGAGAAATTTTCTTGAATTTGTTATTTGATAACTTCTATTTTTACCATTCTCTCTTTTTGGAGTTCCTTGGTATTCCTGGGTTATCTCTCTGATTTCATTCATTTTCTATTTTTTTTATATCTCTTTGTATTTTTGTTCCATTCTCTGGGAGATTTCTTCAACTTACCTTCCCAATGTTTTTGAGCCTTCATGCTTTTTATTTCCAAGACTCCTTTACTTTTAAGTCCTGTAAATGCCCCCCCATTCTTTGTAGAGCATCTTGTTTTTTTTTTTTTTTTTTTTTTTTGTGGTACGCGGGCCTCTCACTGTTGTGGCCTCTCCCGTTGTGGAGCGCAGGCTCCGGACGCACAGGCTCAGCGGCCATGGCTCACGGGCCCAGCCGCTCCGCGGCATGTGGGATCCTCCCGTACCGGGGCACGAACCCGTATCCCCTGCATCGGCAGGCGGACTCTCAACCACTGCACCACCAGGGAAGCCCGAGCATCTTGTTTTTGTTTTACCAATAAAATTCTTTCCCTTCTCTCTCAGGATATTGAAAAACATACATAAATTTAAAGGTTTCTTTTCCATGAATTTTCTTGGTTTTCTTCTAAATTCCTTTTTCCTCTTTTGTTGTAGTTGTTGTGGTTTGTTTTTGTCTTTCGTATGAGAGAGTTTTTTTTCAAACATCTGGAAATTCTGGACTGTCCTTTCTAGTTTAAGAGTGGTGTCCTGAAAAGCTCCATGCTTGTGAGTGGGGTTCATTGACCAGAAACAGCTTCACTGTTGGGTGACCTGGTTGAGTTGCTCCAGTGTGGAATCTTTTTAGTCTTGTCTCTCAGCCTAGTCCTTTTTTTTCTTTTCCAGGAAAAACAAACAAACAAAAAACCTTTTACTCTTTTCCTAGAGGGGAGGAGCCCAGTGTTAATGTCCTGGTTGTACTATGTAGAAGGCTCTTCCAGTTCTGTGTGCAGACTTTTCTTGAATCCCCCTGTCTTCAGGACAGCACTTCTGCCTTTAGATGTACCTCGTGGCCCTGAGCCAGTATCCCTCCAGTCCACCCTCTTCAGTCTCCTGCTGATGGGAGAGGGTGGTGGTGGAAGGTATCTGGGCATCTTATTGCTTCTTAAACCAACCTTCTGCCCTTCCTTCTGTTGTCACCTTCGCCATCACCTTCATCGTTAGAGGTATCTTGTAACTTTCAGGGGTTCTGCAGTACAGTTACTTCCACTGCCAGCTAAGATTTCAGCCTTCTCAGCTCTGGTGAGTCTGTTATCAAATGCCTGTCTGCTTTCCACTTCAAAATTATACGTTTGGTGTTCTTATTCTCTTTGTCCTTAAAGATTTATTCCTTAAAAAAAATCCCTGTATTAACATTTTTAGTAGGGCTTCAGGAGATAGTAGAGATAATGTATGCTGAATCTACCATACCTGTTGTAACAGGAAGCATACAACTATGTTTCCAATCTTTGTGCCGTATGACTTCCTATTAGGACCTTCCCTGACAGCCTCCACACCTACAGAACCAATGCTTCCTTCTTTATAGCATTTCTGTATCTGAAACATGCACACACTTCTTGTATACATAACATGATTGCGGGAGAAGTTTGGATCTCCCTACTGAATTATAAACTGCTAAAGTGAAGGAATCCTGTTATCTACTTTTACATCCTCAAGATCTAGCACAGAACCAGGTACCTAGATGCTCAATGGATATTTGTTGAATTGAGTAGAAATTGGATGGTGTTTTTCATAAGTGAACTCAACTTTGGAGAGATGAATGGCCTGATTGTCCCGGCAGCAGAAAGCCCCTAAATGGAGGTATTTTTCTAAATCCTATTTCATCATTCCTATGGATGGTGAGCAGTGGAATTGCAGATTAATCTTTTTTTTTTTAACATCTTTCTTGGAGTATAATTGCTTTACAATGGTGTGTTAGTTTCTGCTTTATAACAAAGTGAATCAGCTATACATATACATATATCCCCAAATCCCCTCCCCCTTGCGTCTCCCTCCCACCCTCCCTATCCCACCCTTCTAGGTGGTCACAAAGCACCGAGCTGATCTCCCTGTGCTATGTAGTTGCTTCCCACTAGCTATCTATTTTACATTTGGTAGTATATATAAGTCCATGTCACTCTCTCACTTCGTCCTAGCTTACCCCTCCTCCCTCCCAGTGTTCTCAAGTCCATTCTCTATGTCTGCGTCTTTATTCCTGTCCTGCCCCTATGTTCTTCAGAAGCCTTGTTTTTTTTTTAAGATTATCTATATATGTGTTAGCATATGGTATTTGTTTTTCTCTTTCTGACTTACTTCACTCTGTATAACAGACCCTAGGTCCATCCACCTCACTACAAATGACTCAATTTCGTTTCTTTTTATGGCTGAGCAATATTCCATTGTATATATGTGCCACATCTTTATCCATTCATCTGTCGATGGACATTAGATTAATCTTTTTTAAGGAATTTCCTTCAAACCTGGGACATGCAGTGGGTTTGGTTCCCTCCCTCAAGAACATGACAGCAGGGTCTGGAACTAAGGGTGGCCTTGGGACAGAGAATAAGTTGGATTGTTTTTGTCAATGAGTCAAGGTAAGCGTGGTGTCTTGGTTCTGGAAGGATGGGTGCTTATGAACACCATCTCTTTTTGGGGAGATGAGATGTGATCAAGAATGAGTTTTGTATCCTCTCAAACAGCCTTGAGTATTCCTTGGCCCTAGAGCACACTTACCTAGCTTCTTCTGATGAAAATAGAGCCACCCAAAGCTGGGCTGAGCTGTGGATCCTCCAGCAGGGCTTGTAGAGTCTTCAGGGACATAAACAGAGTTCTGATTCAGGTGTCCCTGCTGGGAATCTAACCAACAGTGATCATGTAGGACACCCTCCTTGTACTGAGTTGATCAATAAATCTGCCTCTTCCCCACTAGACTGGAAATCAAGAAACACAACTCACACTGGTGACCAAGAAGCCACCCAGTAGCTGCCTTAATAAGTTGGAACTGTGGTCTTTCAGTTAGAGAACGCTGGATCGTGGAAGGTCAGCCTAGGATAGCAGCCTAAAGCACTGGAAGGTCCACTAAGTTGGAAGGGTCTTTAGAAGCAAGGGAAGGTGGGAGGGGTGTGAATCCAGGCAGTGTGAGCAGGCAGTCCCAGGCTCTGCGGTACAGTCAGAAATAAGAGGTACCAAAATCACACCTGGGGACCAATTATGTACATCTAATCTGATAGGTGAGGTGAGGATGGAGTAATTTGGAGTTAAAGGAGCTCATCTGGACCAAACACCTAAGCTTAGCAACATTTCTCTCTGCTTAGCTATTCTGCCTTCAGAAGGGTTGCTTCTTAAAATCTCAGGCTCCTGTTAACAGCTAAAGCCCCCTGCAGTATGACACTTCACTCTGCATGACAGCTCACAATTCACTGTAATGACAGTCTTTAGGCAGGACCTGTCCAGGGCAGGAGAGAGAACATAAGAGAGAACAAGTGAAGGAAAAAAGATATCATTTTCTTAGGAGTGGATGGAGATTATATATCCATCTGGGGGATATAAACCTGTCAGGAATCTGTATGGGGTTGACACGATGTGGAATGCTGACACAGAAGCTGTGCAGCCTTGCAAGCCTGGGTGACTGAACGTTTTGACATTGTATATGCACATGCTGG